>NW_005353839.1:297723-308948 GCF_000412655.1 Myotis brandtii | reverse complement strand
GGAGGAGGGGCTGCGGGCCTATGGTGGTAGGGTGGGCAGAGCAGCGGGAGGTTGGTCGGCAAGCCCCATGCCCTGATCAAGCAGGTTTGCTGGCCACAGTGGGAGTCATAGTGACCGGTCATATTGGTCGTTCCAGCATTATGGTCACTGGCTTTTTAGATAGATGTTCTCTTATAGTTTGAGTCTTGGCTCTGAATTCTTTCCTAGCCAGGACTCAAGTACCAAGATTGTTGAACCCAGGTCTGGTCCAAACCACCAGTCCAGACACCTGATGCAGTTCTCTAAACTACAGTCCTAATTTTATTATTATTATTCTATTTTTTCTTTTTTTTCCTGAGCAAAGTACAAAAATTTTAAATGTGCAATGTGAGTTGAAATTTTCTGGAAAACAGAATAGACACTTTCCATCTGTGTGCTTTTTTCTTATTTATTTATTTATTTATTTATTTAGGTAAAATAACCCAAATTACATATTGTAATAGCATAACCTAAATTTTAGTGTTTTACCTATACAATTCAGTGGCATTAATTATTCACACTGTTGTACAACCATTAACATTATCAGTGATCATCTACACCCTACCTTGGCTCCAACTACCAATTAGTAGAGCCCACAACCCTAACTTCTTTATGTTAGGGGCAGAAATAATAATCATGCTCTGTTAACTGTGATTGTTAGGTATAGTTATGTGAACGAAAGGGGCCACAGGCTAACCTGACAAGCTCAAGGAAGGCCTGCATGGCGGTCTTGCAAACTCAGAGACCTAAAGTAACCACAAAGGACGGTTTGATATTAAACTCTAACTAAAAGCAGTTATGGTGGGTAGTGACGTCCTAGGCCAGTATCTTCCCTGACAAGGTCAACCTTTACCTTAACTGAGCCCATCTGTCTTTTTGCATCTATAATAACATACCCTTGAAATGTCTGGGTAACTTGTAACTTCCCTTTTTCTGGACCCCTTGGGGCACAACCTAATATGCCTGGGTGCCAGGACAGTTACCACAAATTCCTTCATTGTTATCTTAATTGTTCCTGCACCCACCTAAGTATGTGTATATCATTTTACTTCTTTATTTTATTTTATTTTATTTTTTGCCCAGGACTCCTTTATTTATTTTTATATCCATGAAGTTAGAGGCAAATAACTCTTAAATCTCTCTTATAGGTAGAATCTAAAATTTCTTTAGCATTTTGTTTAAAAAAAACAACAACTTTGTTCTTGTCCTTCAAGTCACCCATTTTCTTGTTTTAACTTTATCCAGTGAGTCCCCATCTATCTAAGAATGCAGTAATAAAATCTTTATAATTATTTAATAATCTGACAGAGTGCAAACAAATGATAAGGGTCATTTCCTTATGCTTAAATGCCATAATTCTTTTTGTATATATTTTATTTTATTTATTTATTTTTAATTTTTTTATTAAGTTATTACATATGTGTCCTTATCCTCCTACCCTCCCACAGTAACTTGGAAATAAGTGTGATATCTTTCTTGTAAAACTGGCAAGAGACTTTTAACGGGATTTACATCTCAAAAGGGTAGAGAAAAAATTTACTTTTGCATGTCTCCTAGAGTAAATGTTCTCAGTAAAGGATGTTCAGGGACCTAGAAGAAGGAAGTCTGTCTGATGTTTAGGCCATCTCAGGAGACCATCAAGGCCTTCATGGTTAGACTCATCCTAAGAGCATAAAGAAAATCCAGGCTCCCCTACACTCCCAACATGCCCTATAATATTTCAGGACATAGAGTGTATCTTGGGGCTTACCTCCCACTGAACCATCTGATACACCCACTTTGCCCTCCTCACATCACTCAAGCTGACCAACCTCTCATTTTGTTCCTCAGTGAGGTTGTGTTGCCTCATGCATCTCTGCTTTCTCCAAGGGACGCCTGATAGCGTAATATCAGCTTACACCCTAACTGATGGTTCATGGTAGATTAATGCTGATCTCCTGTAAGGATATCTGCTTAGGAGCTATGAACATTTAAGGATATAATATCCTACTTACTAGATAGACCCTCTAGAAATCAATGAAATTGGTACTTGTGAAATGTGGACAAGGCCGAGAATTTGAGTTGAAGGTAAGGCCAAGGTAAGCATCCCCTCCCCCTGCAATTCCAACACACTACTCTCATTCCTGCATTCTTAGATAACAGAGCATAGTGTTCCTTCAAAACCCCCTAAAGTGACTACAAATTGGTGCATCACCCCAGCCCTGCATGGGGGCAGTGGGAATGGAGAAGGCATGATGAAACTCTTGGAAGGTTTTCAGGCTTTTTTTCTTATGTATATTTTCTCTTATTGTCATCACCACACCTACTAGTTTCTCACACAAACTCATTTTTTTTAAAAAAAAGCATTCTTTTGAATAAGTACCAAAGAAGATATCAGAATATCTCCATATAGACTTAGGGTATAAAATGTCATCAATCAAATCATAATCACCCTGGTTCATAACACACGGTGAACTTACATTTCATCTCATTTGGCAATCCTCTGCCAAACTGTTTGCGATAACAAAATGAAGGACCCCCTTCCTCTCCCAATGTGGGATTCAGGACATATCACTGAAGAAACTGACAGGAAGGACACCTTTGGAAATTTCAATTTTGGGACCCTATTTCTATGTTCTTCCATTTTTGTGTGCTTTTCAGAAAGATCATGAGTCCCTATTCCAGTTTTGATAGTTATTTGTGAATATATGAATAAAATTCACGTTTGAGAGAAGTACAAATGTCAGTACATTCTAGAAAGTCTAAAGAGTCCCCAAAGAGATATCATGGAAAACGGCTTCTTATCAGGACTAAATGGGCCTCCAGCAGCGAAGGTCAGGACCATCTGTCTCTTCCTTACACATATTGTGTCCACACATTCTCAATCCAGGGCTAAGGTTGGAGTTACCGGCCATCTTATCCCCACTGGTAGGGCTTCAGAGTGATGAGCCCTAATGCTCACTAGAGCTTACAGCTTTCCCTGCACTGGGAAGAGAAGGCAGAAGGTATGAGTCCCATGGCTGTCACAGGCAGTGTGACCATCCTAGAGGTCTAACTCTGCAGGCCCTCTACCCTATAAGCCAGTGATGGTGAACCTATGACACGTGTGTCAGAGGTGACACGCAAACTCCTTTTTTTTGGTTGATTTTTCTTTGTTAAATGGCATTTAAATATATAACATAAATATCAAAAATATAAGTCTTTGTTTTACTATGGTTGCAAATATCAAAAAATTTCTATATGTGACACGGCACCAGAGTTAAGTTAGGGTTTTTCAAAATGCTGACACACTGAGCTCAAAAGGTTCGCCATCACTGGCCTATTATCATGGAAAAATTAACAACCTTGTTGCCAAAACAATAGCATCCCAGCCTGCATTGCCTATAACCCAGCGGTTCTCAACCTGTGGGTCCCGACCCCTTTGGGGGTCGAACGACCCTTTCACAGGGGTCGCCTAAGACCATCGGAAAACACATCTATTACATATTATTGTTTTTGTGATTAATCACTATGCTTTAATTATGTTCAATTTGTAACAATGAAAATACATCCTGCATATCAGATATTTACATTACGATTCATAACAGTAGCAAAATTACAGTTATGAAGTAGCAACAAAAATAATGTTATGGTTGGGGGTCACCACAACATGAGGAACTGTATTAAAGGGTCGCAGCATTAAGAAGGTTGAGAACCACTGCACTATAACCTCTGAGCCTCAGTTTCTTCGTCTGTAAAGTGGGAGGGGGTAGAGTAACAGTGTCTATCTGTGCCCAGTGCCTGAAACACCTGACTGCAGGAGGCAGCTGATTGATGTTTCTCTCTCATCAATGTTTCTAACTCTCTATTCCTCTTCCTTCCTCTCTGTAAAAAATCAATAAAATATATATTTTTAAAAAGATAGAGACTTTAAAGAACATTGACTGCTGTTAGGGTCGCTGAAGGAGGAACACACGAGTCCAAAGGGGTAAAGAATTATAAATGTATTATTACATCTGCTAGAAGGGCTGACACCAAGCTGGCGTCAGTGGGGCAGAGGAGAGGGAGCGGGATATTTATGTCTCTTGTAAGGGTTACTCTAACTGGTCAGACCAGGTGCAGGTGGGGCCAGGTGCAGGTGGCCCACTGGAAACTGGGTCGGTTCCCTGGAAGCCGAAGGCTGTTAATCATGAAACCTACAAAGAGAACAACAGGAAAATCGCCCCGAGGGGGCAAGAGCCCCCAGCAGGGCATAATGGAGCACAGGAATGTGCCTAAAAACTGCCAGCTGGAGATTTTCTTTCTTTCTTTTTTTTTAAAAAATATATTTTATTGATTTTTTACAGAGAGGAAGGGAGAGAGACAGAGAGCTAGAAACATCGATGAGAGAGAAACATCGACCAGCTGCCTCCTGCACACCTCCCACTGGGGATGTGCCCGCAACCCAGGCACATGCCCTTGACCGGAACTGAACCCGGGACCTTTCAGTCCGCGGGCCGACGCTCCATCCACTGAGCCAAACCGGCTTCGGCTGGAGATTTTCTTTATTAGAAAGGACAACTAATAAAAGACACACTCCAACCTTGTGCATCTAGGTTAACACACCTTTGAAATGCCACAAGTGGGGTGTTAACCTGTTGCAGAATTTACCAGGCGGCTGGAAAACACACGCCGGGTGCTCAGAAGATGCAGGAAAAACCCTTTATTTGCAGATGTACTAGGACGGTGACTCGGGAGTCGCTTTCCAAAGCCTGAGCCCCGGATGTGGAGGGTCTCTCCCGTTTATCCCCTGGGTTTCTGTCTCCCCAGATACAGACCAGGCTTCCGGACTTTTCGCAGGCTTTGCAGTCCTCTGTGGGTTGGGGTGGGGGAGGTGAGATTACACCCAAAGGTCTGGCCTGGGGGGTGCCAGTGACCTCCCCGGGCTAAGCTGTTAAATTCCTGGTTTGTGGCCCTTGTGAACTGGGGGTATTTAGGGAAACAGATTATTGCCTAAGGAAGGGGCAGTGACTTAATTATAGGCTAACAATGTGCATCAGGATACTGGTTACTGGCACAGACTCAGATTGCTAGCCCCCAATTGCCTTCTATTCCCCTTCAAACCCTCAAGAGAGCACATATCTCGTTAACTATAGTTATAGGATAGTTAACAAGATCATGTGCTCCCCAATCTTTCTTACATCCCCTCCTTAATTTCAAATGCATAAAAGAAGCTGTAAAACTGTTATGATTCTCTGGAGCATCTGAGATCTTGTCCCACATATTGTTTTTGTGATTAATCACTATGCTTTAATTATGCTCAATTTGTAACAATGAAATTGGGGGTCACCACTACATGAGGAACTGTATTAAAGGGTCTCGGCATTAGGAAGGTTGAGAACCACTGCTATAACCAGTAACCATTACACCAGTTCTTATTCCTTTTGCCTACTTCCCCTTGTACTTTTGTCCTTCTACCCAATATAAGCAGCTGGTTTATGGGGGCTAGGGGATGGGGCAGAGCAGATTTTTGTGGATGACCTGCTGCTCTCCCATACTGCCGGCATTATTGGAATAATACAGGGTTGGCTCATATATGATTCAACCCTGATTCTGCTTAATTGGCTCAAGTAGTGACAGGCAGTCTGGATCCAGTGGTTGTCTGGTTTCATTAACTGGTGCCTCTGCTAGGATTGAATAAGCAGGGGAAACCTCTGGGGTGAGTACTGGGGATCCTGCTTGCTGCCTGGACTGGGGGTTCCTGAGCATGAGGCCTAGACTCTTATTCACAGTGCGGTCAGGAATTTTCCTGTTTTGAGTCCCAGCCCCAGCCGCAGCACTCCTGTTGTCTCACCTAAGACCTAAGTTGAATCTAACACGTTTGACACAGGAAGCATTTGCTGCCTCTCATCTGGGCTTCCTTGTAAGGCACAGGAAGTGAAAGGTTAACATAGTGGTGTTGGGAAGGCTAAATAGCCATCTCAGATGGTGGATAAAGAAAAACTGAGGTGATGTGTACTGGCTGGGGAAGCCACAGGCATGATGCCAGGGGATTCCAGAAGCCAGGAAATGGTTTGACTTCAACATTTACTTGGTAGCTGGCAGGAATCCAAAGAAGCCCACCCAGGACCACCCCATGGACCTGGACCCAGTGCTAGGTACAAGCAAGGGTCCATTGTACCCACCGCCCCTTGCTCCCCATCAGGGAGCTCCCAGAAGATAGAGACTTTAGCCTAACTGGTTTGGCTCAGTGGATAGAGCATCAGTCTGCAGACTGAAAGGTCCTGGATTTGATTCCTGTCAAGGGCATGTACCTTGGTTGTGGGCACATCCCCAGTGGGGAGTGTGCAGGAGGCAGCTGATTGATGTTTCTCTCTCATCAATGTTTCTAACTCTCTATTCCTCTTCCTTCCTCTCTGTAAAAAATCAATAAAATATATATTTTTAAAAAGATAGAGACTTTAAAGAACATTGACTGCTGTTAGGGTCGCTGAAGGAGGAACACACGAGTCCAAAGGGGTAAAGAATTATAAATGTATTATTACATCTGCTAGAAGGGCTGACACCAAGCTGGCATCAGTGGGGCAGAGGAGAGGGAGCGGGATATTTATGTCTCTTGTAAGGGTTACTCTAACTGGTCAGACCAGGTGCAGGTGGGGCCAGGTGCAGGTGGCCCACTGGAAACTGGGTCGGTTCCCTGGAAGCCGAAGGCTGTTAATCATGAAACCTACAAAGAGAACAACAGGAAAATCGCCCCGAGGGGGCAAGAGCCCCCAGCAGGGCATAATGGAGCACAGGAATGTGCCTAAAAACTGCCAGCTGGAGATTTTCTTTCTTTCTTTTTTTTTAAAAAATATATTTTATTGATTTTTTACAGAGAGGAAACTTGATTCTTAGATTCACTTGTTGATAGATGCATGTTTGTTGTTCACAATTTGTATCTTTACCTTTTTCTTCTTCCTCTTCTTAAAGGATACCTTTCAGCATTTCGTATAATACTGGTTTAGTGGTGATGAACTCCTTTAGCTTTTCCTTATCTGTGAAGCTCTTTATCTGACCTTCAATTCTGAATGATAGCTTTGCTGGATAAAGTATTCTTGGTTGTAGGTTCTTGGTATTCAGCACTTTGAATATTTCTTGCCATTCCCTTCTGGCCTGCCAAGTTTCTGTTGAGAAATCAGCTGACAGTCGTATGGGTATTCCCTTGTAGGTAATTGAGTCTCTTTCTCTTGCTGCTTTTAAGATTCTCTCTTTGTCTTTTGCTCTTGGCATTTTAATTATGATGTGTCTTGGTGTGGTCCTCTTTGGATTCCTTTTGTTTGGGGTTCTCTGCGCTTCTTGGACCTGTAAGTCCATTTCTTTCACCAGGTGGGGGAAGTTTTCTGCCATTATTTCTTCAAATAGGTTTTCAATATCTTGCTGTCTCTCATCTTCTGGCACCCCTATTATTCTGATGTTGGTACGCTTGAAGCTGTCCCAGAGGCTCCTTACACTATCTTCGTATTTTCGGATTCTTTTTTCATTTTGCTTTTCCGGTTGGGTGTTTTTTGCTTCTTCGCATTTCAAATCTTTGACTTGATTCTTGCGCTCCTCTGGTCTGCTATTGGGTGTCTGTATAATATTCTTTATTTCAGTCCGTGTATGCTTAATTTCTAGTTGGTTCTTTATCATAGCATCGAGGGTCTCATTAGTTTTCGTGACTCTCTCCTCAAGTTTATTGACAGCTTCTAGCACATTTTTGCAAGCCCTCAAAATTGCGATTTTTAGCTCTATATCCTCCATTTCTGTCATGTTTTTTTGTCTCCGCATTTTTTATGCTTTCTTGGTGCACCCCCTAGTGGTCTTTGTGCGCAGTCTTGTTCTAGTTGAGCCTTGATTGTTGTAGTTAATACTAGAGGGATTTGACCACCAGGCCGACTGGCTGTGTGAATCAGCTGTGTCTGCTGCAGTGGGAAAACTTCTGTCCTCTGGGGGGGCGCTAATCTAGCCTTTGCCTGCGGCGATCCGGCAAATGGCTCTGCGCAGGGCTTGGGCGGGGCGGGCTCAACAGGGCGGGCGGAGGGAGCCGTTATGGTGCCCTCAGTCCTGTTCCCAGAGGCTCTGCTTCTCAGAACCCCCGGAACCGCTGCAAACCTCGGAGGGAAAGCTGCCTTCCAACTGATGCCAGACACTCCCGCTTCTCCCGTTTGGGTCCGAGTCCCCAGCGATTCGCCCGTATCTGGAGCTCAGAGTCTGAGACTCCCCCCTGACCGAAAACGACAACCGCGCTCTCAGCCACCAGCCCGCTTTGCGCGCGCACCTCCGCACCTGAGTTTTTTCCACACTGCGCCTCCTCTGAGCCTCGGTGTGCTGTTATTTTTCCTTCTAGTTGAAGAGTCTCTCCTCAGCCAGCCTTCCTGTGGTTCTGGGTGATGTCCGTTCCGTCTTTTAGTTGTATTTTTGAAGTGGTTGTTTGCGGCAGTAGTCTCCGGTGTTTACCTATGCCGCCATCTTGGTCTCTCTCCTCAAATAAATTCTTATAAACATTTAAAAGAAGAATTG
This sequence comes from Myotis brandtii, assembly GCF_000412655.1. Lineage (NCBI taxonomy): Eukaryota > Metazoa > Chordata > Mammalia > Chiroptera > Vespertilionidae > Myotis > Myotis brandtii. The sequence goes on along the minus strand of NW_005353839.1, from coordinate 300,452 downwards.
AATTTATTTAAGGAAAGGGGCTGGGAGATGGGATATTCCAAGGGAAAGGCTAGTGTTCCCTTTTCTCCACATCCTCACCAACATGTGCTGATTTATTGTTGATGGCCATTCTGACAGGTGTGAGGTGATCTCTCATTGTGGTTTAAATTTGCATGTCTCTGATGATTAGTGATGCTGAGCATCTTTTCATATGTCTATTGGCCATCTGCATGTTCTCTTTTGAGAAGTGTCTATTCAGGTCTTTTGCCCATTTTTTAAATTGGTTTGTTCGCTTCTTTTGGTGTTGAGTTGTATGAGTTCTTTATGAACTTTGGATATTAACCCCTTATCAGATGTATCATTGGCGAATATTCGTTTGATTGCAATCCCATTTGTTATATTTTCTTTTGTTTCCGCTGCCCAAAAAGATATAGCAGAAAAAAAATATTGCTAAGGGAACTGCAGAGATTTTACTGCCAACGGAAAACACACACACCTGTTCGATCATCTTCACTTTCTTTTTCTGAGAAGCATGAGCTGCAACGTTTTTTTCATTTTCTCAGTTCCCTGGTAAGGGCCATGCTTTACTACCCTGGCTTACCGGTGCTTTCCCCTAGGCCAGCCGTGGGCAAACTACGGCCCGCGGGCTGGATCCTGCCCGTTTGAAATGAATAAAACTAAAAAAAAAAAAAGACCATAGAGGGGAGGAAACAGCTGGACCAGGGTTCTGTGCTGTCCCATTCCCTCAGGAGGCACGTCTCAAACCAGCACAAACCCAAGTTAAAACTTGGCTGGAACATCTAGAGTGAGCTGTCCCAAATAAATGTGAAGGAAACTTAAAAATTAATGAAGTTCTGGGCACCCTGAGCAGTGACATTTTTCACAACATCCTCCAACGCTTTCCTAATTAAAGGGATCTGGCTGCTGGTTTCTGGTTCTGGTGCCCCGAGTGGGGAATTCCTGAGGGAGGAAGGAACAGCTACCTGCTGGGGGTTGGTTTTCCCTTCTCTTGGAAAAACTGACAATTCAATTGTAATTCAGTTGTGGACTCTCTAGATCAGTGGTTCTCAACCTTCTGGCCCTTTAAATACAGTTCCTCATGTTGTGACCCAACCATAAAATTATTTTTGTTGCTACTTCATAACTGTAATGTTGCTACTGTTATGAATCATAAAGTGAATATCTGATATGCAGGATGGTCTTAGGTGACCCCTGTGAAAGGGTCGTTCGACCGACAAAGGGGTCGCGACCCACAGGTTGAGAACCGCTGCCCTAGAGGACTCTGCCCCTGAGATTTCAACTTCAAGTGTAAAATTGACACATCTTTGGTCAGATACAAAATCCTGTTCTATAGAAAGAATGGTTTTTAATTTTTTTTTCTGTTAATCCTCTGAAAATATTTTTTCCATTGATTTTTGGAGAGTGGAAGGGAGAGGGAGGGGAGAGAGAGAGAGGGAATAGATATAAGAGAGACACATCAATTCGTTGCCTCCCACACATTCCCTAACGGGCTGGGGATTACCAGGTGTACCGGTTAATAATGCAGATTTTTTTCAATAGGTGGAGTTTCACATATGTTGATATATATGAGATTTGATATGTATGCTATTTTGTTGTATTGACAGCAAGCTTCAAAACTTCATATGTCAAATTTTCTGAAGGTGTTAACATAGATATTTTTATGCTTAAAAATGTCAAATTTTGTGCCAAAAAACAGCATTTGTGGGAAGCTTTAATTCATTACTTTATTTTGAAGAAAAGTGCTGCTGGAAGTTATCGTATACTTTGGGAAGCTTATGGTGAACATGCTCCATCTCAAGATACTTGTGAACGCTGGTTTAAACGCTTTGAAAGTGATGATTTCGATGTGAAAGACAAAGAACGTCCAGGTCAACTGAAAAAGTTTGAAGACCAACAATTACAAGCATTGTTGGAAAAAGATGCATATCAGACTCAAAAACAATTTGCAGAAAGATTAAACGTTGCTCAGCAAACCATTTGCAATCATTTACAAGCAATGGGAAAGATTTTAAAGGAAGGAAAATGAGTGTCACATGAACTGAACGAAAGACAAATGGAAAACCGAAAAGTCATCAGTAAAATGTTGCTTCAATGGCACAAAAGAAAGTCTTTTGCATTGAATTGTGACTGGCGATGAAAAGTGGCTTTATTTTGAGAATCCCAAACGCACAAAATCATGGGTTGATCCAGATCAACCATCAACATCGACTGCAAGGCCAAATCGCCTCGGAAAGAAGACAATGCTCTGCATTTGGTGGGATCAGGAAGGTGTGGTGTATTATGAGTTCTAAAACCAGGTGAAACCGTTAATACTGATCACTACTGACAACAAAATATCAATTTAAACCACGCTTTGATTGTGAAACTGTTATGCCCAGATTTCAGGATCCCCAAGAAACCAACAGGGAGCCAGCAGTCCGATGTAAAAGCATAAGAGTCTTTATTCGAGCTAGCTCGGCTCCCCGACCTTGCCGACACAGCGACAGGAAGCAGAGAGAGATAACTCTGTGTGGAGACGGGTTTTATAGGTGGGGGTTGGAGTAAGGGGAGGAGAAAGGACTGTGCTCTGCCGATTGGCCAGGAGCAAGTCGGTGTCTTGTTCCTGGGTGTGGCTAGCAGAGGCTTAGACTTCCGGGAAGAAGCTCCTTGCCAAGCACGTGGCCAAGGTAAGATGGAGGGCGTAGCCCTTACCCTGGGGCAAGATGGAGGGCGTAGCCCTCGCCCTTTCA
>NW_005353839.1:279546-296702 GCF_000412655.1 Myotis brandtii | reverse complement strand
TCAACCATCAACATCGACTGCAAGGCCAAATCGCTTCGGAAAGAAGACAGTGCTCTGCATTTGGTGGGATCAGGAAGGTGTGGTGTATTATGAGTTCTAAAACCAGGTGAAACCGTTAATACTGATCACTACTGACAACAAAATATCAATTTAAACCACGCTTTGATTGTGAAACAACCAGAATGGGCCAGAAGACACGGCAAAGTAATTTTGCTTCATGATGACACACCATCACACACTTCAAAACCAATTAAAGACACATTAAAAGATCTTGCCTGGGAAGTATTAACCCACCTGCTGTATTCACCAGACCTTGCTCCTTCAAATTACCACTTGTTCTGATGGATGGCACATGCACTTTCTGAGCAGCACTTCCATACATAAGAAGTGGAAAATTTGGTCTCTGAATGGTTTGCCTCAAAACAAGAAAAGTTCTATTGGGACAGTATCCACAAATTACCTGAAAGATGAGGGAGATGTGTAGCTAGCGATGGACATTACTTTGAATAAAGCACTTTTGATGTTTCTCTTGAAATTATCGTGTTTTCTTTTATTACAAAATTCACATTATTAACTGGTACACCTGATAAACCTAAAACTCAGATACATGCCCTTGACAGGGAATAAAACCCGTAATCCTTTGGTGCACGGGCTGACACTCTAACCACTGAGCAACACTGGTCAGGGCTGAAAGAATATTCTTTTTTAAAAAAATATATTTTATTGATTTTTTACAGAGAGGAAGGGAGAGGGATAGAGAGTTAGAAACATCGATGAGAGAGAAACATCGATCAGCTGCCTCCTGCACAGCCCCTACTGGGGATGTGCCCGCAACCAAGGTACATGCCCTTGACCGGAATCGAACCTGGGACCCTTCAGTCCGCAGGCCGATGCTCTATCCACTGAGCCAAACCGGTTAGGGCGAATATTCTTATTTTATAGACCTGTCGGTCACAATTTAGTTCATCTGGAAAGCTGTGAAGGGGTAAATAAAATCATACTCTTTTATTTATTTCCTTATTTATTTGCTTTAATTTTATTAAATTTATTGGGATATTGCTGGTTAATAAAATTATATAGGTTTCAATTGTAAAATTCTATTATATATCATGTGTACATTGTATTGTACTCAGCACCCAAAGTCAAGTCTCCTTTTGTTAGCATATATTTACACACTCATTTTACAGGAGAGTCTAATAAATTAGAATATTCACAGAACAGAAAGAGTAGGCCACTTTCAGGATTCCTGTGCACTGGTTCCACCTCAGGTTTGTTTTCCTGGAAGACCTAAGAAACGCTTGCCTGATTTTTCCCCTCCCTCGCTCCCTTGCTCCCTCCCTCCTTCCCTCTCTTTCTCTCTCCTTCCCTATCTCTTTCTTCACTTTTCACTGGGGCATTAGGACATTCAGAATTTGAATGAGTGAGCACACCAGGGAGAAGCAGGGGCAGTTTAGAGAATGAGGATATTCAAGAGGGATCCCTCAACTCACGTAAAGATGAGAAGTACTTTTATTTTAGGAGAAACATGGTGTTCAGTGTCATGTTGGAATTTTTCCATCCTTTATCACCAAATCTCTTTATTTCCTCCTTCATGTCCCTCCCTAGAGTGACTGCCTTTCACCTGCTCACACCTGGTTCATGGCTTCAGCTGCCCTCTTGGTTGGCCTAACTCTGAAATTCTTCTCCCTCCAAAACAGCCTCTGCCATTTGCATCCTGATATTTAACATATGTCATAATTAGATTCCACTGTGCTTATTGGCTGTTATATATCAACACTTCCAATAAGTACCTTCTCTTCAACAGTATTTATTGCTCACAAGCAGGTACAAGGCACTGTTGCCTGGTGGTGGATGCAGAAGTGAATACAACTATCACCTCTTATGTGCGTCTCTTCATGATCATGAAGTCATGGATCTTGTCCTTGAGTGATGTATAATGTAGAGGGAGATAAATAATCATCCATATGTGAGGCAGAATGGAATGAGTTATAATGACTGAAGGACCAACAGGGGAAAGAAAGGGGTGCAAAAAGAGCCATAATTAAGTTCACTAATCATATCAGGAAATCATAGAGGACTGGGTATTACACAATGTGTAGAGGGAGAAGGGGTGGAGCACACAGTCTCGCCGAGGCTCTGTGCCACATAGGCAAGGGGCTGTGACCATGCATGGTGTGTCTGGGGAGGTGTCCAAAATACATCATGCAGATCCAGGGCTGTTTTGTTTGTTTGTTTATGGTTTCCTCATGTGGATGCCCTCTGTCTTCTTCACTCTCTGCCAAATGCTATTCATCCTTCAAGGCCCAGTTTCAGCTCCGCCTCCCCCATCAGGTCCTTTCTGACTGTGCTAGCCGGTGCCACTCCAGGTCATATGTAGTTCAGCATTTAGCTGTAGTGTCTGTGCCGGAATTGGTTTCTCAGTTAGCCCAGGGCAGACATTACACTCATCTCATTCTTTGGGGGCCTTGCAGCCCCAACAAAGTGCTAAAGATAGTGAGGGCCAGGGGGTTTTATGGGTCCATTCACTAGGACTAACAGCCTCATTCTGCCTAAATGCAGTTTAGTGTTGCTGTTCAGTCTGGGGTTGTTTGTGGGCATTTAGGATTTAGCTGGTTATATTTGTTAGCTCATAAGGGGAGCAATTTTTCAAATACTCATTTGAGTGTTCCGCTCAGACGTAGCAGGGGAGAGGGAGGAGCACCTAACCTTGAGCTGAACTCTATGACTCTCTGGGTGAAGCCTTGGGAACTGGGTTGGGCCTCGTTTCATAATCTGCAACATCATCTCTCAAGTTCCTGCTCGAGAATGACTTTGCTTCGTTCAAGTCTCTTGTTTTGATGGTTGGGTTGCACTTAGTTCCCCTAAAGTGTCAGAGATATAACTTGTCATTCTCTTTTGGAGAATGGGGTACTGGGCATGGCTTCTTGGTGTTGAGGCTGCTTGCATAATGTGTTTGTCTGGTTCTGCAGACAATGAGAACTAGTTATAGTAAGGAATCGGCTCATGTAGTTATGGAGATTGAGAAAGCCCAAGATCTGTAGTCGGCAAGCTGGAGTGGTGATGGTATATAGTTCTAGTCTGAGTCTGAGTCTGAGTCTGAAGGCCTGAGAGCCAGGAGAGCTAATGGTGTAAGTACAGTCCACGTGCAAGTGTAAAGGCAGAAGAAGACCAATGACCCAGCTCAAAGACACACACACACACACACACACACACACACACACACACACACAGAGAGAGAGAGAGAGAGAGAGAGAGAGAGAGAGAATTCTCCCTTACGTCACCTTTTTGTTCTATTCAAGCTTTCAGTGGATTTAGTGATGCCCACCCAGGAAAACAGGATTAATCACTTAGTCTACAAAATCAAATGTTAATCTCACCTAGAAACACCCTCACAGATGCATTTGAGTAAAGTTTAACCAAATATCTGTGCACCCCTGGCCCCACCAAGTTGACACATAAAGTTAACCATCACAGAGTGACAAAGAAGGAAAGCTTGGCTGGAAAGAAAGTCTCATGAAGCTTTTGAAGTAGGGCCTGAAGAAAAATGCCCCAACACGTGAGAAACCCACAGAAAGTGCATTTTCCAACACAATATTTGGGGAGCATGTCTGTACTGCTGAGAGCCAGACTCTGACGACTTCTCACGTTGTACTGTCATGTACGGTTGCACTGGTCCAGCCAGTTGTACATGAACAAAGGTTCCTGGGTAAAGGGGGCAAGTGGAGGCTAAAATGCACGCAGCTCACACTCTACTTACCAAGTCATGCACTTGGGTGAGGGGCTGCATCTGCCTAAAGGAAAAAGGGGGCCTTTGCCTAATTTTCCCAAGCCATGAACCAGGGCTTCTCCTGCATATTGAGTGTCAGTAGAGCATCTTAGGTGGCGTGCCACGGTGTATTACAGATGTGTGTGCACAATACGGGTCCTCTCTATGTTTGGAGTTGCTGGGAAGGGTCATCACCTGTAATCACAAGAGGCCTCTAGCCACAGGGAGCCTCCAGACATGAGCAATCTTGATTGTTTACTTCATTGTGCCATAAAAATATTTTCTACATGTGCTGCGATGTAAAGAAGATTGGAGAGCACTGTGCCAAGGGACTTGCCTTATTCATCCAGAAGGCAATGCACCCATTTCAGAAAGGGCACATGTCCATCTGTCTATCTAAGCACAAGCTATGTCCAGCAGCAGACGGCTTCCTGGTTTTCATATTGGGATGTGGCGATTTGCAGTCTTCAGGTAAGAGCTGGGCAGAGAAAGTCTGGGTCCAGGGCATCTGCCATTATCTGTGGTTATGGTTTAGTTTCCATGGAGAGAATGCTGTCTGGCAGCCTAGATCACAGATACATAGCTTGGAGTCCTAGGAGGTTTGCTGTCCTGAGTGCTGATGGTTTTGTCCACCTGTGCCCACGAGGGAGAGAGAGGACATGTTAACATAAAGGTGCTGCTGGGGAATTCCAGTTCCCATGAGGAACCCAGGGGAGTTGCCCCGAGGAAGAGTCTGGGGTAGCAGGGCCTTGCCCTTTGCTGAGTCTTTCACCTCTGCCCCAGCCGCCCCATCTGGAAGCCTTTGGGTCATCAACTTTTTCACCCAGAAAAAAGCAGGAGGGAATGGTTTTGATCATAGGCTTGAGGCAACAGCCAGGCTCAAGCCACTTGCTTTCCTTGTTCCTAGTTGAGGTCCAGTTCCTTCTGTACCTTCCCCTATTCACCGTGGCAAGTCACCTCTGCTAGCATCTCCCGTGCTCCAGTTTAGAACACTGCAGACAACCTGCCCACTGGCTTGAGGAGTCTTTGATCTTAAATCACATACTGACCAATGAATAACTGTCATTCAACTTGTCTAGAGGATTCACTTTGAGATATCTCAATTCGGGACTCCCTGATGAATTCCTCAAGTCTAGTTCTTCACACTGTGAGCTCCTCCTCTGTTTCCTCCCACTCTCCTTCAGATCTGGTTCAAACATGTGAGCACCTTGCCCCTCACTTCTTGCTTCTCCTTCCTCCTTTCTTTTCCTTCTCTTCTTGCCTCACTCACCTCCTTTTTTTCCTCCTCCTTCCTTCCCTTTGGTGATCACTGAGGAAAAAAAGGCCCTCTGTCTCTTTCTGCGGGGCGCTTGGCTTACCTTTACAACTTTCCTACTTGTCCGGCTCACAGATGCCTTAAAGAGTCAGCTCTTGAATTTTACTTATGGATTCATTTACATTCCGTTCCACGTTCCCAATATATCCTCCCACCATTCATTTATTATCATTATTTTCCCATTTTTCTAGACTCCTGGGTTCAAATTTATCTTTCATGATTAGCTTCCTGCGTATTAGCTCAGCTATTAAACAGGAACACTTTCAAAACATTTGATTCCCCAAGAGACCCCAGAGCTGTCATTCTGACAGTAGCAGAAATGAGGACCCTCAGGTGGTGACCGCCCCTCAACAGATCCCCCAAATGGAAAGTTCTGTTAAAGGACAGGGTTGACTGTTCCTTTGCACATTCCAGGGAAAGACACCAAAGCACAGGGACTTGTGACTGTCACTAGACCACGACAAATGGTTGTGCAGGTTGCATACTGTTAAAACTCAGCTGAGGGAGCAAATGGGAGCCGAAATGAGCCTGTGTTCTACTTGCCAGTCTCTGTATCTGGTATGGGCCTCTGGGAGGCTCCTGTTTTCTTATTTTCACACCGTGAGCTAACAGAGGCCCTGGGTATTGCAGAGGCTGAGGTTTCCAAACTATGATCAGGGGCTCAGGGGGTCCTGCACTTAAAGGGTGGGATCAGCACCCCAAACAGGCCAGCCTGTGAATAACCATTGACCTGGGGAGTAGGGCTCTGTGCATGTGTGGAAGTACCTTAGACCAAAGCCCTCAGCCAGTAGTCCTGAGAAGTCTAGAGAGGAGTCCCAAGGAAACCAGCTGGCCCCTTGTTGAATGAACAGGGTGTAATAGCAGAATTGTTGGAACAGATATGACAACAGGGATAAAACGTTAGAAAGGATTGGCATTATCAGAGTACCGCACTGTGGAATATGTTGTGTTTCTTGGCTTCTCCTTGGTGGGGAGCACCTGTAAAACACCTGTCATTCACTTAGTCATGGAACCCAAGCACAATGTTATGTGTCCCCCTTCCTACTTCTAACCCTGCCCATCACTCCTCCCTGGTAGCATTTTCACCAGGTGGACTTCTCTCCAGGCCTCAGCTCTGCTTCCACCCAGCTTTGGAGAAGTTCTGGGTCAGATGAGGGTGTGATGGGAGGGTGGGTAGCATTTGGGCAAAAAAAATCAAGAAGAGGGGTTTGCATGGTGGAGACTGAGTTTCGCTTAGTCAGGGTATTAGCTTTCCATGGGCTTTATCAGTCCAAACACAGTGCTAGATTCATCAGGCAGGCCTCAGTTTACCCCTTCAGAGGAGCAGCCTGGTAGAGGCACAGAGAAAGGTGATACCAGGTAAAATACTGATTCAGGGTAGAGGCGAGGGAGGGGCAGGCAGGTCAAAGGCAGGTGGGAGTTAGCCGGTGTGGGACAGAGTGACTCTGAGCCTGAGGAAAGTAAGCTGCTGCTGCAGGCAGACAAGTTAATCGAGTTCAAGGGCACCGCTCTCAGCTCTGTGACCTTGGAGCCCCCTTAAGCAACCTGTTCACATGGAACAGCCCTCCCCTCACACCAGGGGCTCTCTTGTAGCTTGTCCCCTGTAAAGGATGCTTCACTCTTAATCATGATTCTCATCTAACCTTGAGCCAGACCCCCACATGAAAGTTTAGGGCCTCACCCTGGAGGCTGCCATGGGGTGACAATTGACCACCTTCCTGTCCCCATAGAGAGAATCCTGGCGTCATTTCCCTGACATGGTATTTCCCTGATATGGTATTTCCAGATTCTTGCCTGTTCTGGCGAGGCAGTAGTAAAGAGAGGCCTGCCACCAGTGACTCCCTGTCCTGGGAGTGCTGGTGAAGATCCATGAGTCGCATCAGCTCACCTTGGACGGGGAGATTTCATCGTAGATTCTGAGCTCTTCTGGCTGAGGATCTCTTGGAGCATTGACATATGTGTATACTGTGTTCTTTGAGGCAGCATCTGTGTCACAAATAAAGATAGAAACACAGTATTCAAAAGGTGGATGACTTGCTCTAGCCCAGGGGTCGGCAAACTCATTAGTCAACAGAGCCAAATATCAACAGTACAACGATTGAAATTTCTTTTGAGAGCCAAATTTTTTAAACTTAAACTATATAGGTAGGTACATTGTTATTAACTTAATTAGGGTACTCCTAAGGCTTAGGAAGAGCCACACTCAAGGGGCCAAAGAGCCGCATGTGGCTCACGAGCCGCAGTTTGCCGACCACGGCCGTAGCCGATTTGACTCAGTGAATAGAGCATTGGCTTATAGACCGAAGGGTCCTGGGTTGGAATCCGGTCAAGGGCATGTACCTCAGTTGCAGGCTCCTCCCCGGCCAGGACCCTGGTCGGGGCTCATGCAGGAGGCAACCAATCGATGTGTTTCTCTCACATCGATATTTCTCTCTCTTTCCCTTTCTTCCCCTCTCTCTAAAAAAAAAAAAATCAATGGAAGAATATCCTTGTTGTTGTTAAAAAAACAACAACAAACACACACACAAAACCAAAACCAAAAGGTGGATGACTTTTTAGAGATGGTCTATTCTAATATTTTCTTTTTAAGGTGAAGAAATGAAGCCCTAAGAGATGGCTCCCATCCTCTTGAGATGGATGCTTGGGTGTTTGGACTGTCTTTCCCTCTTCTAGGGATGCCATGTGCTATGGGAAGCACCCAGCTCAAGCCTCACCCAGAGCTCAGCGGGAATTCTTTTTTCTAGAGTCCACATTAGGCTAAAGAGACTCTCTTCAATCTCTGCGTGGGCAGTCAAAGTAGCTCTTCTACCCAGGCTCTTCTTAGTGTCTCTGGCACTTAGCATTGACTGCCTTGCATGGCTAGTTGTTTTTTAACGAGAAGGTCTTGGTTTTTCTACTAGATTGAGTCTCTCTAGTTATACACTGTGTTGGAATCTTCTGGTACATACATTACTGTTATTGCCTCAACGTTAAGCACATAGCAGACGCTCTACAAACAGTTGAGGCTTGCTAGATTGACTCACACAGTCAAACATTGATAAAGCTCCCTCCATGTGCCAGACTGTGTGTGAAGCTACAGAGAAGCAGACAGGAGAGACACGTTTCTACTTTTAATAATTTATGGGCTGGTAGAAGCCCTCATCCCAGTGTACCACTTTTCTTTGCTCCTAACATGGAACATTTTAGGATCAAGTTGAAAAGATACAGCTAGAATTTAGAGTCTTCATGTTCAAGGGCACTAACATAGCCACACTTAGCAGATCTGAGTTGAGCAATCTCAGAAGGATCCAACATTTCAGAGTTTAGTCCTGTCCAGCCCCTGCCTCAGACTTGGTGAGTGAGCTAGACTGAGTGTTCTCTTGTCTCACTTATAGATTAAAAAAAAAAAGCAGCCCTTTTTCCTTCCCAAGAGACGGTAAGGCAAGCATTTTAAACTCAAAGGCTAACATGGGCCAAATAAACGAGACATGTGGCCCGCAGGCTGCGAGTTTGACATGCTTGCTGTAAGGTATTGAAGACAGATGTCTTTTTTTGAGGAACCCTGAAGATCACCTATGGCCTGAGCGGGTTCTGTGACTTCTCATCATGAGGCCAAGCCAGGGCCTATCCATGATAGGTATGGTAGCTAACATTGACTGAGTACCTACTATGTGCCAGGCACCAGACAAGTGTTTTACATGTGGAATTCCATTGAACCCATTACTATGCATATTTTATAATTGAGAAAATGGAGACTCACAATGATAAAATAACTGGTAGCTGATAAGTGGAAAAGCTGGGACCTTCACCCCAGACCAAGCATGTCAAACTCAAAGACTAACACAGGCCGAATAAACAAGGCATGCAGCCCGCGGGCTGCGAGTTTGACATGCTCGCCCCAGACTGTCTGCAAAGCACAAGCTTAGCCTTAACCACTCTGCTGTGAATTCGTCTCTCCCACTCGTCATCCAGAGAAACTTGTGGCTGAAAACTTACCAGGTTTCTTATGGAAGGTCTTGAAGGAGGAACCTGAGGAATCAGACCAAAGGAGAGTCAAGAACCGGGAAGCAGAGGGAGAGCCTCCTACATCCAGGCTTCTTATTCTGATTTGAGTGAAGGGGAGATTTTGGGTGGATATGGGGTCAGGACGAATAGGATGGTGTAATTTCCCCCTAGGGTGTGAAGGTCAGGTTTTCTGACTTGAAAATAGCACAAATACAGAAGAATCCAGAGGGATCTGGAAGAATCTAGTGACAACCATGGAATACCAAATTAGGACATGTTCCTCAGTGACTCTCCAAAGTAAAAAATATGATGGAATTGAAAGTGACCCTGAAGACCCTCTAATCCAGTGGTTCTCAACCTTCTGGCCCTTTAAATACAGTTCCTCATGTTGTGACCCAACCATAAAATTATTTTCGTTGCTACTTCATAACTGTAATGTTGCTACTGTTATAAATCGTAATGTAAATATCTGATATGCAGGATGGTCTTAGGCGACCCCTGTGAAAGGGTCATTCGACCACCAAAGGGGTCACGACCCACAGGTTGAGAACCGCTGCCCAAGCCTTATATCACATGTAAGAACTCTGAGCCAGAGAGGTAAAGATAGATGCCTAATGAAGCACAGCTTATTAATGGGGGTGCTAAACTTGAACCCAAGCTCTGGGCCCACTAGATACTGGTGATCCCATGAACAGATTCTGAAGAGCCTTCAGAGTGATACCATACAGGCAGGGCCATCAGTCTGGGAGATTGTGTGGTTGGTGGGGTGGGGATTGTAGAAATGCTGATTCCCTGGGACAAAAGACCTCTCCACACCACCTTGGGTAAGTGACTCCAGTCCTAGGGAGAAGGAAGGTGCATTTCCACGTTGGGGAAATCCTACCTTGTCCTTTCTTGCAAAAAAGGAACAAAAGCACTGACGGTAGGATGACTATAACCAGAAAGAGCACAGCCAGTCCACTCAGCAATCCAGCACGGTGAATATGGAGGCCCGTGGGGCTATCTGGAAATGGAAAAGGCAGTGAGACAACTCTCGGAAAATAGGCCCAAGATGCTGGGCAGGCTTGGCCACATTCCAGGGGCATTGTCCAAACTGGGGACCCTCCAGGGGAGTACCAGAGCTTTGAGGGAAACTATACTTTCTGCTATTGAAAGTCAGGGTTAGAAACTGAACCAGGGATCATCCCTCTGGTTTGGACCTGTTTCCAGGGCTTCCTGGGAGGAGAGGCCCCTGGGGACCAAGCCTAGCATAAGGGAGGCACATTGCCCTGGAGCATGAGGCCCACACTCAGGCCTTACAGCTCTCCAGAGTGATCGGTAGGACTCCAGGAGAGATGGACAGAGCTGTTACCTGCACAGAGCTGCTGGGCAGAGATGGAGTCCGAATTGTTGCTGACGGGGTTCCAGGCTGTACAGGTGTAAGTCAGCTCTTGGTTGTTAGGAGTCTGGAAGACTTGGAGAACACTACCCTCTGTCCCCATGGGACTCCAACTGTACCTCACATTTTTTTCTTCTTTCTCCATGGAGCATGTCAGTGTGACATTACAAGTACTGTTCCAAGATGTCGTTAAACTCTGGGTAATTTTCGGCTTCCCAAGCCTACCTATGGAGGGGAAACACATTAGCCTATACCAGCTTGTGAGGGCCAACTGCTATATTTAAAAAAATTTGTTTCAAATGTTTATTAAACACAGCTATCATGTAAAAGCAAAGTATAAAAAGTTAAAATAAAATAAACCATATTAAAAACAGAATAAATACTCAAAACTCATCACTTTCTAATTTTTTGACAATTTTACCATTATTTGTGCCCGAAAAGTTATTTCTATCTATGTATCTGTCTTTTGTAATGATGTGTAAAGTCTTTCCCACTCTGCATGTCTTAAAATGATCTATTTGTGACATCATGGATGGTTCTTGAAGCTATGATGCTAATAAATCAGATGAAAAAGGATAAAAACCATATGACTTCACTCGTATGTGAAATATAAAACAAAAAGTAACAAACTATCAAAATAAAACAAAAACTTAGACACAGACAGCAGAATAGAGGTTACCAAAGGGGAAGTCAGGTAGGGCAAAGGGGGTCAAATATATTATGGAAGGAAACTAGACTTTGAGGCGTGAGCACACAATATTGTATACAGATGTTGTACACCTGAAATTTATATAATGTTATTAACCATTGTCACCCGAATAAATTTAATATAAAAAAATCAGCCACAGTGGGAGTATTTATATCACAGGAATTGGCAAATGCTACAAACTTGGACTTGATTTATTGTCTTGTTGATGGTTGCTCTAGACTTAAGAAAGCAATGGAGGAAAGGTTACTAAAGAAGATTAAACTTAAAAGTGTGTCCTGTCTATAGCCATTACATTGCAAATAGCAACAACAACAAAAAAAAATTAAAAAATAAAAACAAATTAGAAAATATTCTTCAGGTATTTGAAAGCCACTATCCAATTCAGCAAAGAAGTTGCAACTAAATGTATAAAGGGATGAAAACAAACATCTTAAAGTTATTGCAATAAACTGCTATGAATATTTGTATACAAGTTTCTGCCTGAAATAAGATTTGGTTTCTCTGAGATAAGTGCCCAAGAATGAAATCATATGTAAAACCATTTCTTTTAATTTAAAAAATGTATTGTGATAAAATATACATGGCATAACATTTAGTATTTTAACCATTTTTAATTGTACAGTTAAGTACATTCACATTGTTGTGCAAACATCAGCGCTATTTATCTGAGAACTTCTCCCCTCCCCCTTTAAAATAGGTTCTATCTTTTAGAGCAATTTAAGGTTCTTAAAAAAACTGAGTAGAGAGTACAGGGAGTTACCATATGTACCCTGCCCCATTCACTCACAGCCTCCTCCATCATCAACATCCCCACCAGAGTGGTACATACAATAGATAATGTACATTGATGCACTATCATGATCACACAAAGTTCACAGGTGATATGCACTCTTGGTGTTGTATATTCTATGAGTTTTGACAAATATATAGTGACATGTATTCAGCATTATAGATCACACAGTAGAGTTTCACTGCCCTAAAAACCCTCTGTGCTCTGCTTATTTATCCCTCCCTCCCCTAAACCCCTGGCAAGCACCGACCCTTTACTGTCTCCATGGTTTAAGTTACCTCCATGCCTTTTCATGGCTTTTTAGCTCTCTCCAGATCTCAGAACTTCTAAGAAGTTCTGACCACCAGGGGGCAGCGCAGAATGAAGGAAGGCCCTGGCCAGCAGCTGGCAGCTGCTAGGGACCCTACTGGTGCACAAATTTCTTGCACTGGGCCTCTAGTAGTTATATAAGATGTTACCATTGGGAGAGACTGAGTATAGTGGACACAGAACCTCCCTGTACATGTCTTTACACCTTTCTATGTACCTGTAATTATTTCAAAATAAGAAGTTTTCTAAAGTACTTTGCACACACTGTCTCACGTGGTCCTCACAATAACCATGGGAAGTGAGTAGTATGATTATTCACATTTTATAGAAAAGAAAAACAAGGCCACGGGGCAAATGCTGATAGAAGGTTACATTGCCTAAAAACAAGCAAAGCCACACCCTCTTGAAAAGTATTAATATAGTGATGGTTATTTATAAGCATAAAATGATTTAGGGAACCCAGTAGTCAGAAATACAGTTGTTCTGCAATAGCAAATGTGCAAAGTAAAAATAAAAAACAAGCCCTTTATCTTCCCACGACTTACGATAAACTTGAAGTTTGTAGGTCCTGGTGAGTGTCTCCTTTTCAGAGTTCATTGTATTTATGTCAGCTTTGTAGATGGATGCATCTTCCATCCTCAGATTGCTGATCTCCAAGTTGTAGTTCTGACTTGAGACGCTTACTCGTTGTTTATAGTTTTGGTGGGTCACAATGACTTGGGGGGGTGCGCCTGAGAGGGCCACTACAACAGCGACGGATGTTTCGGAACTCACCCAGTTAATGTTGGTAATTTGCTGTATGTTTTGGATATTTAAAGGGAAAGTAACTGTTTCCCCCAGAATCCCATTCACCGTGAGCATGTTTGTGTTGCGTTCAGCTGCTTCCAGACCTGAGGACATAAATAGAAAATTGTAGCCATTTGGCTGTTGCACTGTTCAGAGCTCCCTGTCTCCCCAGGCTGGAGTCTCCCTTAGGCGCTCCCATGGATGCAGATCACCCAGTTTCTTGAGGATGCCTTTTTGTTTTGGCATTCTACCCTAGACATATTTAATATGTTATGATGGATACATTTTTTAAAGGATTATCATTCAAAAATGAAGTTTTCCAGTGAATTTCCAGGGATCTATTTAATTAAAAACATGTTTATCTAGACTTACAGACTCTGAGAGCTAGAAGGAACATAAGCCTCCATGAGGTCTGAGATATTGAATGTCTTTCTTTCCCAATATCAGATGTCCAAGAAGTGGAAGGGTTGGGGGAGGGCCTGGGATGGCTCCTGTGGTCTTTGCAAAAAGGTTACATTTATGCTTCTATTCCTGGCAGGTACAGTGCTCTGGAGTAAATACTCCCTAAGTTGACGATTTGGGGGATCTTTTTTGTTAACTAGTGTATCTCCAGTCCCCGGAAGAGTACCTGACACACAGTGGGTGGTTAGTAAATACTTCTGGGACATAGTGATAAATGGATTTCACTTGTGTGTTGCCTAGAATGTCTTGGAACAACTTCTGAAGTAAAGTTCATCTATTCATTCATACATTTATGAATGAATGCATAGATTTATTCAAGGTCAGCTTTGTTTCAGATACTGTGGTAGGTATTTATTAATGTAATCTATAATACGAATGTTTGTTGAGCAAACTACTCTTTTAAGCATTAGGAAAAACACACCGAGGTCAGGAGACAAACTATTGATGGAAGATTACAGAACTAATGTAATAAGGAGTTGGGGATACAATGGTGAACAAAAATAGATATACTTCCTGCTCTCCAGAATGTAACAGTTAAATAAAGAGACCAATGTGGACGAGGTAACCACAAACGGTTAAATACAAAGCAAGTAAGTATTATGGCGGTTGAGAGAAAATAGCAAGAGGGACTTGATCTGTTTTGGGAATCCAGGGACACTTTCTAGTAAAAGCTGAAGGATGAGTGAATTTATTTATTTATTCCTCACCTGAGGATATTTTTCCATTGGATTTTTAGAGAGAGTGGAAGAGAGAGGGAAAGGCAGAGAGAAATATCAATGTGAGAGAAACACATCAGTTGGTTGCCTCCTGTATGACCCCTGACCAGGGCCCGGACCAAGGAGGAGCGCGCAACCGAAGTATGTGCCCTTGATCGGATTTGAACTCGGGACCCTTCGGTCCTCGGGCTGACACTCTATCCACTGAGCCAAACCGGTCAAAGCAAGAATGAGTGTTTTTAAAATCTAACATGAGAAAAAAAAATTAAAGGTTTATTTTTCTTTCCCTCCATCACCTAATAAAATAAAGTGATTTAAATGCATAATTTGTGAAATGAAAGGCAATCCTATATAATAAAAGCCTAATATGCAAATTGACCGAACGATGGAATGACCAGTGGAACGACCGGTCTCTATGACACGCACTGCCCACCAGGGGGTTGGCACTCAATGCAGGAGCTGCCCCCAGCCCGCAGACCCCAGGCCATCCAAGGTGGGTGCCAGTGGGGCCCCCATCGCTCCACCAATCAATCACCTCACAGATTGGCCCTGATTGCTGACCAGGCCTAAGGACCCTACCCATACACAAATTTTGTGCATCTGGCCTCTAGTATAATTATAAGATGTTATTTTTCTCATCTTTTTCCTCTTCTCTCATTACTTTCTTATTCTCACTGAGCTCTATTTAGTAAGAAATAGTGTTTTGAGCCACCACGGATTATATTACAAATGTTTAAAAAACCAAGAGACACAGGCACTGACCCATCAAGTAAGAGTATCAGCCATAAACAATAACAGTGCTCCTCTGATGAATATTGGCTGCATGTAAGCCCCAAAGAGCAGGACATAAGTTTTCCACATAAGTGGGTTCAGGCTGACCCTAAAATTTATTCAAGGCTTGGCACAAAGAGAGCAAGAAGAAGGGTCATTGAGAATACAGGTCATTTTGAAGTGTCATAAAAGCAAAGGACCTGGCCAATGTGTCTCAGTGGTTGAGCATCTACCTATGAACCAGGAGGTCACGGTAAGATTCCTGGTCAGGGCACATGCCCGGTTGCAAGCTCGATCCCCCAGTAGAGGGCCTGCAGGAGGCAGCTGATCAATGATTCTCTCTCATTATTGATGTTTCTATGTCTCTTCTTCTCCCTTCCTCTCTGAAATCAATTTAAAAAAATTTAAAAAGCAAAGGGATTTTTAACTTGTCTCACTAAGGCCGCCTTTGTCCTCAGCCAGTAAGCAGTTCCTGAATGAACCCAGGGGCTGCAAATATAAACCTCTTTTCTTTCAGACCAACCAACATTTCCTCTGAGGAAGACCACCGCAGGCAAGGCCTGACGACTTAGTTAGGGGAGGATATGTAACAGGGCCCTGGGGGGCGCGAGAGACTAAGGACCCTCATTTACAAACATTAAGTGCTATCTATGTGCCAGATGCTGTGTTAGGGACTCAGGGGTGAATAGGACATGGCTGCAGTCCTGGTAAAGACAGATGTGTATAAAGTACTGCATTCAATGTGATATGTGGTAAGAGCACAAGGAACACACCCTTGGGGGACCAAGGAGAAACTAAGGTTGCTTTCAGTGGCAGGAGTCATAGTTTACCAACATTCATTCTCTTGAACATGAATTCTCTCCAGGTAAACTGTCCCATTGGGCTAATGACATCAGGGAGAGGGACATGCGGAGGGTCCCAGCCTGAGTCTCTGGATGTCCCAGATATAGTTTATGTGACTTGTGCAGTCACGCAGAGCCTTGAGTGCAGAGAGACCCTGAATTTAGTTTAATGATGCTGCAACACCTTGAAATTCTTCATAGTATTTGAACAAGGAGCCCCATAGTTAATGCTGTACTGGGTTCTACAAATTATACAACTGGTCCTGGTGCCAGATCTTAAGGCTAAGGCCCCTAGTACCTAATTGCCATTCTGCTCGTTGGATTCAGGTCAGATGTGAGAAGATGGATAAAGTGTGTGTGCCATTGCCTCATCATTTTGGTGAGTTCTTTCATCAGACTCCAGGAAGTGTGTAGGCAGTTTGCTAAGGTAGAGTTCTTAGTGTTAGAGCAGTTGGGCAGCCACAGCATGGTGGATGTGGGGTGCTGCTTTTGTAGTTTGTGTATCTTATCTTCCATGGCAAGTCATCAGGAAGTGGTGCAGGCTGGGTGGCCGATAGAAGGAGCTGGGGGAAGTCCTGCTGTTATTTGTGCTGCTGCTGTGGTGAGAATTCTGGGCTTGCTGAGAAATGGCATAGGGTTTGTACAGGCATAAGGTAAAGATTCTCCCACCTTCAAATGTTCCAAACGTGATGTAAGAGAGGCAGCTGCAAAACCTTAGCATGTGGTGGAAAGATAGGGAGGCTGAAGATGTAGGTGCTAGTACTTACATGTATGAGCTGGGTAACCTTATAAAATCACAAAACCTTTCTGAGTCTCAGTTTCTTCATTCATAGAATGGAAATAATAGCTATAAAATTGCCCTACCTAATTAGTGATCAGCAAATCATACAATATGAGTGAAAATGCTTCACTAACCATCAAGGCAAATACATGTTAGTTATTTCTGAGGTTAATAATGACAATGAGGATGAGAATCATCCTCCTCATCTCTTTTTTATTAATTCATTAATTTAAAAAATTGATTTCAGAGAGGAACGGATTGGGAGGAAGAGATATAGGATGTCCCAAAATTCACGCAAGATTTGAATTTTGCGTGAGCATTAACAACAACAACAACAAAAAATAAAAGCCTAATTTTACTTGGTTTATTGAATCAGATTCTAATATCTGTTGCCCTTTGATTTCAATCCCTTCAATTTGATAAGCATTACCAAGGACCAACGATGGCCCAGGAGCAGGGACAATGAAGACCAATGAAGACCACGGCTTTGCGTATGTGCCAGCAAAGCCATGAAGGCCATTTACCCGATGTGCTATTCCATACATAA
>NW_005353839.1:278902-279511 GCF_000412655.1 Myotis brandtii | reverse complement strand
AATTTACAATTTTTAATTATAAACCTGTGTTTTCTATCAAAATTACTTCTTGCGTGAATTTTGGGACACCCTATAGAAACATCAATGATGAGAGAATCATCGATTGGCGGCTTTCTGCATGCCTCACACTGGGGATTGAGGCCCCAACCCGGGCATGTGCCCTGACGAGGAATTAAACCGTGACCTCCTGGTTCATAAGCTGATACTCAACCACTGAGCCAAGCTGGCCAAACCATCATCTTCTTTATTATCATCTTAATAATTGGAACATGCCCTTGAAGGCTTCCCTAGTCTATCCTTATGATGGCCATGGTGACACCAGGCCCATACAGAAGAAGGTATAAAGAGTCATTATTAAGGATTAATTGAAGTAGAGCCCTGGGTTCTTTTTAGGTACCACTTTACTTGGTGAACTTTATTTTTCTCTTAAAAACTTCAGTGTTAAAACAATCCCATTTACCATTGCACCAAAAAAAAAAAAATTAAGATACTTAGAAATAAACTTAACTAAGGAGGTAAAAAACCTGTACTCAGAAAACTACAGAACATTGAAAAAAGAGATAGAGGAAGACATAAACAAATGGAAGAATATACCATGTTCATGGATTG
>NW_005353839.1:277038-278022 GCF_000412655.1 Myotis brandtii | reverse complement strand
TCCGAGAGATGCAAATCAAAACAATGAGGTACCATCTCACACCTGTCAGAATGACTATCAACAACAAATCAACAAACAAGTGCTGGTGAGGATGTGGAGAAAAAGGAACCCTTATTCACTGCTGGTGGAAATGCAGACTGGTGCAGCCACTGTGGAGAACAGTATGGAGTTTCCTCAAAAATTTAAAAATGGAACTCCCATTTACCCCAGTAATCCCACTCCTAGGACTATATCAGAAACACAAATTAGAAAGAATATATGCACCCTTATCTTCATAGCAGCACAATTTACCATAGCTAAAATTTGGAAACAGCTTAAGTGCCCATCACAGATGAGTGGATTAGAAAACTGTGGTACATCTACACAATGGAATACTACGCTGCTATAAAAAAGAAGGAACTTTTACCATTTGCAACAGCATGGATAGAACTGGAGAGCATATGCTAAGTGAAATAAGCCAGTTGGAGAAAGATAAATATCACATGATCTCACTCATGTGTGGGATATAATGATCAACATAAACAGATGAGCAAATATGGATCCAGAGACAAGATGGCACTGAGCAGACCATCCAACCTCAGGGAGAAGGTGGGGGGTGGGGGGATGGGCTTAGAGATCAACCATAGGACTTGTATGCATGCATATTAGCATGACCAATGGACACAGACACTGGGCGGTGGGGCCTTGCCCTCGGGGGTGGGAGTCGGGGGGTGTTAATCGGGGGGAAAAAGGAGACATGTAATATTTTAAACAATAAAAAACAACAACAAACTTCAGTGTTTTTGTTTTTTTTAAAGACTCTCCATAGCTGTTTCAGACAGAGAAATGAAGCCACAGAGCCCTGCCGCTGCTTGGACTCCCAAGACTCTCCTCCTGTTGCCATTGGAGTTGGTCATCTGTAATCCAAGAGCTGTGGCAACAGAATCACTGTTTCCTTCTGTGACTAATCCCCAGGAGGGGTGCTTTAGGTGGGACCCCTCAAAG
>NW_005353839.1:274438-276991 GCF_000412655.1 Myotis brandtii | reverse complement strand
CCTTATTCACTGCTGGTGGAAATGCAGACTGGTGCAGCCACTGTGGAGAACAGTATGGAGTTTCCTCAAAAATTTAAAAATGGAACTCCCATTTACCCCAGTAATCCCACTCCTAGGACTATATCAGAAACACAAATTAGAAAGAATATATGCACCCTTATCTTCATAGCAGCACAATTTACCATAGCTAAAATTTGGAAACAGCTTAAGTGCCCATCACAGATGAGTGGATTAGAAAACTGTGGTACATCTACACAATGGAATACTACGCTGCTATAAAAAAGAAGGAACTTTTACCATTTGCAACAGCATGGATAGAACTGGAGAGCATATGCTAAGTGAAATAAGCCAGTTGGAGAAAGATAAATATCACATGATCTCACTCATGTGTGGGATATAATGATCAACATAAACAGATGAGCAAATATGGATCCAGAGACAAGATGGCACTGAGCAGACCATCCAACCTCAGGGAGAAGGTGGGGGGTGGGGGGATGGGCTTAGAGATCAACCATAGGACTTGTATGCATGCATATTAGCATGACCAATGGACACAGACACTGGGGCCTTGCCCTCGGGGGTGGGAGTGGGGGGGTGTTAATTGGGGGGAAAAAGGAGACATGTAATATTTTAAACAATAAAAAACAACAAACTTCAGTGTTTTCTGTTTTGTTTTGTTTTTAAAGACTCTCCATAGCTGTTTCAGACAGAGAAATGAAGCCACAGAGCCCTGCCGCTGCTTGGACTCCCAAGACTCGCCTCCTGTTGCCATTGGAGTTGGTCATCTGTAATCCAAGAGCTGTGGCAACAGAATCACTGTTTCCTTCTGTGACTAATCCCCAGGAGGGGTGCTTTAGGTGGGACCCCTCAAAGGAATCCTTAATAAAAGTTTAGAAGCAGGAGAACGTGTAATGTAGGTTAAATAAGTATAGATTGGAATAACAGTGGAGAGAGGTAAGGCAGGAGATGTAAAGAGATATGGCTTAGATTTGGGACAGCCTTGAGTTTAATGTCTGCACCACAGAGGGGAGCTATTAAAGTTTTTGAGGATGAAGATTAAAATAATGTTTTAGGGTCATAGTAATATAGTAATGATGTATAAAAAAGTAAGAAGAAAGAGAAGCTGGCCTTGAGAGATCATTTCAGAGCCTATTATAGCCTTCTGGGCATTAACCAGAGGATGATGGGGGAATAGAAAGGAAGGGTTAAATTTGAGAGAGAGTACAAAGAAAGGCAAGGAATAAGGACATCTAATGTAATTCAGTTGTTCAAATGCGCGCACGCACACACACAGGTGGGCAAAAGTAGGTTTACTTACAGAGTTTATTCTTGTATTACTATTTATTTATTGATTATTGTACTATTTATTTGTATTATATAAACCTTCTTTTGTCAATCAATTATATATATCTAACATTTCTAAAGTTTATGGAGTGTCCCTCAATCAAACACAAAACACAGTCTCTCTAAACCCTGAAACTGATGCTTTCCAATTCTTACTCCAAGGCTGGGTGAGAAACAGCTGCCTATGAAGGGCTATTATAAGATTACTCGGCCCACCACTTTTGATATTTTAGGTTCTTTCTTTGGTTACAGCCAGATATCAGAACAGAATAAAAAGTGATAAAATAGAATAGTAGTGAGAGAGTCAAGTGAAATTAATTTATTTCATTTTGTTTGAAAATAGAAGAGATTGGTGCTGAAGGGTTGGTAGGGAGGTAGAGCATTTAGAGATTTTCCTGCTTGGCCTTGCTCTGGGTTAGGCCTTCCAACTCATTGGCTTTCTGCAGCTCTGTGCTTCTCTCTCATAGTAATTGCCAAATTGTGTGGCAGTCGTGAACCCATGTGTCTGTTTCTAGACACTGTGAATGACTTGAGTCCAGGGACCTTGCCTTCAAACCCCCCGACCAAGCACAGTGCAGGATACAAAGGCCACTAACACTTGTCGAGACACTAAAGATAAAAGGAATATGGTTTTCAATCAGAAGAAGCTCATGCCTTCATTTAAGTGGAAGGGAAAAGCCAAGGATGAGTGAAAGGACCGGGTTATTTTGAGGTGCTGTTGGGGGTGGGGATAGAAGAAAGGCCTCTTGGTGAGGTGAAGGGAACACAGGTCTGAGCCAGGTTCCATGTCTGACATTTGCTGAGGCCCTTATCTCACTGAGGCTACAGAGGGGATAGAATAATGCTTGCCTCAGAGATTGTTGTGAGTAGACATTCTGGAGTAGAGTGGGTAAAAGTGAAGAGAGTCATGCTTGTTGACCTTCACCTCTTTAGTAATGTAGGAGGTGAGACTATCTGGTGAGAGTGAAGAGGCAGCCCTAACTGGTTTGGCTCAGTGGATAGAGCGTCGGCCTGCGGACTGAAGGGTCCCAGGTTTGATTCCGGTCAAGGGCATGTACCTTGGTTGCGGGAACATTCCCAGTAGGGGGTGTGCAAGAGGCAGCTGATCGATGTTTCTCTCTCATCGATGTTTCTAGCTCTCTATCCCTCTCCCCTCCTCTCTATAAAAAAATCAATAAAAATATATTAAAAAAAAAAAGAGTGAAGAGG
>NW_005353839.1:226609-274014 GCF_000412655.1 Myotis brandtii | reverse complement strand
CTCCCGAGGGGTCCCAGACTGCGAGAGGGCACAGGCTGGGCTGAGGGACCCCCCCTTCCCCTCCCAGTGCACAAATTTTTGTGCACCGGGCCCCTAGTGTATATATAATTGATCTTAGAGAGGGGGGAGGGAGAGAGAAAGAGAAACATCAATGTGGGAGACATACATCTATCAGTTGCCTCCTGCATGGAGCCCCAACTGGGGATCCAACCCACATCCTAGGCATGTGCCCTGACTGGGAATTGAACCAGAGACCTTCTAGTGCATGGGATGACATTGCAACCAACTGAGCCACACTGGCCAGGGCAACAATACATTTTTCGTGTCTACTTTATGTCAGTGGAAAACCAATTCATTTTATTTTGGAAGGAAGTCAAAGTAGAAGACAAATTCAGGTTTAGAAATATTGAATTTGAGATGATGTTGGACCATCTAAGTAAGAAGTTGGAAGAATGAAAAATCAGGAGAATGGGTTTAAATATTATTTGTGGGGGGCTGTGGTAGAATCTTCTAGTTGTTTTCCTATATTTGTTCTCCTTAGAGCTTCATTTGTAGTAACAGAATCCTTCATTTGTAGAAGGAAATAGAGTCACTTATTGCCCAGTTTTCTGCTAGTTAAGTTTGGTCATATGACTAAGTTCAGGTCAACAGGATGAAAGTGAAAGTGTTGCATATGACTTCTGTGTCTTTAAGAAGAAGGCACTTTGCTTTATTTATCTCTTTCTTGCTTCTTGCAGGCGGGATCTCAGATGGACCTTTGGGATCAGGGAGATGAAGCAAAGTACTAAGAATGGTGAAGCAGGAAGATTGAAAAAGTGTGGACCCCCGATGACCTTGGGAACTGTTCTACCAATGGAACTGCCAACCCTGCTGTTTTTAAGAGGATGTTTATTACAACTGTTTCCTGAAAAGAATTCCTGAATCTGCCTGCCAGTCCTTCACTCTGCAAGGCAGTCTAACATTTCTAAAGTTTATGGAGTGTCCCTCAATCAAACACAAAACACAGTCTCTCTAAACCCTGAAACTGATGCTTTCCAATTCTTACTCCAAGGCTGGGTGAGAAACAGCTGCCTATGAAGGGCTATTATAAGATTACTCGGCCCACCACTTTTGATATTTTAGGTTCTTTCTTTGGTTACAGCCAGATATCAGAACAGAATAAAAAGTGATAAAATAGAATAGTAGTGAGAGAGTCAAGTGAAATTAATTTATTTCATTTTGTTTGAAAATAGAAGAGATTGGTGCTGAAGGGTTGGTAAGGAGGTAGAGCATTTAGAGATTTTCCTGGTTGGCCTTGCTCTGGGTTAGGCCTTCCAACTCACTGGCTTTCTGCAGCTCTGTGCTTCTCTCTCATAGTAATTGCCAAATTGTGTGGCAGTCGTGAACCCATGTGTCTGTTTCTAGACACTGTGAATGACTTGAGTCCAGGGACCTTGCCTTCAAACCCCCCGACCAAGCACAGTGCAGGATACAAAGGCCACTAACACTTGTCGAGACACTAAAGATAAAAGGAATATGGTTTTCAATCAGAAGAAGCTCATGCCTTCATTTAAGTGGAAGGGAAAAGCCAAGGATGAGTGAAAGGACCGGGTTATTTTGAGGTGCTGTTGGGGGTGGGGATAGAAGAAAGGCCTCTTGGTGAGGTGAAGGGAACACAGGTCTGAGCCAGGTTCCATGTCTGACATTTGCTGAGGCCCTGCTCTGAAGAAAACTGAAGTAGGCGAGGCAATGGAGAGTGATGGAGGGAACTGCTGCTTTAAGCCTGGTGATCAGGAAAGCTCTCTGATGAGGTGACCTTGGAGCAGAGTTTCATAGTGACAGAGTGCTGCCGTGTGTTGTAGAAGAGGAAGTCAGGTCCTAACCGGTTTGGCTCAGTGGATAGAGTGTCGGCCTGTGGACTGAAGGGTCCCAGGTTTGATTCCGGTCAAGGGCATGTACCTTGGTTTCGGGAACATTCCCAGTAGGGGGTGTGCAAGAGGCAGCTGATCGATGTTTCTCTCTCATCGATGTTTCTAGCTCTCTATCCCTCTCCCCTCCTCTCTATAAAAAAATCAATAAAAATATATTAAAAAAAAAAAGAGTGAAGAGGCAAGGATAGGACCAGCTAGAAAGTAAAAAGTTTAGGGGCACAGGTTTTGAATCTTGGTATGTTTGAACCTAGCTCTGTCACCATGAGAAAATTTTTTGAAATTATCTGATCCTCAGGTTCCTTACCTCTACAATGTGGATAACTGTTAAATACAATTATGAAGATAAAGCACTTAGCACAATGCCTGGTACATATTAATCGTGGTTGTATTATTGTTTTGATGAATGTCAAAATGTTGAGAAAATGCCACTATAGGGAACACACTGGGAGTCTACCCAAGATTTATTAAGGGGATGAAGATTGTTGAGCAGCCTTGGGAGCCCAGGGGAGAGGTGAGCCATGTTTATAACATCTCCTAGTGAGGATGCTTCCTCACTGTCATATGCCAGACCGCAGAAGGGAAGGGTAGGAGACAGGCAGGACCTCTCAAGGAGAAGCAAAGGCAGGAAAAGGCGGGAACCCTGGAGTGTGGGCTTAAATGGGAAAATACATTCATTGTGCCCCTTAGGTAGTTATGGTGAGAGGGAACCCGAGGGGAAGGATGACACCAGCTGGGACAGAGAGCACTATAAACAGGCTGTTTATGGAGGTGGCCTTCCCCTCCTGGGAGGAAAGGTGGGCGTCTTTCCCGTCCTAATACACCTTTCTGTGTTTTAGGTGGTAACTCCTGTTTTCCTGAATGAATCCATGTGTATAGGTGGACTCTACACATGTGCAGTTCATGATAAAGTAGCTGCCAAAAACCACTGACTGGAAGAAGGCAATAGAGATTATGAGAAAAAGAAAGATATATATTTTTTAAAAAATCAGAAACTTATTCTGGTTGGAAATATTGATGGGGTAGGAGGACTTTAATTGGCTAGAGGGAAATTCTTCAGAGCCGAGCAAGAGAAGTGGGGGGTGGAATCCAAAGAGAGTGCGAAACATAAAATATTTATGACAATGCAGAGGGGACAGCCCTAAAACTTCATAGTTCTCCTTAGAGTCTAATAAAAACAAGGGTGATGTACAATTGGGGGTGTAGGAGGCTCCCTAGTCAGTTACACTCTGCCTTTATCTCCTAAGCTCTACTTGTTCTGGCCCCTCCTTCTTCCTCATCTCCTACCCTTCTTTTCCTCCCTCACTCTAACCACACTGCTTCCTCCTTCAAACAGGCCTGCATGTTCGCTGACTTCCTCTTCTTTTTTTAAAAAAATATATTTTATTGATTTTTTACAGCGAGGAAGGGAGAGGGATAGAGAGTTAGAAACATCGATGAGAGAGAAACATCGATCAGCTGCCTCCTGCACACCCCCTACTGGGGATGTGCCTGCAACCAAGGTACATGTCCTTGACCGGAATCAAACCTGGGACCCTTCAGTCCACAGGCCGACACTCTATCCACTGAGCCAAACCGGTTAGGACCTGACTTCCTCTTCTACAACACACGGCAGCACTCTGTCACTATGAAACTCTGCTCCAAGGTCACCTCATCAGAGAGCTTTCCTGATCACCAGGCTTAAAGCAGCAGTTCCCTCCATCACTCTCCATTGCCTCGCCTACTTCAGTTTTCTTCAGAGCAGCCATCACTACGCAGCGCCCCAGCTCCATGAGGATGCAATCACCATGAATGCAGAGTCCTTGTCTGTTCTGGTCACCACTATTTCCCTACCACCTAGTGGGTGACTCTCACATTTTTGTTGAGAGAATGGATACTTTTAGGCTGCTGACCCAATTACCCTTTTCCAGCAACATGAAGCAAGGTAGAGAAACCCAGAGCAAGAGAAAGAGTGAGGCCAAGAGAGAACTCTTCACCGTCCCTGTGTCTTGGTGTGGAAGCCTCAGGGTATAAACTGATACACAAGAAGGAGCAGTTGGCTAACTGTAACTTCTTTTCCCTCCAATATCCTCGTGACATTAGCAAACAATTGTTTTGGCATAGATCCACAGGCTGGGGCTGCTCAGAGTGGCTAGTAAAAGTGCCCTGAACTAGGGATCCAGGAACATGTTCTAGTTAAGGCTCTGTTGCAGACGAGCTAAGTGACAGGGGTAAGTCACTTTCATGCTAAGCCTCAGGATTCTAGTTGGTAAATGAAGTAAAAAATATATGCCCTGCCACTTGAGGAGTTACGAGGATTAAATGAAGTGTGTCTACCAGTGATGGCGAACCTATGACACGCGTGTCAGAGGTGACACGCAAACTCATTTTTTAGGTTGATTTTTCTTTCTTAAATGGCATTTAAATATATAAAATAAATATCAAAAAACATAAGTCTTTGTTTTACTATGGTTGCAAAGATCAAAAAATTTCTATATGTGACACGGCACCAGAGTTAAGTTAGGGTTTTTCAAAATGCTGACACGCTGAGCTCAAAAGGTTCGCCATCACTGGTGTATACCAAGGGAGAAGAATCTAGACCAGCGGTTCTCAACCTGTGGGTCGCGACCCCTTTGGGGGTCGAACGACCCTTTCACAGGGGTCGCCTAACACCCCCGGAAAACACATATGTAATTACATATTGTTTTTGTGATTAATCACTATGCTTTAATTATGTTCAATTTGTAGCAATGAAAATACATCCTGCATATCAGATACTTACCTTACGATTCATAACAGTAGCAAAATTACAGTTATGAAGTAGCAACGAAAATAATTTTATGGTTGGGGGTCACCACAACATGAGGAACTGTATTAAAGGGTCGCGGCATTAGGAAGGTTGAGAACCACTGATCTAGAGGCTCCAAAAAGGGTCTTGCCATGAGGAGCACCCTCTGTCTACCCCCATGTCAGGCACTATGACTTAGTGAGAAAGAGCCAGACAGCCCAGAGTTTGAATCTTGGTTCCATTAGGTTCTAGCAATAAGTGAAAATTAGCAACCTCTCTGTGCCTCATTTTTAAAAAAATACATTTTTATTGATTTTTAGAGAGAGAGGAAGGGAGAGGGAGAGAGAGAGAGAAACATCGATGGCAGAGAAACATAGATCAGCTGCCTCCTGCATGCCTCCACTGGGGATGCAACCCGGGTATCGAACTGGCAAGCTCTGGGTTCATAGATCCACGCTCAACCACTGAGTCACATCGGCCAGGCTCTGTGTCTCACTTTCACCAACTTTAAAATGGAGCTAACAGAAGGACTTACCTCACAGAAGTATTATGAAGGTTGAATGAGTTAATATTTATAAACCTGTTACAAAAGTCCCTGGCACTCTGTATGTTTGTTATAGAAAATAAAAAAAGCATTGTTACAGAGATTAAAATAATACTCCCAGGAAACTGTTAAGTGAGGATTAACCAAAAAACCCCCCATAAACAAAAAAGAAAGAAAGTTTTGACTGAGGAAATACTTGAGTAGCCTGAGTGGACTGGGACTGACCTTAATATATATATATTGATTGATTTCAAAGAGGAAGGGAGAGGGAGAGAGAGAGATAGGAACATCAATGATGAGAGAGAATCATTGATCGGCTGCCTCCTGCACGCCCCACACTGGGGATCGAGCCTGCAACCCGGGCATGTGCCCTGATTGGGAATTGAACCATGGCCTCCTGGTTCATGGGTCAATGCTCAACCTATGAATGGCTGGGGACTGACTTTTGTGCTTCTGTGTGAAGGCACTCTGGCTGCTTTGTCCACCACCATACTGATCACCAGGGCTGTTTCAGCCCAACAGGCTGATGCAGTGGCCTCTACTCCCTCCCACTGCAGTCCTGTGTTAGCACAAGGATGCAGCTTCCCAGCCTCTCTTTGGAAACTGCATTTTTAGCTGATACTTCATTTTCCCCATGCAGAATATATATATATTTTCCATTTCTATAAGTGGGCCTTTGAGCCGTTTCTGAGTGTCTGAGATAGTGGTCTGCTCAGATCTCTTTCTAGAACAGAGGCTTTCTCGTTACTTTGAAGGACTTTGGACTAGTGGCATATGGCTCTTGCCAGGACTCTTCTCCAGGCACAAAAAACCTGTCTTTAACCCCCAGGATGATGGTTGGGGCCTAGTTATCCATGGGCAGGTATCCAGACGGGCCCACTCACTTCTGCTGGGTGCCCCATGACTATGCTTTACAGGACAACAAGACCTTGTTGATATTGAACCCTTGTTTGTTTTTAAGAAGCAAATTCAACTCAACCCAAATCCTATTGATGTGAATGGTGCTTGAACCGTGTCTCGATATGGTCATTTTCTTGGATATTCTGCTCTGCTGGCCTCCTTGAACTCTGGCTATTGGCAAAGGCCTGCCCACCAATCCCAACCTCCTCTACAGGTGGGTGTGGAAACAGGCCCAGTCTCTCCCTAAATAATCCTGTCTTGCTGGGAATAAGTCACTGCTCTTCACTGACAAATCCCGAAATGTGATAACAATTAATAGGAGGGCAAGTATTTTATTCCACTTCAGCATCAAAGTGGATGAAGGTAGCATTGCTCAGTGGTTAAGTCTAAAGACATTGGAAGTCAAATCCTACTTTCTCCACTTTTTGGCTAAATGACCTCCAGAATTCTGTGCCAATGCTTTCACCTGTGAACTTGAGATATTAATAGTACTCATCTCATAGGGTATTGTGAGGATTAAATAAAATGATAAATGTAGGCTACTTAGCATAATGCCAGACACATAGTGGTTGCTCCATAAATAGTAATTGCTATTATTGATGAGAGATAGGAGAAGGGGGCAAGAGGAGGAGTTTAAGAAACTGAAACAAGAAAGGTGTAGAGAAAAGGAAGAATTAAAATTCCATGGGGGCGGGGGCGGGGGAGGAAACATGTAGAGAGAAATGGACACGGACTCTCCTGTCTTCCACCACAGAGGGTGGGTGGCTGGTAGGGTACTTGGAGAGACGGTCAGAGTCACAGGATTCCCAAGTCATGATGAGAAAGTTGGGATCAGAACATAAGCCTGTGAGTTTTGGCTCCGAGGGAAAAATTTTCCTACATGGAAAAGTCATGAGTTCACACACTCAGACTTATTTCGGTGATTTCAAGAGAAAAATGGGGATTTCTAACTTCCTTTTCCACTGCTTCTCAGCTGCTTCACTAACCTGAGTTCCAGGAAAGCAGTTGATTCACAGTCCAATGGTAAGCACTAGGGACCACCTTTGTCGGGAACAGCAGCAGGAGAAATTTAGGGTGCAATCTCCGTGAAGCTCAAATGGAAGGAGCCCCAGTTTTAAATGGTCAAGGGAACCAGAGAGACCATGGTGCATTTATTCTACCTTTTCAGAAAATCCTAACCCACTCATTCGTGTCAGGAATTTGATAGTGCATTTTTAGAACTGGTAAGAGACAATAGAAATAGATTTAAAATGGCAAACAGAGTCAATTTTTATATAAGCAAGACAATTATTTGGACTTAATTAAATAATATGTGCAATGAAAAGACACACCCAGAGCTAGGTTAATGTTACATAGTTTTCTTTGTACCGACAACAAACAGTATGCATATGTCCTTTATAATTTACTGTTGAGCATAAGTAAGGAAAACAGAGTTTTTAAAGCCAGTTCTTCATTTTTTGAAAGTAATGTTCTTAGTTCCAGTTCTTCATTTTTTTTGAAAGTAATGTATTTGTAAAATAGGAATAATAGCCACTTCTCATTTATTTTAGGGAGTTTTTGGAAGATAGAAGCTGAGTAATAGCTCTGAATGTGCTTTGAAAATGAAGCAAGCGTCCAGAGATCCAGTTTTTACAGTGACAATTATGGTCATGAACTCCAATCTGATAGGGCAATGAAATAATGGAGAAAAGTATATCTCTGTCAAAAGCCATATGACACATTATAATACCCCAAAAGAAATAGCTTTTAAGTTATTCAAGATTTTGGATTATTTCTTCTTTTTCTGGGCTTTCTGGCCAGGTCTGAGTCTCCTGAGCAGAAGGGTTTGTCTCAGCTCTTTGGAGACCCACCACAAACAAAAATTCAAACTCTAAAGCTGAAAAACAGGTTTGACTCTTACTGGTTGTTTTCCTTATAGACCAAGGGTATCTGTGTTGAAACCTATCAGAAGGGCATTTCCATGTTTTCCTTCAGGGCAATCTCTAAATAAAAGTAATAGAAAACTAGGAAGGGATCAACAAGGGTCAGAACTTACAGGTTTGTAGGCAAAGGAGCAAGATCCATAAATAGTGCTGCGCCATCTTCAGAGGATCATTGATTGTGAAAAGAAAGGCACTCTTCTAGCAGACAGCGTTTCACTCAAATTTTCTTGCTATTTATAGCTGAAAGGAAGTGACAAAGATATCGGAAACAATGGTCTTTGCTGTTTTTTCCTATATTATCACATAAAGTGCCTAGCATTAATTCATTGTTTATTTAACAAATATTTATTGAATGCCTACTATGTGTCAGGCACTATTCTGGGTGCTGACAGTATAAAGACCAACAAAGCAATTGATCTCTCCCCTTGTTGGGGAGATCAACAATTAAACAGTGTTTTAACAGAGAAAATTATGGAGAATGGGGAAGGCCCGGGCTAGGAGAATATGGGGAAGGCTTTCTGTAGGAACTGACAACCAAGCTGAGATGGATCTGAAAAGTAAGTTAGCATTATTAGGCAAAAGGTGATGGGGGATAGAGAATAGGAAGAATGTGTTCACATGATAGGAGCTTAATAAATGGTAGCAACTAATACTATATAATTACAGTTATATGTTAATATATAATACAATTATATGTAACTAATAAAACATATTTTATACAAATTTAATAATTTCCCAAATTATCCTATATAATAAAAGCCTAGGTGGCGTCATGCACGACGTCATCACAAGATGGCCACCACAAGATGACCTGCAGGGGAGGGCAGTTAGGGGAGACCAAGCTGGCAGGGGAGGGCAATTGGGGGCAACCAGGCTGGCAGGGGAGGGCAGTTGGGGGCAGAAAGAAGAAAGAATGTAAAATTGCCAAGAGCTGCTGAAAACTTAACGTTGTATTTCTTTCTTCCAAATTAATGCCAGCAGGGGAGGGCAGTTGGGGGCGATTGGGCCGGCAGGGGAGCAGTTAGGGCGTGATCAGGCTGGCAGGCAGAAGCAGTTAGGAGTCAGCAGTCCCAGATTGTGAGAGGGATGTTCAACTGCCGGTTTAGTCCTGATCCTGGCAGTTGGACATCCCCCAAGGGGTCCCAGATTGGAGAGGGTGCAGGCCAGGCTGAGGGACAACCCGCCCCCCGTGCACAAATTTCATGCACCGGGCCTTTAGTTTTATATAATAATGATATTCTATTATGTTATTATATATTTTATATGATATATAATTATGTTATATATATCATATAATTAATATAATTATATTATGAGTGAGATAAATGAAACACAGGGCTATTCTTTGGTCGAGGCTTACCACTCCCTGTTAGAAGATAACAGGGGTCTTGTATGTATGTAGGGTGTCAGGGGTAATAATGTTAGGGGCAAAAACAGAATATTGGAGACTAGCTATGGTTATAAGAAATATTAATCATGCTCTGTTATCTGTGATTGCCTTGTTCTGATGAAAGAGAGGACATTCTAACCTGTCTGGGAGTTGTACACTGCTGGGACCTGGGAATCAACCTTGGACCTGGGAGTCAATATTGGAATTTGGTCCAGTCTCATTCAAGAACTGCCTATTATCATGGAAAGAGTTAACCTTGTTGCCCAAAGAATGGAGTCCCACTTCAGCCTGCACTGGCTACTTCCCCATGTAATTTTTGTCCTACCCAATATAAACAGTGGTTAGTTGCAGAGCAGATATTTGTGGATGACCTGCTGCTCTCCTGTACTGTTTGCAGGATTGGAATAAACACTCATATATGATTCAACCCTGTCTCCGCTTAATTGCCTCAAGTATTGGCAGGCAGCCCAGACCCCTTGGTTGTCTAGTTAAAATAATAGGTATAAATACTTGAGCCCCAAAGCTAAGCAATTTTAACTGGAACCCAGCTGTTTGGGGGGAGTCTGAGGATCCAGCTCCTGAGACCTGGGGGAAATAAGATTATGTATAGCCTTTGCCACTGAGAGGAGTCCTTCATTTCTAGGCAACTTGAGCCTCTGAGGTCATTTACTGTATAATCCTGCTCATCATTCTCTAAATATATAATTGTTCAGTATAGTACAAGTGAGTGCCTTTATGTAGGGATAGTGAACCGGGCAGCTTTTTGGGACCAAAGAAAGACTGAAGATAAAAATGGAATTTCCCAAATTAATTATTTCATTTCATAAGATTAAGCCATATTACTTTCCCATTTTTAGCATGTCTTCCTAAAATATGTGATTACTACACATGGAAAACACACACATTCATCATGTTTTATAGAGAAGGAAAAAAGAAGAAAGAATGTAAAATTGCCAAGAGCTGCTGAAAACTTAACATTGTATTTCTTCCTTCCTTCCTCTTTCTCTGTAGGAATGTTCTTTCTTCCCCTGTTATCTGAAACTCGTGCTTGGTCTCACGTCTATGCCTTAAGAAATCTTAGATGGTAACTGTTAGGCACATTCTTAGATAGTATCTGTTAGGCACATTATACCTTGCAGGGGGCTCTTGCCCCTCCAGGCGATTTTCTGTTATTCTCCTTGTAGGTTTCATGAACAATGGCCTTTGGCTTCCAGTAAACCGCCTCACCCAGTTTCCAGTGGATCACCTACACCTCAACCCCACCTACACCTGGTCTGACCCATTACTCTGACTGACCCTTAAAAGTGACAAATATCTCGTTCCCCCTACTCTGCCCTGCTTATGCCCTTTTGGTCTCAGACCTTCTGCTATCAGATGTAATAATCTATAATAATAAAAGCATAATATGCTAATTAGACCGGACAGCCAAAAGACCTTCCGGATGTCCTTCCAGACGACCTTCTGGACGAAGCTGGGGCTGCGAGGGCCGAGCCCCTTGCACGAATTTCATGCATTGGGCCTCTAGTACATTTATAATTCTTTACCCCTTTTGGCCTCATGCATTCCTCCTTCAGCGACCCTAACAGTATCTTAGTCCTGTTGAGCCTAGACCAATGTCTCTCTCTCCCTTTTTTTTAGAGAAACACAATCCAAAAATTTATACTTACATATTTTGGTTTGGTTGCTTTTAACTTCCAAAAATTTAAGGGCCTGCATCAATTCTACAGTTTACAAAAGGAAAGCACCCAAGTAAAAATATCTTAAAAGTGAATTATGCCTGGAAAAAAAACAAGCTCTTTTTCTTTACAAGTTGAGTTTTGTTTTCAGTATTAAAATGAAGATCAAGATTATATACAAAAATAGTATCAAGTGAATGATTATGTGTTGGAGAGCAGAAACTTCAAAATGATGATTAGAGAAACTAGTAAGTCCAATACACTGCACACATCAAGTTGTAGATTTGACAGAAAAATGGCTAATGTCCATAGTCTAACATATCAGGTCGGACAGTGGTTAAATTTGGCTTCACTGAAGTAATTTGGTCACCTATTATGAACGAACTCTTGTTAGCCAACTATTATTTGTTTGATGTTCAACTTTTGATATATCCTATCCTGGATAAGACCTTTAGTTTTCATCATATTCCTAGACCAGTGTCTTATCTCTATCTTTCAGCCTTATACTGCATATCAATCAAGAAGACACTAGGTTTTGAGACTTATTTTGATCTGATGTGGAAGGATATGAAAGTTCTGCTATTCCATGATAACAATAAGAAAACTGAAATTAAAATCATGCTTATCTGTGGAATATGCAATGAGTGGTATATGCAAAAAACCCACGATGAACTGAATTCCAGAGAGAAATGTGCCCTTTGTAGATGAGCGGAGAGCCAAATAGCTCAAAAGCTGGGGCAGGGAGAAGGAGAAAATAGTGGCCGAATAGGCAGACTTTTCTTCCACCTCCTCCCAGGGCCAGACTGGAAATAAAACTAAAGTGGGGAACATGCACCCATAGTTACCAACTGAGGTCCAGTGAAGGAGGAGACTTATATCAAGAAAGGACAGAAAACACCTGGAGACGGACAGGAAGGGCGAGGTCAGGAGAGGAAATGACCGAGCGTCCAGGAGCAGCAGGCGGGCAGGCCGAGAGCGAGGAGGGAGCTCCTCCTGGCTACGGGAGGCTGTTCCCTCCAAGATAGAGGCCGGGACCCAGATGGGCTCCATAGCCTGGAGTACCAGAGCCCAGAGCCTGGAGTTCCCAGGTAACATCCCACCGTGAAAGGCAACAGGGCTGCTGGCCACAGTGGGGCCTGGAGCCCGTCAGAGAGAAGGCTACAGTTTAGTTGTTTTTTTTCTTTTTTCTAAACCCAGAGCACAGAAGTTTTCATTGGCAGCTGCTCACCTGAGGCTTTGGTGCAGGAAGGGAGTGCGGACTTCAGGTGCCTAAGGAGAGGCCGGGGTGGGAAGCATTCCAGGGAGACGCAGAGTCCTGTCCTTGGTCACATACACCCGAACCAAATGGCCTTTTGTCTTAAGAGGAACTAACCCCTCCCAGTAGCCTCAGGGCAGGTCAGAGAAACAAAACCCCGCCTTAGATGGCAACAGCCACTCTACCCTCAGGAGCCATGCCTACCACAGCCTAAATGTCCATTTTTAGAGAAAACAGAAGCTGAGGTCAAGCCTATGGGTTTGAGGGTTTCAATAGTCTCAGGGAGCATCAGTGACTGGATTGGGGAAGGGGCCATCCACCCCACTATCCTGGGCACCAGTCTAGTCTGGTACTTTCCCTGCACGGAGAGCTGATAGAAACTCCCGGTTTCCAGCTGATCCCACTGGATTGCATCCAGATATTTTGGGCCAATCGCAGAGGAGTAGCTCTGGGACAGGGAAATACACCCATCACATTTCCTGAAATCTGAACAGCCCCTTCCCTGCCTACAACACTTTTGAGGGATTAAGGTTGACAGATGGATTTAATTGACATTTATAGAACATTTCACTCAAAAGCTGCAGAATATACATCCTTCTCAAGTGCACATGGGTCATTCTCAAAGATAGACCACATGTTAGGACACAAATCAAGTCTCTACAAGTTCAAGAAGATTGGAATCATATCAAGTATCTTCTCAGATCACAATGGAATGAAATTAGTAATCAACTACAGTAAAAACATTCAAAAATCTTCAAACACATGGAGGCTAAATAGCATGTTAAATGAATGGATTATCAATGAGGTCAAGAAAGAAAAAAAGAACTTCCTGGAAACAGATGAAAATGGTCACACAACAACTCTAAATCTCTAGGACACAGCAAAAGCAGTCCTGAGAGGGAAGTTCATAGCATTACAGGCCTACCCCAGAAAAAAAGAAAAACTTCTAATAAACTACTGTTATGGGTTGGCTCAACGAGATAGACCACCGACTCAGAATTTAAATTTAAAAGCCTTTTATTAAGCTGGCCAGCTGACCACAGCCCGAACCTTCCCCCTCTGGGAAGGTTTGCAGCATGTGGTAGAGACCAAGGGTGCAGTATGATCCTTTATAGCAAGACAGTGTTAAGAAAAATTAACTACAAAGCATTCCATTAAGGTTAAACAGAGTCACACCTGGCTGGAGCATGTCATAACACATTGTTTTTCTAAGACAATCTAACAATCCTTCTTCCACTGACCCTGACACACTTCTTACTCATACATCCCCCCTCTCCCTCTGAGCACATTCAATTTTTCATGTCTCATTTCCCCCCCTCAACACATTCCGTAACCCTTTACTCTATAACATTGTAACATTCTGTAACTTTTTCATGACTCAGTCCCCTACCCCATAACACTACTAACTCTACAACTCAAAGAATTAGAAAGAGAACAAAAATAAAAGCCCAGAGTAAGTAGAAGGAAGAAAATAATAAAGATCAGAGTGGAAAGAAATGATATAGAGACTAAAAACTAACTATGGGTGCAAAAAAACAAAAAAATCAATAAACTCTAGGACTTTGAAAAAGGAGATAGAGAAAGATAAAACAAGTGGAAGAATATACTCTGTTCATGGATTGGTAGAATCAACATCATTAAAATGTTCATACTTCCAAAAGCAATCTATATATTCAACACAATCCCTATTAAATTACCAACGGCATATTTCACAGATCTAGAACCAATACTCCAAAAATTTATATGGAACCAAAAAAAGGCCCTGAATAGCTACAGCAATCTTGAGAAAGAACAACAATGTTGGAGCAATCACAATACCAGATATCACGTTATAGTAGATCAATGGAACAGAACAGATACCCAAGAAATTGACCCAAGCCATTACACTCAATTGATATTTGACAAAGGAGGCAAGAGCATACAATGGAGTCAAGATAGCCTGTTCAATAAATGGTGTTAGGAAAATTGGACAGGTACATGTGAAAAAATAAAATTAGATCACCAACTTACACCATACAATAATAAACTCAAAATAGGTAAAAGACTTAAATGTAAGTTGTGAAACCATAAGAATCTTAGAAGAAACCATAGGCAGCAAAATCTCAGACATCTTTCATAGCAATATGTTTATGGATACATCTCCTAGGTCAAAGGAAACTAAGGAGAAAATAAATGTGACTGTAAGGTCTGGGGCTGGGAAAATAGGGACTTTCCCGATCCCACCCGCTGAGTTGGACAAACAACCCAGAATGACCGAGCCACAGTTGTGCTAACTTCCTGCTGGCCAATAGCGGCCACCCTGGGACCCACCAGAGCACCAAGTCACAGTTGTGCTCACATCTTGCTGTGCTAACTTCCTGATGGACAATAAATGACCACCTGAGACTTCTCAGGATGGCCAGGGTGCAGCCGTACAAACTTTCTGCTCATAAATCACCCACCACCAGCTACCTCAGATAAACCTGATTGGTCCAACAGCAGCATAAAGAAGCTCTGCCAGGCACAGGCGGGTGTGACTCCCCTGGCCTGTGCTCCCGGACCGCATGACCTCACCCAAGAGCTTTCAATAAACGAGATCTTTTGCTCTTACCCTGCTTGTCTTGGTCAATTTATTGGTTTCGGTCAGATTAAATCTTACATCTCAGATTAAACATTACAGTGACTACATAAAAATAAAAAGCTTCTGCACAAAAGAAACCACTCAGATTAAACATTACAGTGACTACATAAAAATAAAAAGCTTCTGCACAGCAAAAGAAACCATCAACAAAATGAAAGGAGAGCCCACTGCATGGGAGAACATTTTTGCCAATGATACATCTGATAAGTGGTTAATTTCCCACATATATAAGGAACTTATACAGCTCAATGAAAGGAAGACAAAGAATCCAATTTAAAAATGGGGAAAGGAACTAAATAGACACTACTCCAAAGTGGATTCACAGAAGGCAAAGAGACATATAAAAAAAATGCTCAAAATCACTAATCATCTAAGAGATGCAAATTAAAATGACAATGAGGTATTTCCTCAAACTTGTCAGAATGCTGATCATCAACAATGTATAGCCCGTGGACACAAACAATTGTGTGGTGAAGGCCTGGGAGGGACAGGTGTGCAATGGAGAGGGTCAATGGAAAAACAATTGTAAGGGGCATCTGTAATACTTTCAGCAATAAAGATTAAAAAAAAAAAAAAGACCTGGGGCAGGAGGCTGGTCTGGGTACAGACCAATAGAAGAGAGAGCCTGCCGTAAACAGAGACTTTGAGAAGAAGGACAAAGTTGATGAAATGTACATGATAGTATGGGCTGATAAGACAGGCTGGAATCTAGAAGAGCTTCTGAAGCAAAAACAAATTGTTTGCCCAATAATGTCCATTCTTTCCAGAATTTTGCTGAGAAAATGGCACTAGGAAGGGACTAGAGAGAAAGCTTCCCTTACCTGGTGAAGGAAATAAACATAGAAGTCCAGGAAGGGCAGAAAGTCCCAAACAAGATGAACCCAAAGAGACCCACACTAAAAAACATTGTAATTCAAATTCAAAAGGGTAAAGACAAAGAGAGATTTTTTTAAAAATATATTTTTTATTGATTTTAGAGAGGAAGGGAGAGGAAGAGAGAGATAGAAACATCAATGATGAGAGAGAATCATTGATTGGCTGCCTCCTGCAAGCATTCCACTGGGGATCAAGCCCACAACCCTGGCATGTGCCCTTGACCGGAATCAAACCCGGGGCCCTTCAGTTCGCAGGCCGATGCTCTATCCACTGAGCCAAATCAGTTAGAGCCAAAGAGAGATTCTTAAAAGCAGCAAAAGAAAAGTAGTTAGTTACCTACAAGAGAGCACCCATAACTGTTGGTTGATTTCTCAACAGAAACTTTGTAGGCTAGAAGGGATTGGCAAGAAATATTCAAAGGGGTGAAAAGCAAGGGCCTATAACCAAGATTACTCTACCCACCAAAGCTATCATCCTATATAATAAAAGCCTAATTGCTAAGTGTCTTGTCATCTGGTTGGCCGTTCAACCAATCAAAGTGTAATATGCTAAGGATATGCTGAGGCCACTCAACCGCTTGCTATGACGTGCACTGACCACCAGGGGGCAGACGCTCCGGCCAATAGGTTAGCTTGCTGCTGGGGTCCAGCCCATTGGGACTAAGCAAAATGGGTTGGACACGCCCTGGAGCCCTCCTGTGGTCCCTCCCAGGCTGGCCAACCTCCTGCATCCCTCCCTGGCCCTGATCC
Source organism: Myotis brandtii (assembly GCF_000412655.1). Classification (NCBI taxonomy): domain Eukaryota; kingdom Metazoa; phylum Chordata; class Mammalia; order Chiroptera; family Vespertilionidae; genus Myotis; species Myotis brandtii. The sequence goes on along the minus strand of NW_005353839.1, from coordinate 257,408 downwards.
TGCACTGGTGTGGTCCCTTGGCCTGGCCTGCACCCTCTCGCAGTCTAGGACCCCTCAGGGAATGTCAGAGAGCCCGTTTTGGCTCGATCCTGCAGGCCAGGCCGAGGGACCCCACTGGTGCATGAATTTGTGCACCAGGTCTCTAGTTTAGAATGGAAGGACAGTTAAAGAGCTTCCCAGACAAGAAACAGCTAAAGAAGTTCATCATCACCAAACCAGTAGTTTATGAAATCGTAAAAGGTCTTCTTTAAAAAGAAAAAACAAAAAAGATAAAAAACATGAACAATAAATATATATCTATCAACAATTGAATCTAAAAAACAAAATAAACTAATGAGCACAACAGAAACAGACTTGTAGATACAGAGAACATTTTGATGGTTGCCAGATGGGAGGGGTTAGGGGGTTGTGTGAAAAAGGTGAAGGGATTAAGAAATACAAATTAGTTGTTACAGAATAGTTATGGGATGTAAAGTACAGCATGGGGAATATAGTCAATAATATTCTAATTACTATGTATGGTGTCATATGGGTATGAGGTTTATTGGGATGATCACTTAGTAAGTTATATAATGTCAAATTACTGGGGTGTAACCCTGAAACTAATAGAATAATGTATGTCAGCTGTAATTAAAAAATAAAAAATGATTAAATGGCAAAAAAAATAAAGATTTGCAAGATGTAATATAAAGTGAAAAAAATAATTGAATATACTAAACTATTAGATAATGATATAGAAGGATATCTTTATAACCTTGAGAGTAAGAAAACTTTTTAAACCAAGATATAAAATCCCTACAAATAATAAAGGGAAGAAATGATGACTATATCAAATTAAGTTTTCTGCTTAGTAAAAGACACTGTGCCCACTGTTAAAAGAGAGGTATACGTTCCCTGGCCGGCATGGCTCAGTGGTTGAGCACCAACCTATGAATCAGGAGTTCACGGTTCGATTCTTGGTCAGGGCACGTGCCCGGGTTGCGGGCTTGATCCCCAATAGGAGGCATGCAAGAGGCAGCCAATCAATAATTGATGTTTCTCTCATCATTGATGTTTCTCTCTCCCTTTCCCTTCCTCTCTGAATGTTGGGGTCCAACCCCAGCAGGTCCAGGGATTCCCAAAGGTGTGGACGGAGTCAGCAAAGAAGGAATGACACGGAGACAGCGTTCAGTTGATCAGCAGCCTAGCCAGGTTCTCTAAAAAAATACAATATTGAGCAACAAATACAAAACAAAACTGAGAAGCAGAATGTCTCTATATGTAACTTTGAAAACAATTCTAGATATCCATATATACCATTAAACATACCCTCCCCCCCCCCACACACACAAATGTATAGACAATGGACTAAAAGGGCACACATGAGATAGATGAGAATGTATCTATTCAAAGACATGGTAATGGGAAGCAGAAAGAAAATAGGGATGTGTTGTGAAGGGGAAAAATAGAACAAAATAAAAATGAAACATGGACCAAGGGGACCATGGTATTAATTGTATCAATCTATTTTCGTGGACCTGAAATCCAACTTCAAAACAAAAATGATTGCGTATTTCTCATATCATGGAATATAATTCTACCCTTGTCCGCATTGGTGTATTTAACATCGGAAGCAGAATTCAGTCTTGAGTAGCAGATTTCAAAAAGCATGGACAATTTGATCTCTCTTCCTATGAGTCTATTTTTGTTTTTCAGATTCCACATATAAGTGAAATCATATGGTATTTATCTTTCTCAACTGATGGTTGCCAGAGGGGAGGGCAGGGAGGGGTGAAAAAGGTCGAGAGGGACATAGTCAATAATATTGTAATAACTTAGCACAGGGACAGATGATTACTAGACTTAGTGCAGTGATTACATCGTAAGGCATATAAATGTGGAATCACTATATTGTACCTGAAAATAATATAATATGGTACACCAACTGGACTTAAATCAATTTTGAAAAGGAATTGACAAACCCTATTGTGTTCGGAGGAGAGCCGTCAGTACAGTGGAGGGGCATGTAAGGGGAACGTCATACGATAGATGACTGAAGGGAAGGAGACTTAGAAACCATACAATTTTAGGAAAAGGAGACCTTAGAAATCATCTTGTTCACTTTCCCAGCATTTCACTTAAACTAGTGAAGACATGAGAACTGGGAGGTCAAGTGACTTGTCCACAATCAAAGGTCAGATAGAAATGACAGTTCTTTTCACATGTTGGAAAAATCGTCATATGGAAGAAGAATTAGACTATTCAGAGAGAAGAACCAGGATGAAAACAGGCAAGTTTCAGGAAGGAGGATTTTAATGTGCAATAACTTTCCGCCTGGAACTTTTTAACAATGGAACATGTCTAACTGCGGTGGGAGAGAATTTCAGGGGAGGCTTGTAGGATGCTTAACCAGGGAGTTGGAGAAAGTGGTGGGATTTGGGGAGGGGACAATAAGTGATACCCGCTCTTCTTCTGAGTTTGGAAACAGTTTTGACAGAGACAGAAGTCATAAAGGTGGAAAAATGGGGTTAGCTCTATTATTGTTGAAACTGATTGGCAAATGTGGCGTTAGGAGAGCTGATGCATGATTAGCACTCAGGACCATAGCTGGCACTTAGCAAGCGGCCAATAAATGTTGGCTACTAGTGTTGTTATAATGATGATGAAGAGAGGCGGAGGGAAAGAGGAGAAAGGGGGAAAGGAGGAGGCCACAACGAGCTGGCAATCCCCGGACATGTGCCCAGTAAGAGGACATCCCGCTCTTGTGAGCAGGAGTGAGTAGACAAGAGCATGTGCATCTTACAGACAGACTGGTCCCAAGAAAGAGAGCTCAGAAGGGACTGAGTTGGGCTTGTTCAGCTCATCTTCCCAAATTCACAAAACAGCTCATGCACTCTTCCTCATGAGTGAGGGATGGGGTGTCGGGACCTGGCAGGAATGTTATTCAAGCCCCAGTAGATCACGTGGTTGTCTACCTATTGTTTAACATTTCAATTGCTTGCATTCCTTGTTTCTCCCACTGGATGGCACACTCTGACACTTAGTAGGAACGTGATAACTATTTGTTGAATGAGTGAAACATTGAGTAGAACCAGGCATCTTCTGTGAAATAAACTTACTGCAGTTAACTTTGATTAGAATCTGTCATCAACCCACACTGGGTTTCCTTATGTCTAAGGGGAGGGTTCAACTCTCCCTCCAGCTTGTATGTGTTGTGGACTCACGAGAATCCAGGCACTTTCAGCAAGTCTGTGACTAAGTTCACATCTTTTTTAAATTTAATTTTTATTTTTTTAAAATTTTGTTTTATTGCTTAAAGTATTACAAAGAGTATTACATATGTCCGTCCCCCCCCCCCCGCCACACACATCTTTTAGATGCAAGAGAAGTGGTGTTGTGGATGCATGTGGGGGGTGGACTGCAGCATTGCCACAGCTCCCTCTTGTGGTTGCTGTATGGAATTCTTCACAAAATCCTTTCTGTGAAGAATGTGCAATAACGTTCCGCTTGGAACTTTTTCACAAAGGAACATGCGTAACTGCTGTGGGAGAGAATTTGAGGGGAGGCTTGTGGGATGCTTAACCAGGGAGTTAGAGAAAGGGGTGGGCCTCTAAGTTGGTGGTTCTATATACTCAACCAAGATTTCATTTGGGTTTGAGGTAGGGTTTGGGCATCAATATTTTTAAAAAGTTATCTGGCAACTCTAATATTTAGATAACCTTGGGAATATTGGCAGGTGTAAGCCATGCTTACGTGACCAGGCGGCCGCTTTCAAAATCTGATTTTTGGCCCTGGCCAGGTGGCTCAGTTGGTTGGAACACCGTCTCTCTCATACCTATGTCTCTTTCTCTCTCCCTTTCCCCTTCCTCTCTCTAAACATATCCTCGGGTGTAGATTTAAAAAATGTTATTTTTGGCCCGGCGGGCGTGGCTCAGTGGTTGAGCGTTGACCTATAAAACAAGAAGTCATGGTTTGATTCCCGGTCAGAGCACATGCCCGGGTTGTGGGATTGATCCCCCAGTGTGGGGCGTGCAGGAGGCAGCCGATCAGTGATTCTCTCTCATCAATGATGTTTCTATCTCTCTCTCCCATCCTTCCTCTCTGAAATCAATAAAAAAATATGTATTTTTAAAAAATGTGATGTTTGAGAGCGCTACTTGTTGGTATATAGAAGTATAGTTAGTCTGCACAAAGATCACTAGGTAGTCAGTATGGTTTTAGATTCGAGATTCTCAGTCAGTGGGAAAATTTTCCCACCAGGAAACATTTGGCAATGGCCGGGAGACATTTTTTAAAAATGTATATATTTTATTGATTTTTTTACAGAGAGGAAGGAAGAAAGATAGAGAGTTAGAAATGTTGATGAGAGAGAAACATTGATCAGCTGCCTCCTGCACACCCCTTACTAGGGATGTGCCCGCAACTAAGGTACATGCCCTTGACCGGAATCGAACCTGGGACCCTTGAGTCCGCAGGCTGACACTCTACCCACTGAGTCAAACCGGTAAGGGCTGGAGACATTTTTGATTGTCTTGATCAGGGACAGGGGATGTGCTACTGGCATCTGCTAAACATCATGCGATGCATGGGGCAGCCATGAAAACAATTATCTGGACCAAAATGTCCACCCTGCTGCAGTTGAGAAACGCTGCTCTGCATTGCTCCACAGGGGGAATTGGAGAAGTCTGGGAAAGGCAATTCTTCTGGCAGTGACAGAAGTTAAACAATCCTTTCAACACAGTTCTCTTCTCATGTGGAAGGGGGCTCCTGACTTTGGTGAGGAGGGCACATCCCCTAGGGAAGGGACCATCTCACCGCTCATCCAGGCAAAGCAGCCACCTTCAGTATTACATGACTACAGCGACAGAGACACAGGGCCATGCGGCACGTCTGGCCATGTGGAACGGCTGGCCATGCTACTGTGTCATGAATCCTGTCGGCATCACAAGACACGAGTACAATTTCCTGGATGAACTGTCTGTATTTTCTTCGTTTCCTGGAGGTAGAAACAAGAACTGCAGGAAGAGAAGTCACTTACTGCAATGGGTGGTTTCTCAGTCAGCGAATGCACCCTTTACCAATCACATCCGGGTTCTTTAACTAGAGAACGTGTCCTTCAAGAGGCTTGAGATCGTCCAAGGTTGTACTGCCGAACAGCAGTCCCTTCAGACGAAAAATGAGTCTTTTCCTCCCGAGTTCTCCAGAATTCAGATGTGCTCATTCAGAAAACAACATTAGAGAAGAAACACGGGGAAATCAGACTCTGAAGTATCAGTTTTACTTTTATTTTTTAAGCCCAATGAAAAGGAACGCTCCAGCTCGCCTTTGGGGGACAGGGAGGGGCTGTCTGTTTTCCTGGTCATTGGAAGGATGGCACAGACTCCAAGACACGGCCCCCCTCCCCAGTGAGGTCTTGATCTGAGACAGGAAACTCTGAGGGATTCGCCTCTCCTTTCCCCCTTTGCTCCGGCCCTTCCAGCAGGTAGAATTTAGCCACAGGAAAAACCCAAGTGCTGAAAACGGAGCTGCTGGGACGACCCCAGTTGTAAAGGAGGGATTACTCAGACAGCCCGAGGTTAGAAAAGGTGATGTGGACATTTTTTTCTCTTTCTTTGCTCGCCCAGCGTTAAATTCCACTGCTTATGTTTGGGGAATTTGCTGACTCATACGAGGCAGATCCCACCTATGCAAGTGGAAAATGGCAGGTATTCAATTCCCAGCCTCCCTGGGAGTAGAACATGGGTGAGTGGCCTGTGATTGGCCACTCAGGCTCAGACTCTGGATTAGAGGTGGTCCTAACTGGTTTGGCTCAGTGGATAGAGCGTCAGCCTGTGGACTCAAGGGTCCCAGGTTCGATTATGGTCAAGGGAATGTACCTTGGTTGTGGGCACATCCCCAGTGGGGAGTGTGTAGGAGGCAGCTGATGGATGTTTCTCTCTCATCGATGTTTCTAACTCTTTATCCCACTCCCTTCCTCTCTGTAAAACATCAATAAAATACATTAAAAAAGAAAAAAGAAAAAAAAATAGAGGTGGAGAGATGAATAAGGACCCTGGAGCAGTCACTGTGGTTCAGCCAGTGCCAACAGCAGAAGGAGTTTCCAGTCCAGCGGAGGTAGGAGGTAGGGCGGGGGTGGTGGAGCCCACAACGGCGGAGCAACTGGTGCTCAGCACTGCCATCCCTGAGCTGGGTTTGTGATTTGGGCTGTGGTCCTGGCCACAGCCGATGTCTTCCCACTTCCTGCTCATTTTCAAAGGATGGTTTTACAGAAGCCCCTGCAAAATATTTTCAGTAGAATTCTTTTCTACATTAAAAAAATGAAATAAAAATCCAGCCCTAGCCGGTTTGGCTCAGTGGGTAGAGCGTCGGCCTGCGGACTGAAGGGTCCCGGGTTTGATTCTGGTCAAGGGCACATGCCCGGGAGGCAGCCAATCAGTGATTCTCTCTCATCATTGATGTTTCTATCTCTCACTCCTTCTCCGTTCCTCTCTGAAATGAATAAAAATATATTAAAACAAAATCCAGACCAGTTTCTGTCGATCACAGCTAAGAACTCTATTACCAAAATCACTACCAGGGAATGAGCTACACCGAGCAACAGAACTAAAGTACGAATGGACTGAACAGAGGAGGTACAAGGTGACAAGGACCTCAGCGTTCTGAGCCGGGATGTTGGTGACCCTTGTGACATGGTTGGAAGACAGCCGGTGCTTTCTTAGTGTCACACAAGTGCCTGTCGGAAAGAGGAAGGGCTTCCATTGAGGAAGGAATGTCTGAAAGCAAGAGAATAGGAAGAAAATAGGACTTTATGAAGGAAGCTCTCTGTCTGCAGCCTGCAATTTATTAAGCATTCAATTCCTTGAAACTGTGAGGCTGAAATATGTTAATTTTCTACTTCAGGATAGATTCAGCGCGAGGGGTTAGGAAGTTCCTGCTGGAGACCCTGGTGATGTGAGGCGGCCGATGTAGTAAAACGAGTTCAGAATAAGGTTGACAAGTCTTAGCTGAAGCTCCAGATTTGTTGCTCAACAGAGCAAACAGAGAACTAGAATTTAAAAATAATTTGGGGAAGTGAAAAATCACCCTAAAATAAGTTCTGATGACCGCAAATTCCTTTGTAACAGCATCACCAAATACTTGCCACGTTTCTTTAAATCTGAGCACCCACCATTTGCACATTCTTAAAACTATGCTTTTTAAGAATCTTAGATGATTTTCATTCCATTATTCAAAGCTCGGAGACCTCAAAGCCATGTTGTCAGTTTATTGACTCTTTAGCTTCTTTTGTCGCAGTGTTTTACATAGAATAAGGAACTCATCCTTCATTGCCCATCCAGAGAGAGAACCCCAGGCACAGAGCCTGGAGCAGGCCTGCCTGGTGACCCGGAGCAGCTCCCAGAACCAAGAACAGGCAGCCAGAGTGGAAACGGTTCCAGGCTCTGCTGCTGGCCAGCGCCTGAGCTCCGAGCTCTATGTGCTGGCTTTCTGCCTTTGGCTTTCCTTATCCACTCCCAGCGAAGAGCAAGACACCCGAAGGTCTAGACTCGTGGCTTTGCATTGTCATTCTGTCTGCTGCACCACAGAGACGGAAACCTGTCCTGGGCCTGTGCCCTGCAGAGCAGGCTAAGTGCGCGGGAAACTTCCCTTGCTTGTCCCTGTCACGGGTGGGTGTGGAAGCGACATCCCCAGGGAGCTGATCCGAGGAGTGCAGGTGTGTAGAGTATCCTAAGAACTTGAGGCCTGGGGCCAAGTTCAGTGTTTCTTTTGGCTCCTCCGTCCTCCTTCCGCCTGTCCCTTCGCTGGGTCTGTGGTGTCAGCTCTCTGGAAGTGTCACACTGGCGTAGACGGTGATGGAGCTCGGCTCCTGGGGGCAAAACAGAGGGGGTCTGTGAGTGGGGGGACGGGCTCTAGCTTCACAGGAACGAAGAGAAAGAGATCTGCTTAGGAAAAGGGAGGGGCCTCAGAAATCTTGTAGCACAGAGACTGGCTCAGGGCCTGTCTGTCAAGGTCGGGCACTGCTGTCGGAGGTGGCACTCAGCCCCAGCTGCCTGTCCCGCCCACAAGATGGACTATGGCTCCTTCCAAGCGGACACCTGCCCTCAGGAGACAGGGAGACCTGTCCCGGGGAGCTGAGGGCCAGAACCCGGCGCCCTCCCCTCCTTGCTCTCTTCCCTTCTCCTGACTTAGGAGAAGGAAACCATTTGTCTTGCTCTCATGGGGCACAGTTTGGAGAAGCTAAGAGAATTCCAAATTCCCGAGCTTTACAAAGGGTTAGTGGTTCAGGCAGGAGAGACGGAGGGGGAGGAGGTGAGGATTTGGGGCAAAGACCTTGTGCAGGGAGAGGAGATTCAAGCGTCTGAGAAAGAAAGAGACAGAAATGGGAAGAATCAGGAGGTTTTTCTAGGAAATGTGAAATACAGGGTTTTTCTTTCCCCAGAGAACTTCATGATAAATTTACATGATTTTGTAAAGATTTTGAAGTCAGAGCATGTGTACAGTGAGAGCTTCGAAGAAGAGGGGTACATGTAGGCAGGTCAGTGGCCTTTTAACCCTCACCGTCTCCTAAGGTGCTTTATTTAATAGAGCACAGCCAGAGCCAAGATTTCAGCCCAGACTTGATTTCTGTCCATTTAGTAAAAGGCGAGCTTGCTGTCAAGTGAAATGAATCCCAGGCTGATTTTGCGACGGGGTAGAATGGGCAGGCTCATTCTGGGCTGCGCGTCACATTCTCTTCTGGGTTCCATAGGACGCAGCGCTCAGGCCCTAAATATTCTGACTAAATAGAATCAGGTGCCTATTTAACCGGGCGGGATGGAGCCCAGACACAGGCATTTGACAGATGATTCTGTTACGCAGCTGAACTTGAGGACTTCTGGACTCAAACTGCAATCCCCAAACTTTTTTTTTTTTTAATATTCTTTTATTGATTTCAGAGAGGAAGGAAGAGGTAGTGAGAGATAGAAACATCAATGATGAGAGAGAATCATTGATCGGCTGCCTCCTGCATGCCTCCCAACCATTTGTCTTGCTCTCATGGGGCACAGTTTGGAGAAGCTAAGAGAATTCCAAATTCCCGAGCTTTACAAAGGGTTAGTGGTTCAGGCAGGAGAGACGGAGGGGGAGGAGGTGAGGATTTGGGGCAAAGACCTTGTGCAGGGAGAGGAGATTCAAGCGTCTGAGAAAGAAAGAGATAGAAATGGGAAGAATCAGGAGGTTTTTCTAGGAAATGTGAAATACAGGGTTTTTCTTTCCCCAGAGAACTTCATGATAAATTTACATGATTTTGTAAAGATTTTGAAGTCAGAGCATGTGTACAGTGAGAGCTTCGAAGAAGAGGGGTACATGTAGGCAGGTCAGTGGCCTTTTAACCCTCACCGTCTCCTAAGGTGCTTTATTTAATAGAGCACAGCCAGAGCCAACATTTCAGCCCAGACTTGATTTCTGTCCATTTAGTAAAAGGCGAGCTTGCTGTCAAGTGAAATGAATCCCAGGCTGATTTTGCGACGGGGTAGAATGGGCAGGCTCATTCTGGGCTGCGCGTCACATTCTCTTCTGGGTTCCATAGGACGCAGCACTCAGGCCCTAAATATTCTGATTAAATAGAATCAGGTGCCTATTTAACCGGGCGGGATGGAGCCCAGACACAGGCATTTGACAGATGATTCTGTTACGCAGCTGAACTTGAGGACTTCTGGACTCAAACTGCAATCCCCAAACTTTTTTTTTTTTTTAAATATTCTTTTATTGATTTCAGAGAGGAAGGAAGAGATAGCGAGAGATAGAAACATCAATGATGAGAGGGAATCATTGATCGGCTGCCTCCTGCATGCCTCCCATTGGGGATCGAGCCCTCAACCCGGGCATGTGCCCTTGGCCAGAATTTGAACCTGGGACCCTTCAGTCCGCAGGCCGACGCTCTATCCACTGAGCCACACTGGCTAGGGCGCAATCCCCAAACTTAAAGGTGCGTCTGGGTCCCGAGGGATGTTGATTTTAGATGTGTAGCTGCCTGGTCACTTGCCATAGGCATCCTGATTGAACCGACTCCTGAGTGGAAAACTCCAGGAATCTTTATTTTTTAACAAAGATACAGCGGATTCTGAGAAACACTAGGGAGCAGAGGAAGCTGTGACCCACATGAGCAGCCACGAGGGGTTCCCGGAAGCCCTGCAACCAAGGCCGTAACTGCTCCTTGCTACCTTCTTGCGAGGGCCTGCTTGTCCATTGCAGGCCTCTGTTTCATTTCAGCTCTGCAGGCATCCCACCCCTCCCTCTCCTCCGATTCCCTCTCTGCAGAGATCCTCACCTGAACAGGCTCTGGGACAGGCTCTGTGGCAGCCACGTAAATGGTGGTGCAGGGGTCCTGAGTGGGCAGGGGATCAGGTTTCTTCTGAACAGACTAGAGAGAAGCAAATAAAGCAGGAAGTCAGCTGAATGCAAAGTTATTTCTCATCCACGGAGTTATCACTGAGTTATTCCCCACCGAGAAGCACAGTATCAAAAAGCTTTGAGTGAGAAAACTCCTGAGAATAATTTGGTCCAGCCTCCTTCCCAGGTGGAAATTCTCCCCCAAATTCCCTGGAACTCAGATCTTGGGGCTTTGCCTGCACTCCACAGTGACACCTTAGCGCTCACAACCTCATGCGCCAGCCTAACTCATCATGTGCTTCCCAGGTGTGTGAAAGGCCTTCTTTACAGTGAGTCAAGATCGGTGTGGCCCTCTCTGGGACACCTGAAGAGAAGGCCGTCTCATGGTATTGGAGCCTGGCTCATATCATCCACTACACGCAGACTTCATGCCAGGGGTCCTCAAACTTTTTAAACAGGGGGCCAGTTCACTGTCCCTCAGACCGTTGGAGGGCCGGACTATAGTTTAAAAAAAAACTATGAACAAATTCCTATGCACACTGCACATATCTTATTTTGAAGTAAAAAAACAAAACGGGAACAAATACAATATTTGTATTTGCATGTGGCCCGCGGGCCGTAGTTTGAGGACCCCTGCTTCATGCCATCCCCACACTCTAACACGCCTTTTCCTTACTTCTGTTTCCTGTATGAAATATGGAACTTAATAATAACCACATACATGTGTGTTAAAGTTTACCAAGTTCTTCACATGTCTTTTCATTTGTCTCACAACCACTCTGTATGCTAAATACGGTTGTCACTCACATTTCACAGATGAACAAGCCAAAGCCCAGAACGGTTTAGTACTTTCCTGATGTGTACGATGCAAGAAGCACTGAAGCCAGGAGGCCCACCAAGCACTTGTCCATCAGACCCTTCTCCTTCGGTCGCCCAACTTATAATGACCTCTCCTTTACCTAAATTCCTCTGTTATTTAAAATCTACTCCACACACTATGTCACTTAACTGTATGCTGAAGTTAACACACTCATAGTTAAACTTTGTTTCTCCAAATAGACGATCAATTCCTTGAGAAATCTGCTATCTTTCTTTGCATTCCCCACAAAATAGTGCTGGTGTCACTTTGAATGAATTACAATCTACAATCAGTGGGAGGGTACATTGTGACCACAACCCTGTAAGAGGGAGATGACATATTTTGTGCCAGGGAAGTCACCCATTCAGCAAGGATGTAGGGTACTCTGATGTAGACTAATGCTACTCTCTACTTTTCCTGATATAGAGCAAGGCTCGAAACTGAAGTACATGGCTTTTAATGGGAGAGAACTTAGAATCTCGTCACCTTAAGGGAGAGGTAAGGAATTGGACAAGGTTACTGAAGGAGAAAAGGTTCCAGGTAGAACATGATCTTTCTCTTCATGTGTTTTGATGAGCTGCCATGTAGAAGAGAAATTAGGTTTGTAATGTAGAGTCCTTCAGGTTTAAACCCAGGTTGGAATTTTAGGGAAATCTTTCGTGCAATGTAATAAAGATTTTTTCTAAAATAAAGGGTGCTCAAATGTGGGATGAATTGCATTGGGAGGCAATTGCATTGAAAATGCTTGGGTGGCTCAGGGTTTCTCATACTTCAATGTACCTATGACTTACCTGGGGATTTTCTTTCTTTTTTTAATTAATTATTATTGATTTCAGAGAGGAAGGGAGAGGGAGAGAGAGATAGAAACATCAATGATGAGAGAGAATCAATTGGCTACCAGAGAGAGATAGAAACATCAATGATGAGAGAGAATCATTGATTGGCTACCTCCTGCATGCCCTCTACTGGGGATCGAGCCTGCAACCCAGGCATATGCCTTTGATTGGAATTGAACCTGGAACCCTTCAGTCCACAGGCCGACGCTCTATCCACTGAGCCAAACTGGCTAGGGCTACCTAGGGATTTTCTTAGGAGGCTGGTTCTATTTCAGAAGGTCTGGGGTGGGGCCTGGGAGTCTGCATTTCTAGTAAGATCCCAAGTGATGCTGCTAATGGTTGGTCTGAGATTATATTTTAGTAAAAGGAAGATAGCCAACACTTTGAAAGTAATGTTGTAGAAAGTAATTCAAACAGTAATTGCCTGGTTTAAATAGATGACTTCCAAGATCCCATACAATTTGTAGATACTGAATTTTGGAGAAAATTTGAATTTAAGGAAGAATTACTTGCAATAATGAGATGCACAAGAAGAATGTAAAACGATTTAAGAGACCTTGATCAACAGAAGTAACCCCTGCCTGTCTGACGGCCTGGGGGGACGCTTCTATGACCTGACTTAGAGGCATAGGGAGAAGGCGAAGAACGTAGCTTTTCACATCTCATTAAAAAGTTTAGGAAGAAGAGAAAAGTATAGTGGAAACACACATAGTTTCATCACTTTAACACAATATGGTTAGCAGGTTGTTAGATTTCTCTTCAGGATTTTTATCTAGGCTTAGGGGATCCTTTTAAACATGGTGTAATAGCTTAGTACCTTTTTGCATCTTGAAGCCTTCAGTTAGGGCACAACTCCAGGAAGGATTATTTGCAAGAAACTCCATTATTTGCAAAAATAATGCGTATTATACCCACATTCTTTATGAATGCTATCCCCTGGAACTGTGCAAGGTGCTAGCCCTGATAAGACCTATAAGAGTCCCTAGCAGACAGCAGACATTTATTTGGTAAAGAGTTTTCTATGTTATTATAGCCTTTATGAGGGTATTAAATAGCCATTAAAAAGAACAAAGGAAATATTAGTAGATGTGGATAATTGTCCATGTTATCACAGTCTTTATAGAATATCACATAGGCATTGTAAATGTGAAAAAAACTATAAAGATGTGGATAAGTCTTGTATGTTTAAAACATATATGAAATTAAAATAATGACCAAAAAGGAACATAAATCAAGAGGTGTACTTAAAGATGGAGTTAAAAAAAAAAAAGGTAAAGTTAAAGTATTGCCCAGGAAGGAAATACATTTAGACTTTGATCAGTCAAGGATGCATTTCCTTATTTCTAGGGTAACCAATAAAAGATAGAAAAAAAATTTGTTTAATAGGCAAATTAAATAATAAAAATATAATTTAAATATCTTCTCAAAGAAACCCCTGGCTTCACTCATGAATTCTGCCAAATATTTAAATTGTACCCAAACATTTCCAAAGAATAACAAGAAGGACATACATCCTGTAATGCGTTGAATTGTGGCCCGCTTCCCCCAAATAGATTCACCCAGAATCTCAAATGTGACCTTATTTGGAATAGGATCTTTGTAGATATAGTTACGGTAATAATTTCCAAATGAGGTCATGTGGGATTAGAGTAGGTCTTAAATCCAGTGATAAGTATCCTTACAAGAGACAGAAAAGGAGAAGCCACAGAGAGACAGAGAGAGGAAAGTTCTGTGAAGGTGGATGCAGAAATTGGAGTGATGTAGCTACAAGCCAACAAATGCCAGGGAGTCCCCGGAGCCACCAGAAGCTGGAAGAAGCAAGGAAAGACTCTCCCCCAGGGCCTCAGCAGGAGCCAGGCCCACTGACCCCTTCCTGTTGGACTTCAGGCCTTCAGAACTGTTAGAGAATAAATTTTCGTTGTTTTAAGTCACCAAGTTTGTAGTTGTTACAGTAGCACTAGGAAACCAACACACCCTAGCTTATTTTGTGAGGTTAGCATACTCTTGATAACAAAACCATTACAAGAAAGAAAAAAATGCAAACCAATTTCATTCAGAAACATAAACAGAAAAAAAATCCTAAAGTATTAGCAAATAAAATCTGGCAAAAAGGACCAGACTAAATTGCTTCTATTCCAGGAATACAAAGTTGGTTTGATCTTTGCAAATTGGTGTAGTTCAGTAGATAAATACAAAAGATAAATTTTTCAAAAATCATAAGATTATATCAACAGGTGCAGAGTGTTGATAAAATTCAACATCAATTAATTCTTGATAAAATGTCTTAGCAGACCAGGATTAGAAGAGAATATTTTTTGTTCTTATTTTTTAATTTGTATTAATTTTAAAATTAATATTCAATGTATTCAAGTTAAATCCAAATGCCTCCTTAAGAAAGAAAGTCCAGGCTTATAAATCTTATTCTATTCAAACAAATTTTAATAATTTCTGGGAAATTATACTCTTCAAAGGTTTTAAACTACATTCAGAAATTTTCAGTGCTTCATTCTCTTCAGAGTATTCAATTGTCTAACAACTTCACTTGGACTTTTAATTTGAAATGTCAATGTGACTAGTTCTTCATGTCTTTCATGTTCCCACACTTGTAAACATAAGACTAAACCTCTTATTCAATTACCTATTTTAAATTTAAGCACATGAATAATATTTCTCTCTTATGGGCAACATTTTTATACATTTTAATTATTGCTAATATTTAAAATAGCAAATGTACATAGATTGGTCTTAAATAAGTGCTTGATTTACTATATAATCTTTTACATAGTTTGAAGAGAAATTCTTTTGTGTTGTTGATAATCCTTACCAGAAGATATCTTTTCCATTGATTTTAGAGAGAGTGGAGCATGGGAGTGAGGAAGGGGGAGAGAGAGAGAGAGAGAGAGAGAGAGAGAGAGAGAGAGAGAAACATCGATGTAAGAAAGACACAGATTGGTTGCCTCCCTCACATGCTCTGATTTGGGCCAGGACTCAAAGTTGCAACCCAGGTATGTGCCTTTGACTGGAAATCGAACCAGAGATCCTTCAGTTTGTGGCTGACACTCTAACCACTGAGAACACCAGCCAGGGCAAAGAGAATATTCTTAATCAGATAAAAAGACAGCTATAAACAATGTTCAGCAAAAATCATATTTAATGGTAAGATATATGGTAAGATATTGAACATTTTTCTTTTGAGTTTGGGACCATGCAAGGATACCATGTTATCACTTCCATTTAGCATTGTGTGGGATGTCTTAGCCAATAAAACAGGGCAAGAAAAAGAAAGTTATGTGAATTGAAAATGAAAAATAAAAACTATAATTTTTTTTATAGGTGGCACAATTGTGTACAGAAAAAAATTCCAAAATCATCTATAGATAAATGCCTGCAGTTTATTTATTTATTTTTTTCAGGATTTCAGGGAGCCCTTTATTAACTATAAAGACATTATGGGTAACTTCTAACATAGGAAAATAATGAAAGATCAATATGGCTCGTGGACAAAACTCAATGTGACTGTAAAAATCAACAGGGACTTGCTTGGAATGCCTGCAGTTTATAAATGATTTAGCAATGTTGCAAATATAAGGTTAATATATAAAAATTAATTGTATTCTTATATATCAGTAATAAACAGAAACTAAAAATTTTTTTAAAAGATAACATTGCTGATAGTATCCCAAAACATCAAATGCTCAAATGCCAAATAACAGATTATGAAGAATGTACAACTACTCTAATGCAAAAAATTATAAAACATCACTTACAGAAATCAAGACCAAAATAAAGAAAAGTCTATATAATCTTTTTAGTTTAATGACTTAGCTCTATAAATATGTTTGGTCTCCTCAAATTGGTCACTGCAGTACTAATTAAAATTCCAGCAGGATTCTTAGGTGGAACTCAACAAACTGAATTAAAAAAATATATAGACACAGACAACAGTGTGGTGATAGGTGGAAAGGGGTTGTGGCATAGGTGGAGGTGGGCAAAGGACAGGGGAAATGGGGAAGAAATAAGACTTTGCTTGGGGCAGTGGGTGCACGCAGTGTGCAGATGATGTTTTATTGAGCTGTACACTTGAAACCTGTATGACTTTGTGAACCAATGCCACCCCAATAAATTCAACTAAAAAATAAAATAAAATAAACAGTAAAAAAATAAAAAAGACCCCAAATAGCCAAGAGCTCTTGCAGAAGAACAGGAACAAGTGAGAAAACTCATTTTACCAGATCTCAAACTTATGATAAATCAGTAACCACAGATTTGTAAAGATGGTGCAGGACTTGTGCAAATATAAACAAATAGACCAATGGAGCAGAACAGACAACCTCAAAATAGATTCACACATATATGGCCCTTGGTCTATGATGAAGGTGGCACTGTAGTGGGCAAGGACAATCTTTTTGATAAATGGTCAATAGGCTATGCACACGGGAAAAAATGAAAGTTAACCCATCTCACACTCTACTCCAAAAATCATTTTCAGGTACATAACAGAATAAATGAGAAATATAAACCATACACCTTTAAGAAGATGGTAGAATATCTTCATTACCTGGAAGTAGAGAAAGATTCCTCAAACAGAACATAAAAAGTGTTACCTATAAAGAAAGAGATTACTAAATGCTCTACACTAAAAAAACAAAAAATGGAAAGAAATTGTCCTCATCAAAAGGCATCTCTGGGAAATTGCAAAGGCAAGCCACAGAATGAATGAAGGTATTTGCTAACATATAACTGCCAAAATGGTAAAAATATTTAAGAGCTTTACTAATCCATAAAAAAAAGTCTGGAACTCAAAAGAAAATGGGCTAGAGATTTATTAGCACTTTAAGAAAGAGGATAGTATTAATACGGGCAATAAACATATGGGAAGCTTTTCAACTTTCTTAATAATGAGGGGAACGCAAAATAAAACCATAAAAATCCACAGAATAACTAAAATTTGAAAGACTAATAATACCAAATTTTGATTATAATGTATAGCAACTGAAATTCTTATAACTATCCTATATAATAAAAGCCTAATATGCTAAGTGTCTGACAGTTCGTTCGACTGTTGCTATGATGCACACTGACCACTAGGGGGCAGATGCTCTGACAGGTTAGCTTGCTGCTGGGGTCTATCGGGACTGGGCAAGATGGGCTGGAATGCCCTGGAGCCCTCCCTCCCTGCCCTGATCATGCACTAGTAGGGTCTCTTGGCCTGGCCTGTGCCCTCTAGCAATCCGGGACCCCTCGGGGGATGTCGGAGAGCTGGTTTCAGCCTGATCCCTGCAGGCCAGGCTGAGGGACCCCACCCATGCACAAATCCGTGCACTGGGCCTCTAGTAATATCATAATGGCTAATCATAATCCCTTTAGCCTCCCTCTTCATATCTGCTCAACATATCTGATAGAAAAGTAAGTTGTTACACCCACTTTGAAAAAACAGTCTGGCTTTATCTAGTAAATTTGAAGATATGCATACTCTATGATTCAGCAATTCTACTTCTAGGTGTATACCATACAAAAATATGTGCACATGTCTACCAAGAGAGAGACATATGTATGAGTGTTCATAGTGCCATTTTTATAGTAGCCTCACACTGGAAATAATCCAAATGTTCATCAATAGTCAACTGGATAAATAAACTAGTATAGTCATGCATTGACATCTATAAAACAAGGAAAATGAATATATTATATCTAAGCTCAAAGACATGTATGAATATCATAAAGGTAATATTGAGCAAAAGAAATCAAACAAGAGGAAAGATACCGTAGGATTCCATTTTCATAAAATCAAGAGAAAAAGAGAGAAAACTAAATTATAGTTTCAGAAATCAGGATAGTGCTCTCTTAGGGGAAGAGTGAGAAGTTAGTGATTGGGAGGGGCACCAGGAGGGCTGGGGGTTGCTGCCAATGTTCTGTTCCTTTATATGAGTAATAGTTTTATGGTATTAGGGAGACTCGATACTGCAAGATATAATTTCTCCTCAAATAGATCTGTAGATTCAGTGCAATCCTGGTAGGATTTTTTTTCCTTTTTGTGATACTTGAGAAGTTGATTCTAAAATACATATAAATGGTCAGAAACTCTTAAAGAAAAACAAGGTAGGAGGATTTGCTTTACTAGATATTAAGATGGGGTAACTCATTGAGCTGACACATACATTGTGCACTTTTGGTATCTATGCCATACTTTATACAGTAGAAAGAGGGGTGCTTACTGCATGGAATAGATAGGGAAGGCACCATGATAAAGCTGAACCTGGTTACCTAAATGTATAAATGCAAGAATGGAGGTTGCTCTTGAGACTCTAATATATTTAAATGGAGGATGGTTCTCAGTGGTTGTCGTGGCCTGTGTAATAAACCCTCCGGGCCACTAGAGGACAGCAGAAACAAGAGCTTTGTCCAAAAGTTCATCTCTGGTTATCAGAACTGCATTTATTTTCATGTGATGCAATTTCCCAACATACTAATCAAAGATCCCTTTGCCTTTATATCCCTTACTCCAGAATTTGCTTTCCAGTCAACTCTGAATGACCAGATACTGGCCTATCACCTAGAATTGTTTTCATGTCGGAAAAACTATCCTATCTAATAATAGACAAACATGGTAATTAACCGTTAATTCGCTACCCTTCCCATTGGCTAATCAGCGAGATATGCAAATTAACTGCCAGCTAAGATGGCGGCCGGCAGCCACGCAGCTGAAGCGAACATGAGCCAGTGACGGAGGAAGCCAAGGTCCCCGCCTGCCACAGCCCAGCTCTGAGCTCCGGATGCAACAATGTTGCGATTATAGAAGCTAAACAAACTCTAACAGCAGAAGGATTGGGAATGACTGGTCACTATGACACACACTGACCACCAGGGGGCAGACTCTCAATGCAGGAGCTGCCCTCTGGTGGTCAGTGCACTCTCACTGGGGGGAGCTCTGCTTAGCCACAAGCCACGCTGACGGCTGTCAGTACAGCAGCGGTGGTGGGAGCCTCTCCTGCCTCCTCAGCAGCGCTAAGGATGTCCGACTGCAGTTTAGGCCTGCTCCCCGCTGGCAAGTGGACATCCCCCGAGGGCTGCCAGGCTGCCAGAGGGATGTCTGATTGCCATCTTAGGCCCAATCCCCCAGGGAGCAGGCCTAAGCCAGCAAGTGGTCACCACCTGCGAGAGGGCACAAGCCCGGCTGAGGGACTCCCCCTCCCCCCGAGTGCACAAATTTTTGTGCACCGGGCCTCTAGTAATATCATAATAGCTAATCACAATCCCTGTAATCCCCCTCTTAACATCTGCTCAACGTCATCATAACTCTAATTTCTTTATCCCTCTCTGCTGTCTCAGTCCAACCATCACAGTTTTGCTTTCTTTCATTTTCAGCCTACGTAGCATCATCCATCTCTTCACCCCTGTTGAGCCAGAATCCTCCCTTCCTTGGCACTTTGGCACTTTGGCACTTTGGCACTTTGCAAACTTCTAAAGGTGGACCAGTCCAACCTGTCACACAATTGCTTTCCTAAACCTGTTCCACTCTCCTCACGCCTGCACCTTTTATCCTAGAAAAGGAGAGAGTTTCATAACCTGGGACGGTAGACTCCTAGAATGCGTGCGAGCTGGAAGGAGTCACATGTCATGTCTTTCTAACTTCCCCTTTTTTTTTCCTGTGAAGAAACAGATGACCAGAAGATTACCCGGTATTTTCTGTTATTTCACTAACAAATAGTCCCATCTGACACTGAAGCTAGTATCCTTTCAGCTCTTGACTTCTGCTCCCTTAACTTCCCCTGCTTCAGAACCCACGGAGGACTGTGAATGTCAGAAATGCATGGTGAACTGGCAGGAAGCCGTAGGAAACACCTAAGAAAAAGAAAGTATAGAACTTACACCTGATTTCTGGACTTGGGCATAGATAGTAAGACTTTTTTCTTCCACTGTTGGCTCATAATGGTCTGTCTTACCTGGAGAAAAGAAACCGTAGAGTTATCTCCCTCTGGTCCCCAGCATGAACCCCCTCCCCCCCCCCCCCATTGTGTACCAATGTTCCCTAAGAGCACCATGGGAACAAAGCACTGAGTTCTCCTCCCCCCGACACCCCACGACAGCTGTCATATGGCATTAGGTTAGTTACTTGAACTCCCTGGGCCTATTTTCCTGTCTGTGAAATGGGTTGAAACACCTGCCTCACAGGGCTGTTGCGATGACAGCATGAGACATGCCTTGTGAAGTGTTTAGAATAGTGCCTGGCAAATAGTAAATTCCCAATTCACGTTAAGTGTCATAAATTATTTTAATCTTTATTTTTTTATGTGAGTATCTGGTTTTTTAACAGGATTCTAAGTTTTTAAAGGGCAGAATGAGTTATTTATGCCTTTTATTCTTGTATTCTTCAGCTCATAACCTTCTGCTTCACTCACAGCTTCCTTGCCTCCCTGCTTCAGTGGGACTTGATGTGCATGTGAAGGGGAGGGACTATAAGAAGGATAGTGCTCCTGAGATTCCTTAGAAAATAAAGTTATAATGTCGTTCTATTGCCTACCAACAGGAAATTTTGTTCAGAGTCCAGGCTTTCTGGAAAGTAATGTTGCAAAACATTTTAGTTTTTAACTAATTTTACAACTTTTTAAAATTATAGAAATAATCCATTCTCATTACAAAAATAAAAATTGTATAGAGTAAGCCTGCCGGTGTGGCTCAGTGGTTGAATGTCGACCTATAAACCAGGAAGGAGGTCACAGTTGGATCCCAGTCAGGGCACATGCCCGGGTTGTAGGGTCGATCCCCAGTAGAGGGCATGCGGGGCAGCTGATCGATGATTCTCTCTCATCATTGATGTTCCTATCTCTCTCTCTTTTTCTCCTTTCCTCCCTGAAATCAATAAAAATATTTTAAAAATTGTATAGAATAAAAATGATATCCCTCTACCCCATTAAGCTGTGCAATTTCATTCTCAGAAATAATCGCTTTTAACAGTTTGATTTCTATCCTTCCAGACCATCTCTGTGCAATAGAATTTCCTGTGATGATGAAAATGTTTCATGTCTGCAGTCTAATAGGTAGCCACAGGTGGCTATTGAGCATTTGAACTGTGGTTAACTATAATATATCCTTTCAGTTCAAATCTATGAATGTTTGCAAAGTTAGAAGTGACCACCTAGCACTGTCCTAGGTGCTGTAGGAGAACAAATAAAGAACAGACCCCAGTTTTCAAGGACTGAATTATAAATTCAATTCTACTCTAATTAATTTAAATTTAAAAAGCCACACATGGCTAGTGACTACCATATGAGACAGTGCAGTCCTGGGCAGTTGCTGTAGTTATATAGGTATTTTGTATGCAAATGGGGTCATTCCATACACACTTCTCTTAACCTTTTCACTTACAATGTGTTGAGGATCTTTCCCACCTCCCTCATCCTTTCTAATGTTTCATGGCATTCTTTGCATGCATCGTGTAGCCGTGAGAGGGATGGAGGGAAAGTAACACACGAAAACGTGGAGGCCCATTTGGCAGAGGCTATGGAGACCCGGCCCAGAGGAAATGACACAAAGTCTTTAGGGCACACTTATTTTTTAGGGCACCCTTGTTTGAACACCAATGAATTTATTGTCTTAAAAAACTAGGAGCATGTCTCTGAGGGAATTCCACTTAGGAGAGGTATACTTTTCTGTGGAAGAGAAAAAGGGTGTGATCCTTGGGGAGGAAATGATGGGCAGTCACTGGAGAAGCTCAAAGAATTGAAGGAATGTCAATGTCTGATTTTCTCGGGTGGGCATGGGCATGGAGTGCTTGGTGGTTCCAGCTTCACTTTTTGGGTCAGAGTTGATAGTGGCTGAGGACTGTGTGTGTGTGTGCGTGTGTGTGTGTGTGTGCAGGCGCATGCGCACATGCATGTAGAATGGAGGATGGGGTTGAGGCAGCCGTGGGTGAACTACGGCCCGCGGGCGGCCCGTTTGAAATGAATAAAACTAAAAAAAAAAAAAAAAGACCGTACCCTTTTATGTAATGATGTTTACTTTGAATTTATATTAGTTCACACAAACACTCCATCCATGCTTTTGTTCCGGCCCTCCGGTCCAGTTTAAGAACCCATTGTGGCCCTCGAGTCAAAAAGTTTGCCCACCCCTGGGTTGAGGTGATCAGAGGAAGTAACAGAAGAGTTGCAAGTTAGTTCTCTGTAGTATATCCTTTCAGTTCAAATCTATGAATGTTTGCAAAGTTAGAAGTGCCCGCCTAGCACTGCCCTAGGTGCTGTAGGAGAACAAATAAAGAATAGACCCCAGTTTTCAAGGCCTCTCAGTCTTACAGGTCAGCTCAGGCTGAAATGTAGAGCTGTGGGGGACAGTCCTACATGGTCAGATGGAAAAAGTAAGGTTGAACGTTGCTTCTCAAAAAGACCACTGGACCAAGATCATGTAGTCTCCTATTTTGTTCCAGGGTAAGAGCAAGTGTCCAGGAGCCAGCTCGACTCTGCTCCAATCAGTGAAGCCTTCGGCTCTCGTGAAAAAGGCCTTAGCGTTAGGGCATCTACATTCTAGCCCTCGTCAGCTGTGTGGCATTGACCAAAACATGTCAGCTAACTGGGTCTCTTCTGTTACCATGCCTTTAAAATGAAGTTGTAGACTGTCTAATGTCCTTTTCAGCTCTCACCTGAAGCATAAAGCTACCATGACTTCAAGTACTTTAAATCTTTAAAACAAGGTACCTTTCCCAGGTGCTTCCTGTGCTGCCCTCTGCTGGCCATAAGACTTCACTATTGATGTTTTAACTCACTACATTAGAGCAGTGATTCCCAAAGTGGGCGCTACCGCCCCCTGGTGGGCGCTGCAGCGATCCAGGGGGGCGGTGATGGCCACAGGTGCATTTGTTTTAACTTTTTTTGTATTACCTTTCTATTCTGAGTTCAATAAATAGTTTCATAATTAACTTCAATGATGTTTCTAATTTACACCTTTCTTTACTATATTTTACGAAAAAGGTAGAAACATTAATACATATAACTTTCTGTTTAATTGCTATTAAAATTTAAAAAAAATTAATTTCCAGGGGGCGCTGAGTAATATTTTTTCTGGAAAGGGGGCGGTAGGCCAAATAAGTTTGGGAACCACTGGTCTAGAGAATGTGCCAGACGCCACACTGTCTATCATCAATCTATCTACCTATCTATCTATCTATCTATCTATCATCTATCTATCATCTATCTACCTCTCTGACATCTATCCACAGAAGCCGCTGTATCCTATGATTTCTGTGTATGAGCTCATGCATCCCCACGACAAGAACATGAAGTACATAATATTGTTCTCATTTTCCAGAGGGGAGGTTAAGTCATTTGTTTGGTCAGGGGCAACATCTGCATTCAAATGTAAGTCTGTCTAACGTCAAAGCCCATGTTCTCAATCCGTGTATTCTGGATATGAAGTTGCCAGAGTCCATTGAGAAACCTTTGAAGTCCAGCTGCATTTGGCAGATGGCAGCATTAGAAACTGCCAACAGGATCTCTTGAGCAGAGTCTTTGGAGGGGACAGATATTAAGAACGGGTTTTCCCACAGGTTTGAAACAGGGTTTTTGTGTTCCTGGCTGACAAGGAATACATGGTGACTGGCTATGAGGACGGATGTGTGTGTTGGGGATGGTGGTAGGAAATTGTCGTGGGATGAAGAGTACTAGTCCCTTCAGAGCACAACTGTATGAGGAGTAGGATGTAGTTGATGAAAAAATGTGGGTGAGACTCCTAGCACCTCCCACTAATGAGGTTAACGTGGGTGTGTTAATTTGTTTTCTCAACCATGGTATCTCACTGTTTCCTTATTATCCAAGCCAAGTGTGGTTGCCCTGCCCCATGCTCATCGGCTGTCCTCTTGAGTTCTGTCTGAATCACCCCTCCCTCCACCTCCTCCCCAGCGAACTCTTAGATGGAGGAAATGAGACAAAGTAGGTGGCTGTGCTGTGATCTAGATTTTCTTATATAAGCAAAACCAACATCAGAGTGCTGAGGTAAGGGCTTTTCCGAAAAGGTTACATGTGGGCAAGATAGATCTACTTGCGAATGAGCTCAGCCATCAGCTTGATGACATGAAGATATGTTCTCTCCTCCCCATGCGGATCTGGGGGCCCTCGTGTGGGTGGGTGGGTGAGGAAAGTGTGGTGGAGGGGAGCACACTGCCTTGAGACACTGAATCATAGGACCGTTTGGAGGAATAGGCAGGAGAAACTACTTCTAGGCACTTAAACAGCAAGGAAACCATTGGGCCTTGATGGTTTTAGTCTCTTCTGGATGACTTTCTGTATTACTTAGTTTGGCTTTAAGCAACCTCACAAATTGCACACTTTCCCAAGGTGAGTCGGGATTTGTGCAAAAGTCTTAGTAAAGAGTGATCCCTCTGCTGTTTTCTGATGACCTGTGGGCCTTCCCAGGGGAATGCACCCTGGGGGCTCGGAGACATAGTTACAGTTCTCATTTCCTTGCCAACCAGCTGGGTGGCCTTGGACAAGTCACTTGGCCTCTCTGTGCCTCTGTTAGCCCATTGCTAAGTCACATAGAAACAGTTACCCTACTTCTCTCAGAGGGATATCATAGGAATAGCGAGAAATTATAGTAAGATTTCGACCCTTGCGCAAAAATGTATTATAATGTCCTGTTATTGGTCAATGATTACAACTTTTCTTGAATGAGATCCAAGAGTCCTCTGAGTTCTGCTCCAATTAAAACTCTAGTCAGTACCCCTTCAGCAGTATTTGTCACATTGAATTAAAACTAACTGTGTATAATGTCTCCCATGTTAGATACCTAAACCTCATGTCTCTTTTTATCCACATAGGCTAGTATAGGGCAGTGGTCGGCAAACCGCGGCTCGCGAGCCACATGCGGCTCTTTGGCCCCTAGAGTGTGGCTCTTCCACAAAATACCATGTGCGGGCGCTCACGTACAGTGCGATTGAATCTTTGTGGCCCATGAGCAGAAGTCAGTTTTCGGCCTGGGCGAGTCTATTTTGAAGAAGTGGCGTTAGAAGAAGTGGGGGGTGTCGGTCGGTCGGGTGACGGGAGATGCGGAGCAGGTGGGCCGCGGGATACGCAGCGGGGTGGGGGGAGGCGCGCGATTCATGCACGAGTTGAGTGAGCCAGTCAGTCAGCAGTCTCATGTGCAGTGGTTAGTGCTAGTCGCGTCCGCAAATCGTGCGCGGGTGACAAAAGTAAGGTTTATTAAGTTAATTTTAGGGAACGTTGTGGAGTGAAAGAAGATGTAGTGTCGAGGATTGAGAAAGGTATGTTGAGATGGTTTGGACATATAGAGAGGATGAACGAAAGGAGATAGACGAAACAAGTATACAAGACCAGTGTGGATGGGAGAGTTGGAAGGGGTCGACCTCAGCAAACGTACCTCAATCAGATGGAGGACGTTTTTAGCAAAGGCCAGCTTAGCAGTACCCTAATTAAGTTAATAACAGTTTACCTACCTATATAGTTTAAGTTTAAAAAATTTGGCTCTCAAAAGAAATTTCAGTCGTTGTACTGTTGATATTTGGCTCTGTTGACTAATGAGTTTGCCCACCACTGGTGTAGGGGATTGAGACATTTTGAATTAGACTGAACTGAACAAGGTCCCAGGATATGTTTGCTCAGTGTTTTCGCAAAGGTACTCCCTGAGGAAAGCTAAATCGAAGAGAGCAAGTTCGTGCTTGTGGTGAGAGGTCCCCTGCTTACCACAGAGACTCTGATAAGCATCTTTATTGTTAGACACCTACCTCTTCTTCTGAATAGAAGTATTGCCACTTGGAGAATCAGGATGACACCAATGACGCCCCCTAAAGCCAGCCCAGCATACAGTCCCCATTGTCCTGGAACTGAAAGAAAAGGCAAAAGGCAATCTCAAATGCACTGTGAGTGTGAGAACGTCCTACACAGATTGGGGAGGATGAACACGAGCCTCCTGTTCTCTTTCTACCTTTTCTCTCAAGGAAGACATCTGTTTTCTGCGTGTTAGAGATCAGCTTTAGACCACGGAAGATTTCCACATCGGTTTTCTCCTCCTCATTTTTCTTACCATATTTGGCTTTCATAGTCCTGATTTCTGTAAAGATTTTTTTTTCTATTCAAATGCGTTATTTTTACTTCAAATGCCACATCCCATGTCTAAAATCAAACTTATCTTCATTTCTCTTCAGTCAACCTTTCTGCCCCGTTTCTCTATTTTAAAATCTCGAATGTGGCTGTATCCATTTTGGTAAAGAGAACATGACGGCTCCACGTGCTGTCCCCATACTCCCACACCATTCTCGTGAGAACGCTGAGAGGAAGAAAGACCTACATTTGTTATTTAAAAAGAAACATACTAGTGCTTTTATTGTCTGTCTATGCAAATAACTGTATTGAACCCACTAGACCTGAACTAAAAGGAAAGCAAGTATTTTTCCTCTCCATCATTCCCATGTTTAATATTTGCTCTAGAGTACCAATCACCCAGGTTCAAAATCACAGAGCCAATTTTTATTGCCTTTTCTCCTTTACCCATGTTATCAAATCCTTCTGAACCAGAAGCAGCATTTTGGAAAATAGTGATTGAGGCCCGTTGCCTAAGTAAACAAGACATTTAGCTCAATAAGATAACAGAAGATTCTGAGCATTTTTACAACAGGCCAGGCATTTCTTTCAGTGCATCATCTGTATTAATGTATTTAATCCTCACAACAATCCTACGAGGTGGGTACTCTCATTACTCCCATCTTGTGGATAAGAAAGCAGGTGTAGAGATCCTCAAGAACTAGAGCTTGGTCCAGGAGTAGAAACATGGCAGCATACTGAACATAGATCTCTTGGAGAGTCAAAGAGAATTATGGACTTGGGTAAGTGACACCAAGGTAATGAACAGTGGGAGCCAACTTGAAGCACTGGGCTGCTACATGAAGTAATAGTGTTAAGGTTCTAAGTAGTATACTACCAGGTGTTAACATTAACGTGCAAGGGCAACTTCTCAGGATGACTGTGGACTAAGCCTGTTGTTGAACCTGTGATGAATTTGTTGGGAAGAAGTCGAAAGGAAGGAATAGTTAGGTAACAAATGAACAACTCAGATGTCTAAGAGTTGATTAAAGATTCAGACTGAAGTCTCAGTGAGCTGAGAAAAGGCATTCCACTGAGATCCAGTGGCCCTTCCACCTGACAGCTAACCCAAAGTTGCCTCCTGGTTTTGAAAAGATTCTCTTTTTCTTCCTAGGCCTTTCAGACATCAAGTCATCCCAAGGCATCTCATTGAACTGGCTTTGAAAACATCTTGATTATAGATTCCCTTCCCCAAATGAAATATGTTTTAACCCTTCTAGATACCAACTTTAGCACAGTCATATGACTTGATGAAAAAGCTAGGGGACAAACAGAGAGCTGCAGTACAATGCCTGACTTTATGTAAAGCATGAAATTTGAGCGTGGACTCACTCCTGAGGCTGGAGTTGCTCTGTGAGCGGCTCCACTCTGAAGGACTATTCTGAATGGCTTACGGTTGCTGAGAACCCTCTATGCATTCAGGGGTGTGTGTGTGTGTGTGTGTGTGTGTGTGTGTGTGTGTATGAATGAGTAGGAGATTGATTATTCAGGGCTTATGTGGCCAACACCAGGGACCTGTGGAGCAACCTCCTCAATCCTATGATAAGAAGTAGAGGCAGGAGCCTATGCACCATCATGCTTCCTGAGCCCACGGAACTGACCAGCGAACTGTTATAGTAGCCCTTCCTATTTTGAGACTACTCCCTCTTTTGCTTTCCCTCATATACTTGGGGACCTTCTAAAACTATAGTTAATTTCATTTAAATCATTTTTTTCTCTCAAATTTCATTTGAGATAAAAATAAATTAAACAAACAAAGTGGTGCCCCTAAAACCAGAAAACAGCAGATGACAAAGCTGTATCAGTAACACCTGTCAACTGAGCCTTTCTCCTGGGGCCGCTGCTGACAGCTCTGCCCCCCACCTACTCCTGTAAACTAACAATGACTGGGGCATATTACTGAGGCCCTGGGGACATAAGACTCCAGCCTGCTCTTTCTTCTTCTTCTTCTTTTTTTTTTTTGATTTCTAAATTTAAAAAAATTTAAATTAGTTTACTTTCAATACTATTTTCTATTGGTTTCAGGTGTACAGCATCATGGTTAGATGGTCACATACTTTATAAAGTGTTACCTCAGATAGGGCCAGGCTGGCTTGGGGGAGGGTCCTTGGGCAGTTGGCCAGCCAGCCCCCCGCTCCCCCTCCCCCGTTGAACTCCCAGTCGAACTCCTGGTTGAGGGGACAATTTGCATATTAGCCTTTTATGACATAGGATTAGTGACTATATTCCCTATCCTGTACTTTACATCCCTATGACTAGTTCATAACTGCCAATTTGTACCTCTTAATCCCTTCACCTCTTTCACCCAGTCCCCCAAACCCCTCTCCTCTGGCAACCACCAGTCCACTCCTCTCTTTGTTTTTCAGGGTCTTAGGAGGATAAAAGTTATCTGCTACCCTTGTCCTATGACATAAATGACCAGCTTCTGCCAGTCTAGCCAGATGTGAGAGGCAACCTGGCCATAGTCCTGAGAGAGATTTCATAAGTCTTCACTTTTCTCTTAGTCTTTAGATACAAAGTGATATGAATCTGCTGAAGTATTTAAGGTACAGAACCACAGACATTTTTTTAACTTTAAAAGAACTATCATGCTTATCTCATCCGATCCCCTGATTTGGTGTTGAGAAAACGGAAACTCAGACAAGTGTACCAAGAGTCACAGAAGAAGTTGATGGCAGCTTGGTTGTTGTGGCTCAGTGGTTGAGCATTGACCTATGAACCAGGATGTCATGGTTCGATTCCCGGTCAAGGGCACATGCCTGGGTTGCAGGCTCAATCCCCAGTAGGGGCCGTGCAGGAGACAGCCAATCAATGATTCTCTCTCATCACTGATGTTTTTATCTCTCTCTCCCTCTCCCTTTCTCTCTGAAATCAATAAAAATATATATATTAAAAAAGTTGATGGTAGAGCTGGATGAGAGTTTATGGGTTGTGTTTTAGCAGCAGCAGGCTGGAATGCCTGGGAGACCTCCTGAGGCAAAAGCACTCTGAGGTGCCAACTCAGCCCTTCACCATCTTCTAACCAACACCTGCCCATTCCTACCCCCCAGTGCCCCTTTCCCTCCTCTTCCCCTGCTGTACCTTCAGCTCTCTACCTGGCCCGCCCCGCCTTGACTTCCAGGCCAATCTTACTGCCTCCGTGTCCCATTGCCTGACCATCGTGCCTCTCATTTTCCCCTTTACCTGGAACTCTGCAGCACCTGGGTTTATGTCATGCATCTTAGAACCTGAGTTGTGACATGATCTTTGCTGTGGAGACCATTGGCAGTGAAGGCAGTTGGAGCCAGACAGATGAATTCAAATTCTAGGTCTAGCACTTCCTAGCTCTGGGGCCCCAGATAGGCTGCTCACACCTCCGGGACCTCACTTTCCTCATCTGCAAATGACACAGACTTGTTCTGATAAACCCAGAGCAATGACCGGGATGCAGCGCGTGGTGATAAGTGTGAACTCTCCCACTAGCCTCACTTCCCCAACTAGCTGCTAGGTCCTTGGGGGCCAGAGACCATCTCTTTAGAGTGAAACCTCAATATAATGGACTAATTTGGGTGTGGGGGTGTCTGTTAAAGCTGAAAGTCTGTTGTATAATGAAGTAGGTTTTCCAAATGCGTATATTAAAAAATTGACAAATTAGTTAATTTACCTATTTTTCCTTATGTAGACACATTTGTGTAAATAAAATTAAGTCTGTATGAAAAGTTGAATTTCACAGAAGAGTTTTCTATATGTATTACTGTAATTTTAAGTTTATACTGAATAGGTCTGGTAAATGCGTGCACTCACCACTCACCCAAGTAAACAAATGCACAGGCTGGAGTATGGCTTAGTGCACGTCGGCACATCTGCCGGCAGCGTTAAAACTGCTGCAGAAAGTCATGCCACCGACAGCAGAACCAGTTCCCTGGCGGATGCGGTGGGATCCTGTGCTGAGCATTCGCCAAACGTTGTTCATGAGCCGTGACTCTTGGGTGTAAATAGGTAGCCGATAGCTGTGGCTATGTCACATTTCTTTCTGTTGGTGTAATGATTACAGTGTTTTGTTTTTTTTCTAACATATGGCCTATTCACGAAAATTTGTTAAAAATAACTGAATTAATTAAAAACAAACCCTGTAATTTCATTATAAGCAAATCTTGGTTAAAAACATTTTAAAATTAACAGAGAGACTTAGAGAGCGGGACGTCTGGCTCGCGAGTGGGCATCTCTGTGTCGCGCGCGACTAACGAGCGATTTAAAAATGGGTGATGTTGAGAAGGGCAAGAAGATTTTTGTTCAGAAGTGTGCCCAGTGCCATACTGTGGAAAAGGGAGGCAAGCACAAGACTGGGCCAAATCTCCATGGTCTCTTTGGGCGAAAGACAGGTCAGGCCCCTGGATTTTCTTACACGGATGCCAACAAGAACAAAGGTATCACCTGGGGTGAGGCTACACTGATGGAGTATTTGGAGAATTCCAAGAAGTACATCCCTGGAACAAAAATGATCTTCGCTGGCATTAAGAAGAGTGCAGAGAGGGCAGACTTGATAGCTTATCTCAAAAAAGCTACTAATGAGTAATAGTTGGCCACTGCCTTATTTATTACAAATGTCTCATGACTTTTTTTATGTGTACCATATTTAAATTGATCTCATACACCAGAATTCAGATCATGAATGGCTAATAGAGCATTTCTTT
>NW_005353839.1:174710-226456 GCF_000412655.1 Myotis brandtii | reverse complement strand
AGTGCCATCTCAAAACCTGTAGGAGATTGGCTTACATTTAGATTTCTATGACTGGTTGTGTTAATATGTTTAAATTCTGAGGAAACCCCTTCACTGTCTCTTAGACCTGCAAGACTAGCTTGTGTTTCAGGTTGTGTTCATTAGCTTGTTAAAAGGAAGGGCTGCAGATAAGTTGGCAGTGATCATTTTATCTCTTTGGTCCCAACTATGCCAATTTAATAAAATTCCCTGTATCTAAAAAAAAAAAATTAACAGGATGTGACTTTTCATATAAGACATACAGCCTGGAAAATTTTGTCCATTAAGTCTGAAGTGTATTAAATCTAGGTCCCCAAACTTGAGGGCTTACTGTACTTCTTTTGCAGCTCTCTCAGCACTGGGCACATATACTAGAAGGTCCTCGGGAACTTCTTGCTGGTTGATTGAAGAACAAGGAGGGAGGTTTGATTTCAAGTCAGAGGTTCCTTTACTGACCTCCAGAGATGCTTCAGCCCCACCCGGTTGTTTGCTGATGCCTTCAATTCCTGATCTGGCCAGCAGGCCCAGGTATGTTTTCACGTGGTGCTCATCTGTTTGACACGACTATCTAACTATGATATTTACATGCAAACTAAATGCCAGGGGCTCTATGCCCTCAGGAACTTGGGTGAAGACAGACAAAACGCTATTTTTATGGCTTGTGGTCAGGCTTCCCAAAGTTTCTGTTATTTCTGGCAAAAATTTCCTTGTGGTTCCAAGTCTTTACTTCTGAAGCTCCATATGCTCTAGTCTAAGCTATTCTGGATGCCTTCATCTGTTTACACACATGCACACACACTCCAAACCAAAACCAAAACCAAAACCCTACCAGTGGTCAGCAAACTGTGGCTTGGCAAACCGCGGCTCGCGAGCCACCTGCAGCTCTTTGGCCCCTTGAGCGTGGATCTTCCACAAAATACCGACTTCTGCACATGGGCCACGAAGTTTCAATCGCACTGTACGTGCGCACCCGCACCTGGTATTTTGTGGAAGAGCCACACTCAGAAGGGCCAAAGAGCCGCATGTGGCTCTCGAGCCGCAGTTTGCCGACCACAGCCCTACACTAAGAATTTTGTGGGTTTGATCCTTCTACTGTAGACTTGAAGGTCACAGGGAGCAGACTCCATTAGGAACCAGCAGGCTTCCCCCATTGGACAGGCTCAGACCTTTTCTTTCTCTTCCTTCATCTACATCAGCAATATCTTCCCCCTCTCTCATCCCAAACCATCTAACCAACTACCATATTCTCTGTGTGTAGGGGTGGGTGGGGGGGGTGTCTCTTCTAGCATTTATGAAGGTACTATCCTAAACAAACATTCTTCTCTTCCTAAGAGGAATTCTAGCAGTCATTTCTTTAATATGATAATATTCTTCTACCTAATAAGCTACAGAAGTCCCACCTAGATTGTCAATGACTGGAAAATAGACCCTGTACCTTATGGTTTATTTATATCCTCCATTCCATCTGATATAATATAGGGCAGGGGGGCACTCACTATACATGTGATGAATTAAATTAAATTAAATTAGAGGCCACAGAAAAAATCTGGGAGGAGACTGGCAGGTACCCTTTTATTAAAAATGATCAGAAAGCCTCTGGAAGAATGTAGTGTCACCTCCCGAATGGCCCAGGGTAGAGATAGAAGGGAACGAGCCTGACCTACTTGGGATAGGCGTGACAATAACCACATGGAACCAGGAGGAAGCTGTGTGTCTATGTTGTCAGCACCACCTGTGTTCCCATTTTCAAACCACCATTTCCTGTGGCAGAAACTCCAGCTTTCCCTCTTTTTTTTTTTTTGCTCAGAAATGGAGTGAGGCCTCTCAGGATGCTGATGCTCAGAAATCAGACCCAGGTTGTTCAGGGTTCACCAGCCTCATTCTTCACTCACAAAGGAACCGTATTCAGAATTCTTAAACAGCAGGTTCGGTACATTCCCCGCACACACCCTCCCCGCTGCCTCTTGGAGAGAGCTGAGCAGGCTGATGGAGAACCCCTGTGCCATGAAGTCTTTATGAAGGGTACTTTGCACGAGTCTCCACCTTTTGGTCCCTCTACCCTATTGGCTGTGGCTGAAACGAATAAGTTGGCCTGCAGCCATGCCTCCAAGAAAATGCTGGAGGGCCTTTCCCCCAAACCCTGGAGGTCTGCTGACAGAAACACAAAGCACCTCTCTCTCCTCAAGTCCCCACACCATAATCTTTAAGGGAGATAAACAAGAAAACAAAGACGAATCCGAGAAACAAAGGTGGCTTGTAGTTCACCCCAGGAGCTACTGCGATGCTAAAGTAACGGTCTGAGGATGCCAGATCTCTTTCCTGCCTTTCATGTGGTTCTGTCAGCAAGGCTGCCTGCACCGTGTACATCTACTCAAAGAAGTCAACCATCTTCAGGAGATGTCTTCTTGTCGGTGGCAGTTTCCACCCAGAACTGGGGGTGGGGGAAGGGTGCTTACCGACCATTTACTAATTTAAGATCTGAGACCATCCAAATAAAAAATTTTATGGAGTTCACAGCTTCCAAAAAAATCCCTCACACCTGCCTATCCCACCCACCCAGCATTGTGTTGCCGAGGCTTCAGTTGTGCCCCCGATGCCAGTTCCCCCAACTCTTCCATGGGCGAGTCTTGTCTTGTCATTTGACTGCCCAGGTAAGGACTATGTTTCTCAGCTTCCTTTCTAGCAGGTGTGGCCATGTGACAAGGCTCTGGTCCCTGAGCGGTGCCCAGGCTCCACCCTTCCTCCATCGTTGCCATGGTTGCCGGACTGGGAGGAACGTGAGGGACCTGCCCTGTGCGTGAAACATCTAGGTGACCGTGACAGTGGGAGCTCAGTGTTGGCAGAAATGGCCTTGGTAGAAAGGGGGAGCCCTGGGAGCTCACTGGCAGGTGTCAGCTTTTTCTGCTGCCGAACTAACCTAGACTTGCTGAGCCACCTCTTTGCCAATCTACCGAAAAGGGTCTTCTTTTCCAGAGGAGATTCCAGGGGCATTTTCTTTAGCTGAATTATGTAAGTTTTGTTACTCATGGTAGCATAGACACAGCTATGTCAGAGCACAGTACTGAAGGATGGCAGCAAGTCACCCTGTCCAATGTTGACCCATGCCAACATGCCTTGTGTGACACAGTGAGAGTGCTTGGTAGCACACCAGGACTTGGACTTTGCAACAAAGACCCTTCAGAATGATAGACATTAAGAAGTTTCTTACCATAAAACACTGAGATGGTCATTGGAATAAGGATGATTATATTACTGGGCACCTGGACAAATGTCACTAGGAAAAAAGATCCGAGGGAAGAATATGTTCTCTGCCATTTAGCTTGAGTGCTGATTTTACATCACGCTTGGTCTCCTTATACTATTAACAGCTCAGTGTTGGCAGAAATGGCCTTGGTAGAAAGGGAGAGCCCTGGGAGCTCACTGGCAGGTGTCAGCTTTCTCTGCTGCCGAACTAACCTAGACTTGCTGAGCCAGTGAAGGGACCCTCATACCCCATCACTTCATGCCAAGTCTGAAGTCTGGTAAACTGCCACTGCTTTGGTTCCGGCCTCACCATGTCTTGATGGATTGCTGCAATAATGGCCCCTCCCCCCTAACTTCTTTCTTCTTCCTCTTCCCTGCCCCAGTCTATTCTCCACACTACTGGATTTTCTCTGAAATGCAAACCTGATCATGTTACTCTTCTCAATCTAACTCTTTATTAGTTATCTTAGCTTACAGGATAATTCAGAACAAGCGACCCTTCAGAATGATAGACATTAAGAAGTTTCTTACCGTAAAACACTGAGATGGTCATTGGAATAAGGATGAATATATTACTGGGCACCTGGACAAATGTCACTAGAAAAAATGATCCGAGGGACAAATGTGTTCTCTGCCGTTTAGCTTGAGTGCTGATTTCACATCACGTTTGGTCTCCTCACCCTATTAACCATTTTGGATTTTTCCATAATGAAAGTGAAAAATGTCTTAAAATTACTGTACTCGTTGTAGATGCTGAAGGGACCTTCATACCCCATCACTTCATGCCAAGTCTGAAGTCTGGTAAACTGCCACTGCTTAGGTTCGGGCCTCACCATGTCTTGATGGATTGCTGCAATAATGTCCCCTCCCCCTGAACTAATTTATTTCTTCTTCCTCTTTCCTGCCCCTGTCTATTCTCCACACTACTGAATTTTCTCTGAAATGCAAACCTGATCATGGTACTCTTCTCTATCTAACTCTTTATTAGTTATCTTTGCTTACAGGATAATTCAGAACAAGACCCAGCTGTATCTGCTTTTCCCTCTCCCAACATCTTTTTTTTTAAAACAATCTGTGTGGGTAATTTCTTTTTATTTTTCAAACCCAGTTTGTCACATCCTCTGTGGTGCGCCTTTCGTTTCCCTGAGACAGCGATAATCACTCCCTCCTCTTTGCTACCTTGCCCATACCTCTGTTTTGTACCCATCACCCTGCACAATCCAGGATAATTAGTTATCTACAGAGCTATCTCCCTCCTTAAGGACCTAAAACAGTGGTCAGCAAACTCATTAGTCAACAGAGCCAAATATCAACAGTACAACGATTGAAATTTCTTTTGAGAGCCAAATTTTTTAAACTTAAACTATATAGGTAGGTACATTGTTATTAACTTAATTAGGGTACTCCTAAGGCTTAGGAAGAGCCACACTCAAGGGGCCAAAGAGCTGCATGTGGCTCGCGAGCTGCAGTTTGCCGACCACGGACCTAGAACAATGCTGGAGCATAGTAGAGCCTCAATATGTTTTGTCGAACTAAGCACAGTATTTTAGAATTAGTAGAATTCATTTGCAAACACAAATCAATGAATTAGTAAAACTTTTTTTGTCTGTATTTAGTCAACCTGGTGCATTGGGAACAGCATGTGGGAGCTGCTTCTGACATGCTGTGGTTCCCTGTCCCTATAGGCAGGGGAGGGGAATCCCTACTTGTGTTATGGATTGAATTGTGTTTCCTCAAAAGTGCATATGGTGAAGTCCTTAAAATGTGACTTTATTTGGAGACATAGTCTTTACAGAATTAATCGAGTTAAAATGAGGTCATTGGGGTGGTGTTATGGGCTGAATTGCGTATGTTGAAGCCCTAGCCCCCCAGTACCTCAGAATGTGACTGTATTTGGAGAAAGGGTCTTAAAAGAGGTGATTATGTTCAAATGAGGCCAGTAGGGTGGGCCCAAAGCCAATCATACTAGTGTTCTTATAAGAAGAGGAATCTGGACACCCAAAGAGAGACCTGGGATGTGCATGCACAGAGGAAAGACCACGTGAAGACATAGCAAGAAGGTGGCTGTCAAAGGGCCCTGATCGCCATCCAGGCCTAGAGACCCTACCTGTGCATGAATTTCATGCACCGGCCCTCTAGAGTTCTTATAAGAAGGGGAAATTAGAACAGAGATATGCATGGAGGCAAGACAATGTAAAGAGACATCAGAAGACAGCCTGCTATTAGCCCAGGAGGGAGTTCTGCAACAGATCCTTCCCTAACGGCCTCAGATGGGACCAACTGTGCCAACACCTTGATCTTGGACTTGCAGCCTCCAGAACGGTGAGACCATACATTCCTACTGGTTAAGCCACCAGATCGTGGTACATTGTTGTTATGGCAGCCCTAGCAAACTAATACACCTTCACCTTTGTAACCCTTATGAGCATTTCTTATTAATGTACACACCAACTGAATTAGAATATCAACTCTAGAACGACCTTCCCCAGCTCACCCTTTGCATTTTACAGATGATAGAACAGAGCCCCAAGAAAGTGAAAGGGCTGCCCCGTGCAGGGTAGTTCTCTAGGATTGAGCTGAGGCCCTGACAGGGCTTTTCCCATGGCGCCTTGCGTCTGCTTCGCCTGCCTCTCCACAGCTTCCAGGAACCTGCTTCAATACTCGATAAATCTGGTTCAGGCCAGTGCATACTTGGTCCTGAAACTAGCTTAGATGGATATGAGCAACTTTACGGTGTTTTTTTTTGGACTGTCCTGGGTCAAGTGCCCGAGTAAAAGCTCTAGGGCCTGCCAAGACTTTGGAATGCACTAAAATTCCTATCCAACCACATCGAGAAGCATGAAAAGAGTTCTTCCCCTTTTTTGAGATGGGCCAGAGAGGGCTGCTATGACCAGAGAGGGCTGTGCAGGGTTCAGAGCCGCTGCTTCCTCAGCCCCAAGGAAAAACGGCAACACATTTACTGTGATTTATCAGGCATTTTAAGTGTGTGATGTCTTCCACTGGTACCTGTGAGGGTTCCAGGGTCGGACAGCTCAGCTCTGTCACTTGCTCTGTGTGATCTTTTTATACTTTTATTTCCTGATCTGTAAGTTGGGGATACTTGGTTGCTGTGAGGATTAAGAGGATGCTACATGACTGGCATAGAGTAAACAATGAAGACCTGTGAGTTATGATTTCAGAGAAGGAATCTAAGTCTTGGTTAAGTGACTTACCTTTGTAAGCAAAAAGGGCAGGGTTGGATCTGGGACCTCTGGGGCCATGTCCTGTAAACTCTACTGTCTTGGTCCCACCGGCACATTCTGAATGACTGTGGCCAGGGAGAGGGGCCTGAACTGGGAGACAGCCTCTGAATGTCGTTGGTGGGCAAGCAGCCAGACACATGTCTAGGCGGGCAGATGACTGACTTGCCATGAATGGCTGGGGAGGCAACACCTGGTGGGTTCAGTCCACCAAGGAACCGGACTGGAGGCCAGGCGGGATTTTCCCAGCAGTTCATGTGGGAATACCCAGGTGAGTCTCTAACTGGAGATGCTCTAATGAAGTGCATAAACTGGCTGGCTTTCCCTGTCTCTCCATCCCTGGTCATTTGGAAATCCTTCCACGTAAAC
Organism: Myotis brandtii; assembly: GCF_000412655.1. Lineage (NCBI taxonomy): Eukaryota > Metazoa > Chordata > Mammalia > Chiroptera > Vespertilionidae > Myotis > Myotis brandtii. Next base: position 219,587 of record NW_005353839.1, on the reverse strand, counting down.
TCCAAACCTACTGTGGGAGGAGTCTCCTTGGAGATTCCCAGGGGATGCACAGAGGGCACCAGCAATGCCTTGCAAGGCCAGCACCCGGTTCTCTGTCCCCGAGACAGGGACACAACATATGTTGGTGAAAACAGTCAGTGCTTATCTTCTTCCCAACTCCCAGGGCCTAGGTGGGCTTGCTTAATCAGCCCTCTGCTCCTTTCGAAAACAGAATAATGGTGCTTTTCTTTCTAGTGAAGGAGCAATCAGAAGATCTAGGTGCTGACGCTGCCATTTATAAGTTGAAGAAACTTGAGAAAGGTAGCTAAATACCGTGAGCTTCAAGTTCCTTGTCTGCAAAATGAGGATGATGCTGGCAAGGTTCTTGTGAGGATCAAAAGAGACCATAGCAAGTGCCTTTGCAATGATCCAGTGCTAGACCATTTGTCATTATTCCCACACTTCCCAGTCCAGGTCTTCCTCAGAGAGCTGACTCCCTGAATCCTCTTACCCGCTATGGAATCTACAGTCAATTCCATGAAAGTGGTCCTTCATTACATCCTGCTTTTCATTATTGAGCAAATGTTTTATGTCTTATCTTTATAACACGCTGCTGGAGAGCAGATCACATGTCATGTGTATTCCCAATTTCCTACAGCCTAGGACCAGTGGTCGGCAAACTCATTAGTCAACAGAGCCAAATATCAACAGTACAACGATTGAAATTTCTTTTGAGAGCCAAATTTTTTAAACTTAAACTATATAGGTAGGTACATTGTTATTAACTTAATTAGGGTACTCCTAAGGCTTAGGAAGAGCCACACTCAAGGGGCCAAAGAGCCGAATGTGGCTAGCAAGCCCCAGTTTGCCGACCATGGGCCTAGGTGATCAGTAAGTACTTATTGACGGTATAAACTGTCCCACCATTGGTGGAGCAGGGATGTGGGAGTCAGTACCTGCCACCTGCACCCCCTCACCCAGCCACCCCTGCTGACTGGAGCCAACGCGAGAGGAGAGAAGAAGGATCGTGACTTGGAGACCGGGGCTCTGGGTCTGCCTCCATCATTTCTCATTGGTTCTCTCAATTGTGAACTGAGTGGAATAATGCCCGCCTCGTCATGATGGGCAGAGAGCACTCCCTGAATACACATGGGAGGCTTTTATAAACTAGAGAGAAAATGTAGCGTTGCTACCCAGGTAAAGGCCGTGGCTATAGAAGCAGAGTGATTGGTCCAGGTGGGACTGAGCCCATAGCATTAAGGTGGCACACTAGCCACCACTCACCTGAATAGGAATAGGAGCTGCAGCTGGACCACGGGGTGAAGGTCTGGGAACGGTTGCTGATGGGGTTGCTCGCGGTGCAGGTGTAGTTATCGTCAGCGTGCTGAGGGCCGAGGGTGAGGTACAGAGGGTGGGAGGCATTTGCTGCACTTGGCGGGTGGGGGCCTGCCTCCGTGCTCCAGCCGTAAACCACGTGGTCCCCCTTCTCCGCCATGCAGGCCAGCATCAAGCTGCAGTTCCCATTCTCCAGAGTCCAGTTCAGCACTTTAATTTCTGGGGTGGAGACCTGCTCTGTCATAAGGGGAGAAAGGGAGTCATCACTGTCATGAGCCCCCTGAGATTCTGACTTCATCTTTTTATTAGAAGAAAATGCAGCCTCGTGTCATGTTCCCTCCCAATGGGTCTGCAAGTGTGACTTATTTCTAGCAGGGACCTACAGGTCTGCACCATCCCTCTCTCCCCACGTGCTCCTTGCCTGGACCACCGTGGGATAAAATAGAGAAGAAAAAATTGTCTTTCAGTGGATCCCCTGGCCTTCCCTGATATGCCTGATTTGGGTTGCTCTGTATTCTATCTGTGGAGTTTGCAGTTAATAAATGCCCCACAGGTTTAATTGTCATTGGCTAAAGTATCACCTCCAAGACCTAAAAGAATGACTTTTCATGGTAGAATTTGAGTGTGTGTGTGTGTGTGTGTGTGTGTGTGTGTGTGTGTCCAGTGCTTTAGAATGTCTGAAGTAGAGGCCTATTGATCTATCTCACTTTAATGCCATGCAATCGGCAAGGGAAAGGAAAACGTTTTATTTATTAAAGGCAACTACTATAGGACAGAGTGTGTGTGTGTGTGTGTGTGTGTGTGTCCAGTGCTTTCGAATGTCTGAAGTAGAGGCCTCATTGATCTATCTCACTCTAATGCCATGCAATTGGCAAGGGAAAGGAAAACGTTTTATTTATTTGGCAACTACTATAGGACAGGCACAATGCTGACATTTTACATTCATCACATTCTTTAATCTTCCTAAAAACTTTCTTAAAATTACAACCCTTGTTATACTTATTCCCATTTTACAGGTGAGGAAACTAAGTCCCAGGGAAGTGGAGTGCCTTTCTAATGTCACCCAGCTGATAGGCAGCCACGCTAAGAGCTGAACCTCGGTCTGTCTGACTGAAAAATCCAGCTTCTTCCTTCGACTTGAGAATATCATGGCTGCAGAGACCATATTTTCCAAGGAAAGAATTTGATCACGAAATGTGACAAGATATCACAAAGGCAGAGTGAACTGTTCTGGAATATGCATGACGTATAGCCTCCGCGCTCACAGCAACCTGCGCCAGGACCACCATGCGATTGATCAGGACTCCCGGGTACTTGCTGGAGGGCTGGAGGAATTCTGCGTACACTGTTTGGAGGAAAAGGAATTCTAGGGCAGAGAAAGGGTGAGGAGGGTATTTCTGTCTCTCCTGTAGGGACCTGTGGATTTCAAAGAAATGCTGAGGAGTAGGTGGAGCTTCCTGTCCCATCCTCAGAGACAAGGCAGCAGGACAGCCCACATGGTGGTAGGGCCCATGGGAATTCAAGAAAACTTCTGAGCCTGAGATACAAACTGGGTGCCTTCAAGAGGGGCTGGGATTAAAAAGGCTCAGTGAAGCACTGGCCTCAGATTCAGATGAACCTAGGCCAGTGATGGCGAACCTTTTGAGCTCGGCGTGTCAGCATTTTGAAAAACCCTAACTGAACTCTGGTGCCGTGTCACATATAGAAATTTTTTGATATTTGCAACCATAGTAAAACAAAGACTTATGTTTTTGATATTTATTTTATATATTTAAATGCCATTTAACAAAGAAAAATCCACCAAAAAAATGAGTTCGCGTGTCACCTCTGACACGTGTGTCATAGGTTCGCCGTCACTGATCTAGGTTCTAGTTTAATTCTGCAGTTAAGTGACTTTATAACCAGAGCTTTTGTTCAAATGAGAAAAAGTTGCCTCTTCCCCCAGGAAAATGCAATGCTTGGCCAGGGCACAGGGCTTGGAGGATGGTGCGTGGGCTGAGTTTCAGCTCTCCTCCTCCCACCACCCACACAGATGTGTGAAAGCTTGTACAAACGGCTTCTCTGGATTTCAGTCCTCATCTATGAGAGGTGGAGCTTGATCAGTGCTATTCAAACTTTTAAAAATCAGGGGGGAAAAAGCCACCTTTTTAAAAAAACAAAATCTTACTTGCAAATTGAGACTCTCAGGGCTCCAGGCCCCTGGCCCACAGGCAGCTGTGCTCTTTTCCTTTGGTGTGGGAAGCACGGGACTTGGTTGGAAAGTCTGTAAGGAGGATTCTCGGAAAGGTCGGAGGCCTCTAGGGCAGTGGTTCTCAACCTTCCTAATGCCGCGACCTTTCATACAGTTCCTCATGTTGTGGTGACCCCCAACCATAAAATTATTTTCGTTGCTACTTCATAACTGTCATTTTGCTACTGTTATGAATCGTAATGTAAATATCTGATCTGCAGGATGTGTTTTCATTGTTACAAATTGAACATAATTAAAGCATAGTGATTAATCACAAAAACAATATGTGTTTTCCGATGGTCTTAGGCGACCCCTGTGAAAGGGTCGTTCAACCCCCAAAGGGGTCGCGACTCACAGGTTGAGAACCGCTGCTCTAGGGAAACCTTGTTGAAGGCGCCAGACCCCGACTTGACTTTTCCAAACAAGTCTGAGCCCCCGGGTGTTTTATTGGAATCTATGTTTAGACTTCAGATGTCCTTGCTTAAAGGACACTGCAGATGCATGTGTTTTCTCAAGGATGCTTACCCTGCTGTTAGTATCTAGAAGTTAATTTCAGTTCAAGCTGTTGCTACAATAAAAGCCTAAGAAGTCAGGCAAATGGGGCTGTCTGGTTCCTTTAGCCAGGCAGTCCCTTAGCCCTCTCTTTCACAGAAACATGTGTCAGAATAATCATTCATCCGTCACTCAGTGTCTGGTGGTCAGCCCCAGCACTTTGGGAAAGTGGGGTCAGGGTGACTATGCTAATCAGCTACCACCAATGTACAATTCGGACAAGAAAGATTTTTGAACCTAACGCTTCCTTCTAAAGTACAGTTTAAATACCCCCGGACTAGGTGATCTTTCATGTGCTCCCTCTTCTGACTATTCTTTGCCTCTGAGAGAAGCCTTAGTTCTTAGGCAAGGGACCATCATGGCCCTCCAGTGTGGAGAAGCAACCATTCTTACCATAGAGCTTCAGCTGCAGGCAAAAGTGCTGGACTGAATCTGTTTTCTCCAGGGTCATAGTGTACCAGCCCTCATGCTCCTTTTTGCTTTCCAGGATCTCCAGGTTCAAGTTTTCCTGGTAAAACTTATAGCCATCTTCCAGGTAGCGTGAAGAGCCTTCTTCTGGCAGATCAAGAGACACGATTTTCTTACTGGACCTGTTTCCCGGTGATTTTGCCCATGTGATGAACATGTGGATGCTCTTGTTCATACTCTTACTTATCCCTTCAGATATCAGGGGCAGCAGCACACTGCTTCCCAACTGCCCGAAGATGGTTGGGCAACCTGTGGGAGGAAGAAGAAGACAGTCCCTTATTATGGGGGCCTTTGAGAATCACATGGTGGTCAGGATCCCTGGGAATTCAAGGGAACCTCAGAACCTAAGAGATACAAACTGGGTGCCTTTGAGAGGGGCTGGGATAAGAAAGGCTTAGTAAAGCACTGGATGGATTCAGAAGAACCTAGACTCTAGTTTAATTCTGCAGTGAAGTGACTTTATATCCAGAGCCTTTGTTTAAGTGAGAAAAAAGTTGCCTCTACCCCCAGGAAGATACAACGCTATGCCAGGGTGTGGGGCTTGGCGAGTGGTGCGTGGGTCAGGAATGGCAGAGTAGGCTTTCCAGGCCTTAGTGATCTATAAAGACTGTCAAGAGGGTCCTGCTGTATTTGTAATATTTCAGTGGAAATTTTAAAGTTACTTATTATAGAGCTGTATAAGCTAACTAGGACACTGGGTTTCTTTGACCTGGGAGGGAATTCTATCAACTGAGATTTATAGTTAAGGCACCTAAGGCATAGAGAAGTTAAATGACTTCCTGAAAATCACCTAACTGGTAACTGGACTGGAATCCAGGTCTGGTAATTCCTTCACCAGGCTTCTCACCACTATGTACTCTGAAGGATGGATGTAGGGAGCGGCTATAGGATTAAGCCTCCTTGGACTGACCTGTGGCAGGGCCACAAACAAGTCCCAGCCTGGAGGGCAGAGCTCTCCTAGCATAATTAAGCCTGACCTTGCAGCCCTCCCTAATTCTTTCTTAAGTAGCGAATGGGCTGTGGGAGGTGCAGCAAGTGTTGCCAAAACAAGAACATCTGTATACTTGTTAATGCTGTTATAATCAGACTATAAAATAAAGCATCAGATCGCAGGCTGGATCTCTCTGTGTCCTCATCCAGGCATGGAAGATCCTCCAAGCCCCAGTTGTATTCTCTTCGTCTGTCTTCTTTAAATCCTTCACTGTCCCTCCTCAGGTTCACCCTTGGCCATGCTGGCATGGCACAGATGGAGAGCAACTGGAAGTGATTCTGAGCTCGTGAGCCCAGGAGACCAAGGTTACAAGAGTGTCATTTCAGACAATGGAAATGAGAAAAGTCTGAGGAAGGTGGAGTCAGGGAGGTTTTGAGCCCAGTGTTGAAACTGTGGTTTCCTAGCCCTCCCTAAACCCTCAAGATAGTTAATCATGTTGAGGGTAAGAAATTATTTTATTTTTCAAAAAAAAAGTGGAGCTGTCCTGGCCAGTGTGGCTCAATTCCTAGTCAAAGGCATATGCCTGAGTTTCAGGTTTGATTCCCAGCCTGGTCATTGCACATGTGGGGAGGCAACCAATTGATGTATCTTTCTCACATTGATGCTTCTCTCTCCCCTCCCCTCTTCCACTTTCTCTTAAAAAAAAAATCAATGAAAAAAAAAATTCTCGGGTGAGGATTAACAACAACAAAAAGCAGAACCAACAACAGCTGTAAAAACCCCAAACCGTTCAAACCAATTTAAGGGATCCCACTGTTGACTATTTAACACATCTTCTCTCCTCAAACCCACAACCTCAGCTGACGACCCTGCTTCCGATTTCACTGAAGAATAGAAGAAATAAAAAGAGAACTTCCATTAATTAGCACCACCAAGGTGACCTACCTACCTGGATGGGTTGCCTATGCTCCCAGGGAAGGCTAGCTTCCTCCTTCATGGAGCACTCACCTACTTCAAGGCTTTGTTCCTACAATTGCCCCACCCTTCGCATCATGGGTTTTATTGTGATTTGATATGTGTGGGTTATTTCCATTAACACAACATACCAACATGTGATTTTACTAATCTTAAAAAAACCATCCCCTGATCCCAGGTCTCTCCCCAGCCATTTCCCCATTTCTCTATTTTTCATGATCACCAAGTCCTTTTAGGTGTGTATCTATTTTCTGCCTCCATTTCCTGACCCATTTTTTTTTCTTGTACCCACTCCGAACAGGCATTCTTCCCTCCTGCTTCCTGGAATCACTCTTGTCAGGGTGGCTGTACATTCCATGACTCCAGGTCACTTTTCCATCCCCCTCTTGCTGTCTCAGGAGCACCTGACACAGTACATAACTCCCTCATGAAGCACTGTCTTTCCTTGGCCTCTGGAACATTACACTCTCCTGATTTTCTTTCCATTTTATTGGCTGCTCCTTCTCAGTCTTCTAGACTGGAACCTTCTGCTCTTAAAAACCTCTAAGTATGGGAGCATCTCAGGACTCACACTCAGACCTCTTCTTTTTTCCCAGTCACACTCATCCAGTTACACAGTTCAACGTCTTTCTGGAATGCTTAGAGATATCTTTCTCACCCTTCACTGTACTCCTCAGTATTTAGAGGTCTAAAGGCATCTCTAAGTTACCAAATGAACTTGATTCCAAAGCCCCTTCCTCAAACTACTTCACAATTCCCCGCACATTCTCAGGCAGAGATACTGGAATCATCCTTGACTCCTTTCTTCCTCATACTCCACTTTCAGTCTAACAGCAATTCCTCTTGGCTGTGCCTTCAAAATACATGTGGCATCCCAGCTCTTCCAACCTCATTTGCTTCTACCACCATCATCATTGGCCTGGGCCCCGCCATTGTCTTCCAACTAATCTTCTACGTCCGTACGATGGACTGGGTAATCTTTTAAAACTATGCCCAATGTTGTTTCTACTGCTTTTCAACTTATAGGGCTTTCTAGCACACATCGAATAGAAATTCATAGTCCTTGTTCTGGCTTCAGAGACTCTGGCTAACCCAGCCCCTGGTACTGCTCCAACTCCATCTCCTTCCCTCTCCCTGCTGTGTGCTCTCTGCACTATGGACATCCTGACTCTGGCTGTTTCTTTACTCAAGAACATTTCTAGTTTGGAACTTTTGCATCTCTCTCTCTCTCTCTCTCTTTCTCTCTCTCTTTCAGTTTTTCTTTTATATATCTGGATAGCTCATTCCCTCACTTTATTTTAGGTTTCTGATAAAACATGATCTTTTCTGTGAGACGTACTCTGACCTCCTTGTCTAAAATAGCCCCCCCCCCAAAATAAACAAAATAGCATCCCCCTTCTTGTTGTACTTATCACTGTTTTAAATATTGCTAATATGTCAATTTTGAAAAAAGAATGCTGTCCTTGTTGTTTAATTGATGTTAGATTGTATATTTGTTTATTTTATTTTTTGTCTTTCCCACTAGGATGCAAACTCCTCAAGAGGAAGAATCTTGCCAGAACCGGTTTGGCTCAGTGGATAGAGCGTCGGCCTGCGGACTGAAAGGTCCCAGGTTCGATTCTGGTCAGGGGCATGTACCCGGGTTGCGGGCACATCCCCAGTAGGAGGTGTGCAGGAGGCAGCTGATCGATGTTTCTCTCTCATCGATGTTTCTAACTCTCTATCTCTCTCCCTTCCTCTCTGTAAAAAATCAATAAAATATATATTAAAAAAAAGAATAAGAGGAAGAATCTTATTTTGTTCATTGCTTTGTCCCTAGGACCTACCACAGTGGTTGGCACACAGTAGGCTTTTAATGAATGCCTGTTCAATTTATGAATGCCGAAAGCCATGTCATCTGACTGGGATTTCTCTTATTTAGCCTTGCCCAATAGATAACTGATCTCAATAACGTAACCATGCTAATGTTCATAAAAGAAGGAGCCCATGACTCAGAGAGAGAGCATAGATTGTTCTAGTTGATAAGAAAAGTCAGAAAAGAAAAATAAAAACGGTTTGCTTAAGTGATGTAGCCACCTAGAAAGACACAATTAACTTGTGATTAATATGGGTGGTTGGGCCCTGACCGGTTTGGCTCAATGGATAGAGCGTCGGCCTGATTTCTCTTATTTAGCCTTGCCCAATAGATAACTGATCTCAATAACGTAACCATGCTAATGTTCATAAAAGAAGGAGCCCATGACTCAGAGAGAGAGCATAGATTGTTCTAGTTGATAAGAAAAGTCAGAAAAGAAAAATAAAACGGTTTGCTTAAGTGATGTAGTCACCTAGAAAAGACACAATTAACTTGTGATTAAGATGGGTGGTTGGAAAATTGGACAAACTGGCCGAAATGTTCTTGATACTCAACTATCCTGAAATCCTAAAGCTGTGAGGGCCCAGATAACATCAGACTAGAGATTAAAGATTGGAGGGAGGGGGAGAGAAGGGGAAAAGCAATCTACCTCGGCCAGCATCAGGATTAGAGTGGCTGAGACTCATACTTATTGAGGAAAAGTGAGAAAGGCAGTTAGGCATTTGCTTTTTAAAAATATTGCTAATATATTAACTCTGAAAACAGAATGTTCTCTTGTTGTTTAACTGAAGAATGCTGGTGAGGAAAGCTTGTTGTTTAGCTGAGGAATGCTGATGAGGAAAGCTGGTGTTGCTCTTGGTGTTTTTACAAAGATAATTTGTGAAGCATGTTGCAAGCACCCTAATGAATGCCTGAACGTCCAGATGACGTGGCAGGTACAGAACCCAAGAAAGTAACCTCTTGCATCCTGAACTTAAACTTCTTCATATAAAGGAAGGATAGAAAATTAGAACCATATGTGCAAGAAGAAACATCCTGTGGAGTCCCCTGAAATTATGTACAAAATGTTGGGCAGATAAGCATGTGGACATTTTTTCTGGGAACACATCCATAAATGTCATATCTCAAAGGGGCCTGAACTTCAAAACAAGATTAAAAGTCACTCGCATACTGTCTATATGTTTAGACCAATTTGGACACGACGAGGAAAGAAATGAAAACGATTCCCCTTCTCGCACCATAACCCTCCCCCATCCCATACATCTCCTGTGTGCCCCTACCCCCACCTAACCCAACCCCCCCTGCACCACGGTTACAGTAAAAACTCAGAATTGATGCAGAGTGGGGAGGAGGGGACAAAGGATGAGAGAGGGAGTAGAAAAAAAAATCAAGGAAAGGAAGTAGGAGGGGAAAGTGGAAAAGAAAAGAGGGGGCAGATGAGAAAAACAGGCTGAGTGGTTTGTGCTCACTCAGTCATGGGAAGTGGAATCAAAACTTGGTTAGGAAGAGACCCTCGCAGCCCACAACCACAAAAGAATGATGAGGTAACAACTCTGTGTGTGAGTGACGGGGGGCCTTGAAATCATCGCCACCTGAGCGTGAGTGGAAAACAAGCGGGACTTTAAAGAGGGTGACACAGGCCTTCAGCGGAGTCCCCGCTCCCGAAGCTGCTGCCTGACGGGTGCTTTCCGGGGGTCTGTGATTCAGTCATTCCTGTTTACCAAGAGGGCCTGGAAGGAACACGTAGCTGTTAGCACCGACTCATTTTCCTTCCAGGGTCACTCTACTCAGAAACTAGAGTGATTCACAGGGGCCATGGATAGTTTCCTGAGATCAGTAGCATGGAACCAACCCTTTCACATGACGGGATTCTGCCTAATGAGACCCCCACCCCACCTCACCCAGTACGTTCACAGGCGCTGGTAGCATCTTGCTACAGCACTTGTTTCAGGTAGAGAAGAGGCAGGACTCACAGAGCCTCACAGTTCCTACGGCAAATCTAGGGCCAGAAAGAAAGGATAATGTGCCCAGGGCTGCTTTTTCAACTCTAGTCCCACCAGCCGTCCTCCGTTCCCAGTCCTCGGTGCTGCTGGGTCTTTCTGTCCTGGAGAATCTGTACTCGCCACTCCCCAGCCGGAAAGCCTGGTACCACCCTGTGTTTGCCTGGCTAGCACCTTCCATCCTGCCCCTGCCTCTGACACCAGGGTTTCCTGCCGTGTGCTTCCTGTGCCCCCTGCCCCTCTCCTTCATACCAGTCATCATGCTTTTAACTCTGGTTCAAGGCCCATCATCTTTACTCAGTTAGAAGCTCCCAAGAATAGGGACTGTGACAGCCATGTTCGCTGCTGTAATCCTAACTCACTTGGGACATAGTAGGAGCTCAATAAATCCTTGTGGCCTGATAATGACACAGCTGAATGAGCTAAATGAATGAACAAATGAACTAATGACAAGAGTTTAAGTTCTCCTCTCTCCAAAAGAAGAATATACTCTCTTCATCTTTATAACATCCTTAAGAGATGTAAAATGGAGAGAAATGATGGGGACCCTTCTCCCCACTTGCCAGGTGAGGAGATGGAAGTGGCTGAGCTATGAACCTTAGGTTTCGGGGACAACAGACCATTGACCATTTTCTCTGAACACTCACACACCTCACTTCTACATTAGTGCCCTCACCTAGAGTACTCTTTTCAAGGCCTATAACAATCCAACCTGCCAGACACATATATTTGGAAGGACATGAAAGAAATTGGTAATAGAGTTCCTCCATGAGGGATAAGGAAGGGAGATTTGTGTCCATTTTTCACCCCATTGTATTGTCGAAGTTTTTTAGACGTACATGTGATACTCTTGCAATAAACAAACCTGTAAACCAAGTTATTAAATGAAAACTTACACAATGAAAGAAGTTTCTATCCACTTTGCAAATTCTAGATCAAATACTTCCAAATGCCCTCTACTTTCTTCTATGATTTTATCAACTTTTCTCATCTTTTGAAAATTCTTATACTTCGATTCATTTTAATTCAATTCAAGTCAACTCAGACACTTCAATTATAGATAGCACATTCTAATTTTTACCGTGGGACCTGGATACAAATTTTAGCATTTCCTCCTCTCCCTAAACACAAGTTCATCCAGTTTTTCATTGAGGCCTCTGGAGTCAGGCTGTGTGACCTCAGAGAAACTTTGCTACACTACTCTGTGCCTCTCTTTCCTCTTTTATAAAAGTACTAGTGGCCCAGTGCATGAAATTCATGCACATTAAAAGGGAATTAATTAGAGGAAATATTTTAATGTTGCTATTTGCCCTTTCTCTATAATAGAAGTGTCAGAGATGAAAGAAAATTAGTAAAATGTATATGAAAATCTTCCTCCTGTCAGAGTCTGGGGCATGCCGCGAGACCCAGAGTCAAGTCCCCGCCCACCTGCATGCACTATGAAATTGCGCAAGACCCAGACCTGGCCGGCCTTACCCCTGTCAAGCCCCTCCTGGTGGAGGGCGCAGCCTCAGGTCCCCTGGCACACCCTCAGGTCCCCCTGCCTGGTGCCAGGGTGGGGGGCCTGGCCTCAGGTCCCCCGTTAAGCCCCGCTGGGCTGGGGGCTGCGGCCTCAGGTCCTCCAGCCCAGTGCCAGGGTGGGGGGCGCAGCCTGAGGTCCCCTGGCCCAGTGCCAGAGCGGGGGATACAGCCTGAGGTCTCCCTTCAATCCCCACCGGATGGGGGGTGCAGCCTGAGGTCCCCCATCAAACCCCACTGGGTGGGGGGCACAGCCTCAGGTCCCTTGGCCCAGCTCCACACAGCCTCAGGTCCCTGCTGCTCGCTCATTTTGGCTTGTTACGGGAACCCCGCCTCAGCTGTGGGTGCAGCCATCTTGTGTTACAGGAACCCTGCCTCCACTGTGGGCACAGTCATCTTGTGACGGCGTGATGGAGTGAGGGTCAATTTGCATATTACCTCTTTATTATATAGGATAATGGTAGTAACAATTGAAATATATCTCTTAGGGTTGGCCTGAGAATTAGATAAATGATACACATGAAGCACTTAGAACAGTGCCTGGTAAGTAGTAAGCAGAGGCACATGCTGTCATTACTCAGTCCACAGACATGTGTGGAAGAGCTCTCATGGACCAGACTCTGTGTCAGGTGCTGGCAGAGGCTGTGTTTGCTCATTTTGCTCCCCCCACACCTCTCACCGTGCCTGCCACATCATGCATCCTAATTACATAGTTGCTGAATGGGATGGTCCAGGTCAATCTATGATAAAACAAATAGCCCTGATGTTTTGGTTTCCAGTCCAGTGCTGGAGACAGAGATGGTGGTGGCATTATTAAAGCTTTTGAGAAATAAAAGTGCCCAGATCTACATCTTGAGATAAAATGGGCCCAAGACTGTTATATACACAGGGTTGGACCAAGTCTAGAACCCACATTTACTTGTCCCTCATCTCCCCCACCCCCCATGTGTGGAGAGGAGGTGGAGAGGACCTGCATGAAGGAATAAAACATGCTATTGGGGTAGATTCATCAATTGTAACAAATGTGCCACTCTGGTGGGGGATGCTGATAATAAGGGAGGTTGTGCATGTGTGTGTGTTGGGGGGGGGTAGGGAAAAATCTCTGTACTTCTGCCTCAATTTTTCTGTGAATCCAAAACTATTCTAAAAATAAAGTCTATTTTTTAAAAAGTACCATAAGGGGAATGGAAAATTCACTTTATTAAGGGAAGGGCCATGAACTTAAAAAAAAATCTATCTATATATAAAAGCCTAAGCCACCAGAATGAACGGTCCCCATGATGCTCACTGACCACCAGGGGGCAGACAGTTAATGCAGAAGCTGCCCCTTGGTAGTCAGTGCGCTCCCATAGCCAACCTCCCCCAGCCAGCCAACCGCCCAGTCCCTCCGCCTGGCTGGCAGGCCCCGATGGTCCAATTGGGGCTGGCCCCTGGGCTGGGACAGGGAATTGGGGGTGGGTGGCAGCAGACGTGGCCCCTTTCCCAAGAGGACTGAGGGCTGGCTCCTTCCTTGGGGCCGGTGGCCAACCTCCCATGCTCTGTCTCTCCCCACTGCCAGCAGGGCCTGATCAGCCCGCCACCTGCCTGCCATGGTGGAGGTGTGGTGGCAAGGGAAGGAGGAGGGGGGAGGCGGGGAACTGTGTGGCAGTGGGACGCCGACAATGGTGGCGTTGATGTCTGTTCCTTCTGCACCCGGCCTGGCCACCATTGCCTCCTCTCCAGCCCAGCTCTGATTGCCAGCCAGGCCTAGGGACCCCACCCATGCATGAATTTCGTGCACCAGGCCTCTAGTGTGTGTGTGTGACACACACACACACACATACTAATAAAAGAGTAATATGCTAATTAGACTGGGTCAACCGGACATCTTACGGTCATCCAGTCCTCCTTCCAGACAAAGCCACAGTGGCTGGGGCTGAGGCAGAGGCTGTTAGGGGCCATCAGGCCAGCAGGCAGAGATGGTTAGAGGTGATCAGGCAGGTAGGCAGAGTGGTTAGGGGTGATCAGGCAGGCAGGCTGGTGAGCAGTTAGGAGCCAGCGGTCCCAGATTGCGAGAGGGTGCAGGCTGGGCTGAGGGACCCACTCCCGTGCACAAATTTCATGCACCAGGCCTCCAGTACATAGATATTTCAGAAAGGAAAGGAGAGGAAGAGATGGAAACATCAATGATGAGAATCATTGATTGGCTGCTTCCTGCATGCCCCCTACTGGGGACCAAGCCCACAACCTGGGCATGTGCCCTGACAGGGAATTAAACCATGATCTACTGGTTCATAGGTCGATGCTCAACCACTGAGCCATGTGAAATTTTTGATTTTTACAATTCTGACTGGGAATTGGAAGGTGAGCTGAAGGGAGATGGGAAGGGGAGGTGGTACTGATTTTAGAAGAACTGGGCTTCTTGGTTGGGTGACTCTGTCATGGCTGATCTGTCCCACTTGCAAAACATTTCTGTCTGGGCTTTATTGGGGTTTCACAGAAGGGTGTGTATTTAAAAATAAATACACTGTAAAAGTGGTGTGCATATTTCAGAGAAGACAGAATGGAAGGAAGGGAGCCACTGCTGATTGGGTAGACACACCCTAGGGGGGCTGGGCTGTTACTCACTAACCAGTGACCTCCACAGTCTTGAGTGGAACAGCTGTCAGTAGCACCTGAGACGTCATGTGCCAGGAGGCAAGAAAGCACAGAAATGAAAAACCTTACCACAGTCACTTGGAGGTGTTCTAAAAAGGAAGGAGTTGAAAATAGGCTGCACCCAGGAAGGCCCTTCCTGTGAATCAGTTTGGCTTTCTGAGCCTTGAGCTCAGTTATTCCTCTCCCAGACACCGGGCAGCAAGAGCCACGGGTCTGCCTGATTCTGAGGAAAAGTGGGGCTAGGAAGGTCTTTCCACCTGGGAGTCTGGCAGCCCCTCTGGTCTCCCAGGCATGTCTCTGGGATTTTCCTGGAGGAGTCCATAATGGATTTACTGTCTTGAAAACCCCAAGCACAAAACACACGGAGGCTCCGGATCCCCCCCACGCACACTTCAGGCTGCCTCCCACACTCTAATTAAAGTCCCAAGGCCTTTAAGCTGAAATGAGACTCACCCCAATACCCAGTGAACCCAAAGTTCACTTCTTGCTTGGCTTTTTCTTTCTCAAATACCTTTTCCCACAGCCCTGATGCTACCAAACAGAGAACACCAGCTAGCCTTCAGAAGGCAAGAAAGACAGGGGCAGAGCCCCGTCCGAGTGCTCTGCCGTGTGACTGGCCAGCGCTGAAGCTGCCCCGACCACTAACTGTAACCAGAAAACCAGAAACCCTGGCCTCTCCCCTCTTGCTGCCTTGGAACCTTCTCTTCCAGGAAAGTAGCCACCAGTACAACCGCACTGTGGCCACTCTGTTCTCAACCAAGTGCCTGGGATTTTCGCTTCTACCCTCTCTTCCCACGACAGTCCTCCCTTGTTGTTGGACCATGTTTCTGACCCCTTCCAGGGCCAGGGTGTGGGAGCCATTTTCTCCCAGAGCCCCGTCTCCCCATCTCAAGCTCTTAGCCTGGGTCTTTGCCAGAAGGACATCACACAAAACCACCCACTCAACCAGGACTGACCAGAGCCTGTCACCGGAGAGGCTGGTCTAGAAGGTGACCTGTGCCTCTGGCTCAGAGCTCCCTTTTTCCTCGGAACCCGGGGCACAGGAACTCACAGTGTTCCTTCCCGTTCGAAAGAGGCAGATGAAACTCCCAGCCAGTCCCTAAGGAAGAGGCAGCTGAACCACAGCCCCTCGCCACCGCGCCTCCTGCCAGTCCCCGGGGCTAGCTGACTCCATGGCAAGTAACACCAGGGCTCCAACCCTCACACACGGACACCCACCTGTTCCACAGCTCCGGTCACAAGCCAGGGAGAGAAACAGCAGGACGTTCAAGGGGAGAAGCCCCTTGGGATCCATCCGTGAAGAGAAGGAAGGAGCTTGATGAGAGGAACCCCGGGCGGCAGCTGCTTGTAAACGGCACGGCAGAAGCGAACTCTACCGGGCAGTCCTGCCTCTGCAGACTAGACCAGGCATCAGGAACCAGCAGGCTTCCTGTCTTAACGGGACTTTTTGATCTAGCGAATTGCTCATCCCCCTCAGGCCTTAAATCACTTTGTTGTTCCCAAGAAGTCCGAGTCAGGTGCTTAGACCATAAAGCCGGGAAAGGAGCTGTGTGGTCACTTTGGCCAAACCCTGGTACAACCGCAGAAATGTGCTCCCCTATTAGCTGTCTCCAGGAAAGGGGCCACCAAGATTTCTGGGCAGTTCTGAGTGGTAACTCTTCCTAGAGTTCAAAGGAAAGGAAGTTTTGTCAGATCACTCCCAAATTTGGGTAAGGCAGGTCAAGTGGAACGTGGATGACTGAACTTTAATGAGTCAAAGGACCTCTTATTTCTGATTTGTTCCACAATTTCAGAGAACACCTCTACATGCAGGCAGGTCCCGGTGTCAAAGTCGTAGAGAGGTGGGTGGGCAAGTGCAGATCAGTCGTCAGAAACCCAGCTTCCCTGCTGGGTACAAGGTGGTAGCATTTAGTGAGCTCTGTGGTTGTTTGGAGGGACCGCCTTTATTTTTGAGCTTGTGTCTAAATTTTTTTTTAAATATATTTTATTGATTTTTTACAGAGAGGAAAGGAGAGGGATAGAGAGTGAGAAACATCGATGAGAGAGAAACATCGATCAGCTGCCTCCTGCACACCCCCTACTGGGGATGTGCCCGCAACCAAGGTACATGCCCTTGACCGGAATCGAACTTGGGACCCTTCAGTCCACAGGCCGACGCTCTATCCACTGAGCCAAACTGGTTAGGGCATGTGTCTAAATTTTTATTGAGGAGAAGTAACAGAATAAGAGGCCACGTGCTTTTCCATGAGTTATGCTATAAGAATGAAACCTTGGAAAGATGTTATTACGGTGTTCACAGGGAGTCTTTAAAAGACCAGGCTAATGTTTTGTTTTTGTGTTTTTTAAAATAAAATATATTATTTACTAGAGGCCCGGTGCACGAATTCGTGCACAAGTGGGGTCCCTCAGGGTGGCCTACAGAGATTGAGCCCCAGCTTGCGCCCCCAGCCGCGCAGCCCCGCAGCCCCACCTGGCACTCCGCTTTGGTCTGGTGTCGCCCCTTCACATGCTCCACCATCCTGCCTGCAGGGTGATTGGTTGGGGCTGGGACCCCCCCCCCCCCGCCCCCGGCTCCCTGAGTGCCTGGGAGCTGGACAGCAGCCCTGCCCCCTGCTGCTGCTTGTCACTTTCTGCAGGGTGATCGGCGGGGCAATTGGGCCCCCGCCGGCACCCACCTTGGCCTGGCGCCACCTGCTTACCTGCTCCACTATCCTGCAGCAGTCCTGCTCTCATTGGGGCCCATCGGGGCCGGCAGTACTTCCACTGCCACCTGTTGCCAGTGCTGCATCGCTGACCCCTGCCATGTTCCATGCTGCCCCCTGGTGGTCAGTGCACATCATAGTGAGTGGTCGAATTCCCGGCCTCCTGGTCAAACTCCTGGCCAAATGACCACCTGAGGGGACAATTTGCATATTAGGCTTTTATTTTATAGGATTTCAGAGAGGAAGGGAGAGGGAGAGAGAGATAGAAACATCAATGATGAGAGAGAATCATTGATTGGCTGCTTCCTGCACACCCCCCACTGGGGACTGAGCCTCTAACCTGGGCTTGTGCCCTTGACCAGAATCGAACCCAGGACCCTTTAGTCCACAGGCTGATGCTCTATCCACTGAGTCAAACCAGCTAGGGCACCAGGCTAATGTTTTTAAAGTCCATTTTAACAGCTCAAACTCACTCTCCAAATGGACCTCCATAAGGAGATCAGGATAATAAGAGAAATAAAGACTTTCTTAGACAAACAAAAATTAAGGGAATTCATTTCCAGTAGTGCTGACTTGTAAGAAATGTTAAAAGAAGTTTTTTAAGAAGAAGGAAAATATTATAGATCAGAAACTCAGATCTACATAAATAAAGGAAAAGCATCAGAAAAGGAATAAATGAAGGTAAAATAAAAACTTGTATTTATCTTATTCATCATTGATCTAACAGATAGCACATTGTTTAAAATAATAACAATAATGTATTCAATTATGTGTGCTTATGTATATATCATATATATGTATTAGTATGTATGTATATAAATCCTATATAATAAAAGCGTAATATGCTAAGTGTCAGGTTGGCCATTCAACCAATCAAAGCATAATATGCTAATGATATGCTAAGGCTGCTCAACCACTTGCGATGACGTGCACTGACCACCAGGGGGAAGACAGTTGACTGGTCCACCAGTCACTATGACACGCACTGACCACCAGGGGGTAGACAGTTGACCGGTCAACCAGTTGCTATGTGCACTGACCACCAGAGGGAAGACACTCTTACTGGTTAGTTAGCTTGCTGCTGGTGTCTTGCCTATCAGGACTGAGCAAGATGGGCCAGACATGCCCTGGAGCCCTCCTGCGGTCCCTCCCTGGCTGGCCAACCTCCCGTGTCCCTCCCCGGCCCCGATCATGCACCGGTGGGGTCCCTTGGCCTGGCCTGTGCCCTCTCACAATCCTGGACCCCTTGAGGGATGTCAGAGAGCTGGTTTTAGCCCAATCCCACAGGCCAGGCTGAGGGACCCCACTGGTGCATGAATTCATACACTGGGCCTCTAAAATATATATATATTCATTTGTGCTTGTATATAAGTGAAATGTATGACAGTAATGATATAAGGGAATAGAGAGAGGAATTAGGATTTTTAAATTATAAAGTACTCACACTACCCATGAAGCAGTAAGTGAGCTTGGATTGGTTGTAAATATATATTGCAAAATCTAAGGCAACCACTAAAAAAAAAAAGTACAACTAATACACTAAGAAAGGAGAGAAAATAAAAAACCACTAAAGGCAGAAAAAGAGTGGAAGGTAATAATAACAAAGAGCAAACTAATACACTAAGAAAGGAGAGAAAATAAAAAACCACTAAAGGCAGAAAA
Organism: Myotis brandtii; assembly: GCF_000412655.1. Lineage (NCBI taxonomy): Eukaryota > Metazoa > Chordata > Mammalia > Chiroptera > Vespertilionidae > Myotis > Myotis brandtii. The sequence continues at coordinate 200,743 of NW_005353839.1, read as the reverse complement.
AGAGTGGAAGGTAATAATAACAACAAAGAGCAAGGATAACAAATAGAAAATAGTAAGAAATATGACAAATATTAAGTCAACTACATCAATAATCACGCTGAATGTCAAAGGTCTAAATGAACCAACCAAAAGACAGAGATTGTTGGAGTGGATTAACAACAAGACTCAACAGCCTGACTGGCATGGCTCAGTGGTTGAGCATCGACCTATGAATCAGGGGGTCACTGTTCAATTCCTCGTCAGGGCATATGCTTAGGTTGCATGCTCCATCCCCAATGGGGTGCATGTGAGGGGCAGCCAATCAATGATTCTCTCTCATCATTGATATTTCTCTCTCTTCCTCTCTAAAATTAATAAAAATACATTTTAAAAGAACAACAAGACTCAACAATATGTTGTCAACAAGAAACCCACTTTAAGTATAGAGACACATAAAGATTAAAAGTAAATGGATGGAGAAAGAAAGAACATGCTAGCACTAATCAAAAGAAAGCAAAGTAGCTGTATTAATTTCAGACAGAGCAGACATCAAAGCAAGGGAAGCTATCAGAGAAAAAGAGGGACATTACACAATAACAAAGGGATCAATTCTCTAAGAAGACATAACAATCCTTAACATGTTTGTGCCTAACAACAGAGCTTCAAATATGTGGGCAAAACCTGATAGAACTGCAAGGAGAAATAGATAAGTCTACTATTATAATTCAAGATTTCAACACCCCTGTTATCAGAAATGGACAGATCCAACAGACAGGAAATCAGTAAGGACACAGTGGAGCTCAACAGCACCACCAGTCAACTGGGTATAATGAACATCTACAGAGTACTTCATTCAACAATAGCAGAATACACATTTTTTTCTCAAGCTCACAAGGAACATTCACCAAAACAGAGCATCTTCCTGTCCACAAAATACACATTAACTTATTTAAAAGAATAGGAGTCATACAATATCTGCTCTCAGACCACAGTGGAATTAAACTAGATATCAATAAAAGAAAAATAACCAGAGACCCCAATGGAGATTAAACAACCCACTTCTAAATAACACGTGGGTTAAAGAAAGAAATCCCAACACAATTTTTAAAATATTTGAACAAAATGGAAATGAAAACACAAATTATTAGAATTTGTAGAATGCAGCTAAGTAGTATTTACAATGAAATTTATAGCATTGAATGCATATATTAGAAAAGAAATACCTAAAAATCAATAATCTGAACTGATGAACATAAACAGATCCAGAGACAGAGAAGCATGGAACAGACTGTCAAACTTAGAAGGAAAGTGAAGAGGGAGGGAGGAGAGACGGGGTAAGAGATCAACTAAAGGACTTGTATGCATGCATATGAGCATAACCAATGGACACAGACACTAGACCAGGGGTCCTCAAACTTTTTAAACAGGGGGCCAGTTCACTGTCCCTCAGACCGTTGGAGGGCCGGACTATAGTTTAAAAAAAAACTATGAACAAATTCCTATGCATACTGCACATATCTTATTTTGAAGTAAAAAAACAAAATGAGAACAAATACAATATTTGTATTTGCATGTGGCCCGCGGGCCGTAGTTTGAGGACCCCTGCACTAGAGGGTTGAGGGTATGTGCTGGGAGGTGGGGATGGCCGGGAAGAGGTCAATGGGGGGAAAAGGAGATATGTGTAATACTACATGTAATATTTTAAACAATAAAGAATTTAAAAAGAAAAAAAAAGAAACTAGAAAAAGAAGAGCAAATTAAATTCAAAGTAAGCAGAAAAAAAACCCAGAAAGCAAGGAAATTGAAAACACAAAATCGATAGAGAAAATCAATGATATTTGAGAGATCAGCAAAATTGATAAACCTAAATTATAAAAAAAGACAAAGGACACAAGTTACTGATATACGGCAGGTTAGACCCTCCTATTTAAGAGTGGGAGATGGTCTCATTGTGCAGCTGTTTTCCACAAGCATGTGGTCCTCCTCAATCTCAGGGTGGGCTCCGCATAGCCACAGGGAAGGGAGTGCTGTTTGTCACAGATGATGGAGGTGAGGGGCAGGAAATGGTGATCCCCCAGGATTCTCCTGTTGCCCTTACCTTTGTCTGTCCCAGAGGCAATGTTTCATGGGAAGTGTAATGGAATTGGTAACATGCCGCTAAGACTTGTTACTCTCCTGACACTTTTGTGCAAGATGTGAGGAAGTGACCTGCCTCCAGGTGCCTGGTGCTGGGCTGCCCCAAGCCTTCTGACTTCTCAGCCAATTGTCATCCTCATCACTGCCTCTGACCAGAGGTCCTTATAACATGAGACAGACCTGCAGGGTCAGGTAACTGAAGGGCAGGCCAGATCACTTGGCCACTTGGAGCCATGATAAGCACATATATCTGAATAAGTAAAAAAAATAAGTAAAAAATAAAATGAAAATACAAAATTTCCCCCAACTCTGAAACATCTCCTAGGAGACCTGATCACAGAGTCTAAATTGGTCTGGGGAAAGCACTGGGAAAAACACCCTGTCGGGTGAGATGAGGAAGCCCACAGGGACAGGTGTCTGATATGGAGACTGAGCAAACCAGTCAACCAGACAGCTCTGTTGTGAGTGGGGGTTATAGGGGTTGAGGGGGGACAAAAGGAAACTAGGCTATGAGGTGGCTCTAGCTCAGACCCAGGCCGAGGCTTTATCCAGTATACTGCACATATCTTATTTTGAAGTAAAAAAACAAAATGAGAACAAATACAATATTTGTATTTGCATGTGGCCCGCGGGCCGTAGTTTGAGGACCCCTGCACTAGATGGTTGAGGGTATGTGCTGGGAGGTGGGGATGGCCGGGAAGAGGTCAATGGGGGGAAAAGGAGATATGTGTAATACTACATGTAATATTTTAAACAATAAAGAATTTAAAAAGAAAAAAAAAGAAACTAGAAAAAGAAGAGCAAATTAAATTCAAAGTAAGCAGAAAAAAAACCCAGAAAGCAAGGAAATTGAAAACACAAAATCGATAGAGAAAATCAATGATATTTGAGAGATCAGCAAAATTGATAAACCTAAATTATAAAAAAAGACAAAGGACACAAGTTACTGATATACGGCAGGTTAGACCCTCCTATTTAAGAGTGGGAGATGGTCTCATTGTGCAGCTGTTTTCCACAAGCATGTGGTCCTCCTCAATCTCAGGGTGGGCTCCGCATAGCCACAGGGAAGGGAGTGCTGTTTGTCACAGATGATGGAGGTGAGGGGCAGGAAATGGTGATCCCCCAGGATTCTCCTGTTGCCCTTACCTTTGTCTGTCCCAGAGGCAATGTTTCATGGGAAGTGTAATGGAATTGGTAACATGCCGCTAAGACTTGTTACTCTCCTGACACTTTTGTGCAAGATGTGAGGAAGTGACCTGCCTCCGGGTGCCTGGTGCTGGGCTGCCCCAAACCTTCTGACTTCTCAGCCAATTGTCATCCTCATCACAGCCTCTGACCAGAGGTCCTTATAACATGAGACAGACCTGCAGGGTCAGGTAACTGAAGGGCAGGCCAGATCACTTGGCCACTTGGAGCCATGATAAGCACATTTATCTGAATAAGTAAAAAAAATAAGTAAAAAATAAAATGAAAATACAAAATTTCCCCCAACTCTGAAACATCTCCTAGGAGACCTGATCACAGAGTCTAAATTGGTCTGGGGAAAGCACTGGGAAAAACACCCTGTCGGGTGAGATGAGGAAGCCCACAGGGACAGGTGTCTGATATGGAGACTGAGCAAACCAGTCAACCAGACAGCTCTGTTGTGAGTGGGGGTTATAGGGGTTGAGGGGGGACAAAAGGAAACTAGGCTATGAGGTGGCTCTAGCTCAGACCCAGGCCGAGGCTTTATCCAGTATTTTTACCCTAAGAATCCATGCCAGCCAGTCACCTTCCTGAGCTGATGAATGTGCTGTGTAACCTAGGCCCAGGGAGGTGAGCTGGGGACACGGCTCAGTGTGGCCTGTGAAGACAAGACGCCCCATCCATCCATCCATCCATCCATCCATCCATCCATCCATCCATCCATCCATCCATCCATCCATCCATCCATCCATCCATCCATCCATCCATCCATCCATCCATCCATCCATCCATCCATCCATCCATCCATCCATCCATCCATCCATCCATCCATCCATCCATCCATCCATCCATCCATCCATCCATCCATCCATCCATCCATCCATCCATCCATCCATCCATCCATCCATCCATCCATCCATCCATCCATCCATCCATCCATCCATCCATCCATCCATCCATCCATCCATCCATCCATCCATCCATCCATCCATCCATCCATCCATCCATCCATCCATCCATCCATCCATCCATCCATCCATCCATCCATCCATCCATCCATCCATCCATCCATCCATCCATCCATCCATCCATCCATCCATCCATCCATCCATCCATCCATCCATCCATCCATCCATCCATCCATCCATCCATCCATCCATCCATCCATCCATCCATCCATCCATCCATCCATCCATCCATCCATCCATCCATCCATCCATCCATCCATCCATCCATCCATCCATCCATCCATCCATCCATCCATCCATCCATCCATCCATCCATCCATCCATCCATCCATCCATCCATCCATCCATCCATCCATCCATCCATCCATCCATCCATCCATCCATCCATCCATCCATCCATCCATCCATCCATCCATCCATCCATCCATCCATCCATCCATCCATCCATCCATCCATCCATCCATCCATCCATCCATCCATCCATCCATCCATCCATCCATCCATCCATCCATCCATCCATCCATCCATCCATCCATCCATCCATCCATCCATCCATCCATCCATCCATCCATCCATCCATCCATCCATCCATCCATCCATCCATCCATCCATCCATCCATCCATCCATCCATCCATCCATCCATCCACCCATCCATCCATCCATCCATCCATCCATCCATCCATCCATCCACCCTGGCACTAACCATGAGAAAACCATTCAATTGGGTTAAAAAGTGACTCTACTAGTAAACACCTTTTAATGATGTAATTATACAAGGACTAAGACCCTTAATCATAAACCACTTGAATGACTTTTTAGCATCATTTATAGTTAAGAGCAGCATAGGAAAAGGGATTTTTAAACATTAGAATTTTGTTGCCTCTTTTTAAAATTGCAAATGTAATACAACATTGAAAAATTCTTTTTTTTAAAAAAAGAAAAAATTCCATAGTTTTCTTACCTTGTCACAACTGCTTTCAAGTTTGCAAATCTCTGTTTTTAAGGCACTAGAGTAGACTGATTCAGAACTCTGGCTCTGTGGTTGGAGAGACCTGGGTTCAGACTCCTGGTCTGTTATTTATAAACCATCCAACCTTGGACAAGTTATTCAATCTCTCTGAGCCTTTTCTCAGCAGTAACATAGTTAAGAGGAGGACCCACCTCATACAGCTGTTGAGAGAACTAAATGATATTAATGCAAGCAAGGTGCCTGGCACGTGGTAGTCATTTTTTCATTTGGTGTCGATCATTCTTGTGATTTCCTAGAGGTGGGCATGAGGAATTAAATACTGAACCTCAGATTAAAAATGGCGGCAGAGTGAGTGGAACCTACACTGACACTCTTCCAGGACCAAACTGGAAATACAATTAAAATACAGAAAAACCACACTGAAAAATCAACTGAAGACTAGCTGGGGAGAAGCTGATAACCACGGACGGAAAGTGGTGAACAGCATAGAGACTGGTAGGAAGTGTGGAGACTCGAAAGGGGTGCCCGGGCTCCCACAGACAGCAGCTGAAGGTGCGGAGAGATTTCTCAGCTGAAGGGGGTTCCCGCTGAGAACTCAGAGCACCAGAACTGAGAAAGGAGCTCACATAACACTTGGCTGTGAAGAGCAGCAGGGTTGCTGTCTGCCAGCCAGAGACAACTGGAAATGCAGGCACCCTCTTAAAGGGCCAATGCACAAAATTTCCTGTGCAGCCACTCACCTTGAGCTCTGGCAGAGGGAGGGCAGAGTGAACTGGAGCTGTGTGAGGAGAGTTCAGGGTTGGGGACTCTAGGGTTGGAGCTTGGAGGGCAGCTACCTGGGTTTTCTGTGCGGAATCATTTCCTCATGCTGCAGAGGACATCTTTCTCCTATGGACCTTTGCTATCTAGGTGGTTTTGGCCTGGGGGAAAGGCAGTTACCACACCCTATTGGAAGAATTCTTGCCCTACCCTGTGGTCCATGGCCTAAGGCAGTGGTCGGCAAACTGCAGCCCCTTGAGTGTGGCTCTTCCACAAAATACCACATGCAGGTGCACACATACAGTTCGATTGAAACTTCATGGCCACACTTAAGGGGCCAAAGAGCCTCATGTGGCTCATGAGCCGCAGTTTGCCGACCACTGGCCTAAGGCCAATCAAGGCTGCTAACAATCAGACTGCAGGCAGAGGCAGATCTCTGGAGGCTTTGAGTCTTTGTCTGATCTTCTGAGCCTAGGGCTAGGAAAAGAAGACCCTGGTGCATATCTTGTCCTTTCCAAAGGCATCCGACCCCAGCAGAGGGAGCCACAAGCTGTGGATTGCTGATAGTCCCAAACAGGGGACTCAGAGACAATCAGAAACAGTGTCTGACATTGTCCTGCACTAGAGATTGGGAGTCGTAGCAGATCTACTGATACATAAACACAAACCCAAAAATGGGGAGACAAAAAGTCAACCACCCCCAAATGAAGGAACAAGAGAATTCTCCAGAAGAAGAGATAAATCAGAGATAAGAAATTTATCTGATATAGAGTTCAGAGTAATGATGGTAAAGATGCTCAACAGCATGAAAAAAGATAATTATGAAAAAGTAATAATTATGAAAAAATAACAGTCAGAAATAAAGAATGACATAGCACTAATAAAGAACACATTGGAAGGAATACACAGATTAGGGGAAGCTGAGGGTTGGATCAGTGAATTATAAGACAGGGTAGAAAAGACCACTCAATCAGAGAACCAAAAGGAAAAAAGCAATTAAAAAACAGGAGGGCAGCTTAAGGGAGCTGTGGGACAACATGAAACGTAATAATATTCACATAATAGGTGTGCCAGAAGGTGAAGAAAATGAGTGAGGGATAGAAAATGTGTTTGAAGAAATAATGGCAGAAAACTTCCCTAACCTGGTGAAGGAAAAAGTCACAGAATTTCAAGATATACAGAGAGTCCCAAGCAAGAAAAACACAAACAGGCCCACACCGAGACACATCATAATTAAAATGCCAAAAATTAAAGACAAAGAGAGAATCTTAAAGGTAGCAAGAGAGAAGCAATTTGTTACTTACAAAGGAGCTCCTATAAGGCTGTCAGCTGATTTCTCATCACAAACTCTACAGGCCAGAAAGGAATGTCATGAAGTACTCAAGGTAATGAAAAGCAAGGATCTGAAACCAAGATTACTATATCCAGCAAAGGTATCATTCAAAATAGTGAAATAAAGAGCATTCCAGTAAAAAAAAAAAAAGGATAAAGGAATTTACCACCACTGAAAGATACTGCAAGAAATGCTAAAAGGACTGCTGTAATGAGGAGAGAGAGAGAGAGAGAGAGAGAGAGAGAGAGAGAGAGAAACAGAGGCCTACAGAATTAAATGGCAATGAATAACTATCAATAATAACCTTGAATGTAAATGGAATAAATGCTCCAATCAAAAGACATAGGGTAGTTGAATGGATACAAAAACATGACTCAATTATATGCTGTCTACAAGACACCCACCTCAGAATAAAAGACTCATGCAGTGTGAGAGTGAAGAGTGAAGGGATGGAAAAAAATTTCCCAGGCCAATGGAAATGGAAAAAAAAAAGCTGGGGTAGCTATACCCATATCTAACAAAATAGGCTTCAAAATGAAGGCCATCACAAGACAACAAAGGTCACTACATAATACTAAAGGTATTGATCCAAAGAGGATATAAGCCTGGTAAACATATATGCACCCAATATAGGAGCACCTAAATATTTAAAACAGTGGTTCTCAACCTTCCTAATGCCACGACCCTTTAATACAGTTCCTCATGTTGTGGTGACCCCCAACCATAAAATTATTTTCGTTGCTACTTCACAACTGTAATTTTGCTACTGTTATGAATCGTAATGTAAATATCTGATATGCAGGATGTATTTTCATTGTTACAAATTGAACATAATTAAAGCATAGTGATTAATCACAAAAACAATATGTAATTATATATATGTTTTCCGATGGTCTTAGGCGACCCCTGTGAAAGGGTCGTTCGACCCCCAAAGGGGTCACGATCCACAGGTTGAGAACCGCTGATTTAAAAGAAAACTTCCAGAGGACTTTAAGGGAGAGAGCGACAGCAATACAGTCGTAGTAGGGGACTTTAACACCCTACTGACTTCACTGGATAGATCTTCCAGACAAAAAATTAACAAGGAAACAGTGATTCTAAAGGACACACTGGATCAGGTAGTTTTAATTGACATTTATAGAGCATTTCACCCCAAAGTTGCAGAATACACATTCTTCTCAAGTGCACATGGGTCATTCTCAAAGATAGACCACATGTTAGGACACACAAGTCTCTACAAGTTCAAGAAGATTGAAGTCTTATCAAGTATCTTCTCAGACCACAATGGAATAAAATTTGAATTCAACTACAGTAAAAACACCAAAAAAAAAAAAAAAAGGTCACTACATAATACTAAAGGGATTGATCCACACATGGAGGATAAATAGCATGTTATTAAATAATAAATGAGTTACCAATGAGATCAAGAAAGAAATAAAAAACTTCCTGGAAACAAATGAAAATGAACATTCAAAAACTAAAAATCTCTGGGATACAGCAAAAGCAGTCCTGAGAGGGAAATTCACAGCAAGCATTACAGGCCTAACTCCAAAACAAGAAAAATTAATAATAAACTATTTAATCCTATAACTTAAATAATTAGAAAGAGAGCACCACAAAAAGCCCAGAGTAAGTAGAAAGAAGGAAATAATTAAGATGAGAGGAGAAATAAATGACATAGATACTAAAAAAAAACAACACAAAAAATCAATGAAACCAAGAGCTGGTTCTTTGAAAGAATAAACAAGATTGAGAACCCATTAGCCAGACTCATCAAGAAACAAAGAAAGAGGACCCAAATAAATACAATCAGAAACAAAAGCAGAGAAGTAACTAATGACACCACAGAAATACAAATGATTGCATGAAAATACTATGAACAACTAACTATAGGTCAACCAGCTGGACAATGTGGATGGAATGGACAAATTCCTAGAAAAATACAATCTTCCAAAACTGAATCAGGAAGAATCAGAAAACCTGAACAGCCAAAAACAACCGATGAAATAGAAGCAATAATAAAAAACAAACAAACAACCTACTAGCAAACAAAAGCCCAGGTTCAGACGGCTTCACAGGGGAGTTTTACCAAACATTCAAAGAAGGACTAACATCTATCGTCCTCAAACTATTCCAAAAATTCCAAGAGGAAGGAACACTTCCAAGTTCTTTTTATGAGGTTAGCATTATCCTAATTCCAAACCCAGATAAAGACACTACAAAGAAAGAGAATTACAGGCCAATGTCCCTGATGAACAAAGATGCTTAAATCCAGGCATATCGCAATGCCATTCTCTGAGATAGGAAGTACAAGAGGTAGAGGTAACTTTGAGATACAATTGGGAGCAAGGATATAAAATTAGTTTTTTGGCTTAGATAGGTTCAGCTGGCATATTTATGGTACATCCAGATGGAGATTTCTAAGGGGTATTTGAATATATAGAGCTGAAACTAAGAGGTTAACACCTTTGAGGGACTTGCCAGAGGTCATATGACTAGTTTTTGAGAAATTAGGACCAAAAAGAAGTCTCTTGGGTCTAGGTCAGTATACCTTCCCCGTGACTGACTTTCCTTTTCCTCTATATTTGTGTTTTCCCTATCTAACAATACCTGACATACAGTAGGTGCTAAAAATATTTATGGAATTAACACACTAATTACAACCATTTTTTGAGGTAGGGCTGGCCTTCCCTTTCTACATCATCACTAAAATTATATCTCAGCAGCATTTTGGAAATTATCTTACCCAGGGAAGTCCTATTTAGCCACCAAATTTGCATTTCCCTAGGTATCTTTCAACCCCTCTTTACTTCCTCTAAAAGCAAACCTCTGTTGTGCAGTTTACAACCAAAGGCAAGCTTTGTGCTGAGTCCATAGACTTGAATGGGATGATTAATAAAAGAAAGAAGAAAAAGAAGGTACACGTTTTGGAATTGAACATGTAATCAATTTCCTCTTATTTTAGACTAGAAGCCCAGTGCATGAAATTCGTGCACTGGTAGGGTCCCCAAAGGCTGCCAGCTGCCAGCTGGAGCCTCCCTCCCTTCCCCCAGCCGGCCCCGTCCGCTGGTCGAACTCCTGGAGGAACTCTGGGTCGAGGGAACAATTTGCATACTATGCTTTTATTATATAGGATTTGGAAACGTTTAGGCTAAGAGAACTTGTCTTGATTCAGTCAAATTAAAGTCCTGAGCCTGGGAGACAAGAGGGACAGCACGAGAAGAAGGCAACTAAGGTTATTGAATACTTAATGTATGCCAGACTTTGTGCTGGATGATTTACTGAGTCTATCTTATTTAATCTTGATGAAAAAAATCACCATGTTTTTTCACATGAAGAAACTGAGACTAGAAAGTGTACTTTTAGCTTGTTGGCCTATAGTTGAGGTTCTAAAACTGGTAATTGGTGGATTTGGAACTCAAACCCAAGACTGCCTGCAAAAGTTATGCTCTTTCTTTTACTCTAGAAGCCTTCCGGAGGCTTCCTTTGTGGTTCCAGGTGTTAGGTATAGGCTTTAGACCAAATACATTCATTCCAGTGCTTTCTCTAAGTGTCAACAAGCTTTTCAATGTTGCCTTCTTAGAAGACCTTGCAAAATTTAACTGTCTGAAATTTGAGAGAATCCAGGATACCTTTTGTGAACATAAGAGGGTCATGGGTCAATTAGCATATTCCAAAGGAAGGAGAAGGCATCTTTGACTTCCAACTTCAACTCCGCTGCTAATTTGTTACGTGGCCTTGGGCATGTTACTTCCCTCTCTTAGTCTTCTAAGATTAAAGAAAATACCAGGAAATGCACATTTTTGTGGGCTGCCCTGCTGATGATTTCCCAATCTTTTCTGTACTAATCTCTCTATCACGTAGGGGACGGGAAGAAGTGATGTGTGGGGGAGGAAGAGAGTCTCATCCCAAAGAAGTGGTGCTGAGGCCCTGGGGAAGCAACAATTGGTTTGAATCTTGTCAAATGAGTAGGAGTTTGTTAGGCGAACTAGGAGGGGAGGGGAGATTCCAAGAAGGGCAAAAACTTGAGTAAAGGCCCCGAGTGAGTTTGGGGAACTGCCAGTAATCCAGGAAGGTTGAAGCATTTGCAGAAAGGGAGGAGACAGACTAGAAATTAGGAGAAATCCATAGAAGCCAAGTCACGTAGTGACCAGTAGCAGCCTTTCAGCCTTCTAAAGAGCCTGTCAACGAAAGATTCTAAGCATGGAAATATCACATATTTGTGTTTGAAAAAGAGCCTTCTGCTCTGTATTTCTGCCCTCTGCTAGAGAATGGCACAACAGAGCAACGATGTGCTCCTGTTGCCTAGAAACTGGAATGAAAAGACATTTGTGGGGCAGAACCAGAGACAACCTATAGCCCCCTCTTATCTGTTACTAGAGGCCCTATGCACAAAATTCGTACAAGAGTAGGCCTTCGCAGCCCCAGCTGCCTCGGCCCTCGCAGCCCTGGTTTTGTCCAGACGGACGTCCGGATGGTTGTTCTGCTGGTCAGCCGTTTGGTTGATTTGCATATTACAATTTTATTTTTATAGATTCATGGAAGTTTTCTTCTGTTCTTGATTGATTCAACAGAATAAGAACAGAACTGTTATCCAACACCTCAGAAGTGGTTCTAATTGTTTTTTACAAACACCCTGAGGGAAAAGGCTTTCATACTGTGTGATTTCCAGTCAGATCCAATAAAGCAAGCCTTGTAAGTGGGGTTCTTCAAGGAACAACCAGATAAATCAAATAATGATAGCTCTCTGGGAATGAGGTTTTGAAGGCTCTCCCACCCCCTTTCTGCTCCTACAGTGGCTACAAGCCTATTGGTTTTCACCATGATTGTGCTGTGTTGGTTATAAGGCAAGAGAGAGGATGAAGAATAGGACTAGATAAAATGCCACAGAGGTAACTATTCTTACTGGAATTTAGACATTTTTCTTGAATAAACACTCCCTGAATTGTTGTAAACCTTTAGTTATTTTAGTTAATTTCTAGAACTCTGGAAAAGTTGATTCTGATTATTTGTTTTTATAGTTTTCTCATTACTTTTATGAATGAGAGATCTTTTGGAAATCCTTACTCTGCCATTTTTTGTTACCATCTACTGTGTGTGTGTGTGTGTATGAGAGAGAGAGAGAGAGAGAGAGAGTGAGAGAGAGAGAATGAGAGAGAGAGAGAGAGAGAGAGAGAGAGGGAGAGAGAATGTGAAATTCTCTTTGTCAGGTTAAGTGAATTCTCATCTTCTAGGTTGATTAAAATCATTGTCAATTTTTCTACATCTTTTATTTATTTATTGAAGTGATTGTATGCTTCCCCCCTTTAATTGGCCTAACTAATACATAAATAGATTTTTTAAAAAGTTACGCCATCTTTGCATTCCTGGAATAATCCCTATGGTATATCTTCTAATGTTAATGAAATTAATTTGGTAATATTTTATTTAGAATTTCTATTTTCAAGTGAAGTTGACCCATAATATAGAGAACTAAAAGCAGAATCGCCATCATTTGCACAACTGAACTCAGAGGACTCTATCCATGTCATGACTTCTTGTGCAAGAGTTGACTATAACCTTTAGATGGTTCCTTTTAGGAGGTAGGTAAATCTGTTTGAAGCTACACATGGTAAATCAGTTAGGATTAGAAATAGAATGAGTTTAAGAAACCTGGAAAAGAGTACCTTAAACAAGATACATGTTTATTACTGTCTCAACTAAAAAAAGACAAGCAGTAGGCTGTTTAGTTGAGTATAGTGCAGTGATGGCGAACCTTTTGAGCTCGGCGTGTCAGCATTTTGAAAAACCCTAACTTAACTCTGGTGCCGTGTCACATATAGACATTTTTTGATATTTGCAACCACAGTAAAACAAAGATTTATATTTTTGATATTTATTTTATATATTTAAAAGCCATTTAACAAAGAAAAATCAACCAAAAAAATGAGTTCGCGTGTCACCTCTGACACGCGTGTCATAGGTTCGCCATCACTGGTACAGTGACTCCTCAGATATCTTTAGGATATGGTGGTCCTATCATCCTTAGTTTATGGCCTTTGTCCTCAGAGTACAAGATGGCTATTAAAGCTGCATACATCCTTCGTTATTAGGGGGTGGGGGTGGGGGAGTCTCAGGCAACAGGATAAAAGAAGAAATGGAAAATATGTTCCTATCCATTGCTGGAAATTCTACATGATTTCTGCTTATTAGCAGTGGCTAAAACTTAGTTCTGTGTAAAGGAGTTGGAAAACACAGCCTTTAGATGAATGGCAACACGTCCAACTAAACATCAGAGTTTGTGAATTTGTGAAAGGGGGAAGGTGAATTTATTTAGTAAGCAGTTAGGAGTCTTTGCCACTAGAGAATGGTCTAATCATGTAAGAGGGACATCTTTGCAGTCAGATGTATGGGAAGAAGGTTAATGTGTGTATGTTTTGTGCACGTGTGCTTGGAAGTCAAGGAGAATGAGGAGGGCATTTACCAATGTCTGTCCTCATCTTCTGAGAACAGTATCACACAGACCTAATCCCTTGCATATATTTAAAGTTAATAATAAGTTTCTTGATCTGAGTGCTAATTATAGAGGTGTGTTTACTTTGAAGTTTACTTTGTAGTTTACCATGCAGTTTTCAGGACATTTCATAGGAAATATTCCAATAAAGAAAGATAATGATGAAGGGTGGCTTGGAAAAATACTGACTTTTAAGGTTTTGTTTCAAATTCTTCTCTAGCTTTTTTTCCAGTTTAGCCACACTTTGAACCTATTTTCTCTCCTTTAAATAAAAATACATAATTTTTAATATGTATATATTGATCTTATTATCATATATAAACAATAAAATTCATATAAGTATATACATTTACCATCAATTCTGAGGTCCATGGTTCTACATATAAACTCTCAATATTGCAGTACGTTAGTTATCCGATATCTAGAAAAAACTTTTTATGAAAAAAATTAATAAAATAATGCTAACTTAACACCTGGATTTTTTCAAGGAAATATTTCAAATTTTCCAATTTGCTGATTCCCGCCCCCGCCCCCCTCATCCTGCAGAAAGTTCACAGAGAACCACTTTTATCAACACCTGTAACTTCCTTGGAACTTTTGATACATCAGTGAGAGCAATCTTTCACAACACAAACCTAGCCATGCTCCTCCCTTGCTGGAAGTCCATCAATGGCTGGCCAGTGTCCTCAGGACGAAATTCTTAGGATCCTGCATTACACGGCCCCCGTGACCCCACTGGTCTCATCTCTTGCCATGCGTTCTCTTTCAGACACACTGGTCTCTCAGTCTGAATCTCAGGGATGGCAAGCTTTCCCTCTTTTTCCTGAAGTAGGGTTTCCTGAACTCAGTTTTGTGTCTTTGGTGATGGTGCAAGGCAGGAGGTGGGAGGTGGGAATTAGGTCAGTGTCTCTGTAGTTTGACATAGAGATCTTTCCAATGCTACCACTAACTGTCTTTGGCTCTACTTGGGCTGATTTCTTCTCTAGCCTCACCGGAGTCTCCAGAGCCCACACAAGGGGCTGGAGAGGGGTTACTGGCCCGTTTCAGAGTAACTTCTGCCTTTCCAGTTTTTCTCAGAAAAAGAACACCCAACTCTGCCATGAAACTACATAAAATTCTTCACTGAATTGTCCAGTAGATCTCAAAAGCCCAGGGAACTTTAGGAAGAACAGTGATCACAGGAATTTGCATATGAGGCAGAATGTCACAAGTCTCAAGAAAAATTGGAAGTGATTCATCTTGATCACCCTAACAATTTGCCTATTAAATCTCATGACCTCAGCGCCAATGTTCAGTTTCTCTCTTGATTCTTCAAGTTACTCCCAAACCCTTCAGTGAAATTCTCCCCCACATTTTTTTTTGTTTAGGCGTCTTGCACACAACCAGATGCTACAGGGGGCAGTTTCTGCTCCTTCAATCCCTTCTCGTGTTTTTCAAATACGAATGTCCTGGCTCTGGCCTGATGCTGAGTGAAATGCTCCCGTGCTCAAAGTTGATTTTGGAGTCAGGAAAGCTCAACTCCAGTCTAAAGAGAGAAAGTGAGTCCACTTCATTGTCATTGAATCTCCCTCTTAGTACAATCTTACAGCTGAATTTCTCACTAGTTTTTCTAAGAAACACGTAGACCTCAGTCATATCAGGAAAAACAGATTTTTCTCATTGATCTGATCCTGACTCTTATGAAATGAAAGTCCCAGAATATTCATGCTAAGAATTATTATTTGAGAACTGGCTTATTTTTCAAGCACCACCACCCAAGATGGCTCTCTATTTGCCATCTGGAAATGTAGTAATAGCTTTCCAATTTTCATTCACACCTCTCCAGCAACCAGGTGGTGGCTGTTTCTCCCAGAGCACCTCGCCTCATCCTTCCTTTTCTTTTCTTTTCTTTTCTTTTCTTTTCTTTTCTTTTCTTTTCTTTTCTTTTCTTTTCTTGTCACCATTTCACAGGGGTTGCCTGAGACCATCAGAAAAAACATATATAATTACATATTGTTTTTGTGGTTAATCACTATGCTTTAATTATGTTCAATTTGTAACAATGAAAATACATCCTGCATATCAGATTACATTACAATTCATAACAGTAGCAAAATTACAGTTATGAAGTAGCAACGAAAATAAATTTTTTTGTCTTACACTCTTTAATTTATTATATATATGCAGATCTGTTCTATGTACAATACTTGGTTCTATCAAACAGTCGTACAAGGCATTCTATTGGTAATCCTCCCCAAAATAGATTCAGATAAAATAGATCTTTGTGCACTTCGTGGACTAGCAAAACTCAAGACTTACTGATTTCAGTTTTGAGGCCGTACATTCAATTCAAAAGATACAGAATTAGGATTAAGGCGGGTGGGCTGAAAGAAACCACAAGATTCGGAACAACTGAACTATATTCTCGCATCAGAGCCAGTGTGAACAGCAAGGGTCGTGCGCATGGCCTTTCACTGCAGTGTGAGGAGTTTCCTGGAATCTAAGGTGATGCCCGGGGCGGGCAAGCAGCTGAAGGCCCTGTGGAGGCTTCGCCAGGGGCTCATTCCCTCTCCGCCTCTCCTTTCTTGGGTTCTTGCTTCAGTTTGTAATCAGCCAGGGAGGCCTTGATCGCATCTTCAGCCAGCATGGAGCAGTGCAGCTTCACGGGGGCAGGCACAGCTCCTTGGCGATGTCTGTGTTCTTGATGGTCAAGGCTTCCTCCACCGTCTTTCCTTTCACCCATTCGGTGGCCAGCGAGCTGGAGGCGATTGCGGAACCGCAGCCAAATGTTTCAAACCTGGCGTCCAGGATCTTCCCCGTCTCATCCACCTGGATCTGTAATTTCATCTCATCGCCACACGCTGGAGCCCCCACCAATCCAGTCCCAACAGTTTTGTATGTCTTGTCAGGAGACCCCACGTTTCTGGGATTTTCATAATGATGGACAGCCTTCTTGTGACAAAGCCGGGCGGAAGCTGACAGCTCCCGGCGGCAGGCGCGGGGTCCGGAGCAGCAGGGATGACGAACCCCACCGCAGACGGCCCTCCAGTCGCCCTCTTTCTTTCTTTTCTAATCCTCTCCCATGGATATGCTTCTCATTGATTTTTTTTTTTTTTTAGAGAGAGAGAGAGAGAGAGAGAGAGAGAGAGAAATATTGATGTGAGAGGGAAACATCAACTGGTTGCCTCCTGTAAGCACTCAGGAAATCAAATCCGCAATGTTCTTAGTGTAAGAGATGATGCTCCAACCAACTGAGTCACCTGGCCAGGGCCTTTCCTCTTTCTTTCTTTTTATTTTCCATTGATTTTTAAAAAGAGAATGGAAGAGAGGAAAGGGGAGAGAGAGAGAAACATCGATGTGAGAGAGACACATCCATTGATTGCCTCCCACATGCGCCCCAACAGAGGCTGGGGATAGAATCTGCAACCTATGTACGGACCCTTGCCCGTGAATCCAACCTGTGACCCTTCAGTGCATGGGCCCGACACCTAACCATTGAGCAACACTGGCCAGGCCCTTTTCTCTTTCTTGAAGGCTTCTTCACACACACTCCCCTGACCTTCCATTTTTCAGTCTCTGATTCCAAAGGGAAGTTCTCTCTGTTCCTCAAAACTAGACCCGATCTTCCTAGTTTACATTTGCTCCGTCCTCACCAGCTCTTTTATCTAGCAGTTGTCATAGTTGATGACACCTGTAGCATTGTCATGAATGAAATGAAATTACTAATTTTCCTTGGGGTGGTCCTCCAGCATGAAGGACCTTCCATTTTTCAGTCTCTGATTCCAAAGGGAAGTTCTCTCTGTTCCTCAAAACTAGACCCGATCTTCCTAGTTTACATTTGCTCCGTCCTCACCAGCTCTTTTATCTAGCAGTTGTCATAGTTGATGACACCTGTAGCATTGTCATGAATGAAATGAAATTACTAATTTTCCTTGGGGTGGTCCTCCAGCCTAGAATATAAACTGCATGAAAGCAAGAACTGTGCCTGTCTTTCTCAGTGCTAAATCCAGAACAGTGTTGCTTAATAAATGCATATAAACAATTTTTAAATAGTCTGAACTTGATTGGTTGGGAGCCTACATTTTCCCCGCATTCACATCAGGACTATGTCGAATCTGCCTTCCTCCATTTAAGGATGCTGTGGGAAAATCCCTTAGTTCTGCTTTTATCACTTCTAGTAACTCAACAGTGCAGTTCAATGTAAAACTCCCCTTTAACCTCTTCCTGTCACTCCAGCTAAGGCTTGTCTCGAGGTCCAAGAATCTATTAAAAGGAAGGGAGATATGGTCTAACACCTCTCCCTTCTATTTGCCTCATCTAATTTCAGCTTCTCTAGTGGTGAGGGCATGGCGGAGAGGCCAAACTAGTTCTCAGTTACCTGGCCGCTGCTAGTTTTCTCTGTTTCTCTGACTAAAACTGATCCACTGTGGATGCCTTCTCTGACAGACATGGGCGTGTTGGCTCATTTGTGGAGCACAGGTGTGAGTGTTTGGGGGCCACAGGCTGGTGGGAGGGGAGCTCTACGCTGAAAAGTGCTGATGTGGGAGGCGTTCTCTGGCTTGGCCTCCCTGGCCCTCCTCCCACGCGGCTCCCACGGAGGGTGTAGCACCCAACCCCGCTGCTGGCATCCCTACCTGGTGGCCAGAGGGCAAGACAAGTGAAGCCTGGCTACCTCTGCAGTGTCCATGCCGCAGTGAGTGTGCAGACTCCTCCCCATCTCACTCAAAGTCCACGCTTCTGTCTTTGGGAAGATCAACGAATCCACTGCCCGACCAAGGAGAGCGGCTTCACTTTTTTAATATTTCTTGACCCTCTCCTGTAGTGCTTTTGGGGCCCCTTTCAGTTGGCATTAAGGCAAGGTGACCTCATTCATGCAGAAGAGAGGGAAAAGCCACAGGTCTCTCCCAGATCCAACAATGTTGATCCTGATGATTTTCTCCTCCCTCCCCATTCTTCTATTTATACAGAGTGGGGGTGAAGAGTGCTGGGGTGGATTGCTGGGGGAGCAAAATCAACTCGATCACGCCTTACTTAGCTTAGAGGTGATGCTATTCCTGACTTATGTATAGCTCTTTTGGGAGCGTGAAGTCTCCTTGTCTTAGCTCTAAGTTCGGGGCATTGGGAAAAGTCCATCAGGAATCGCATTACAGATATCTACTGGTGTTGAGAGAGTGAGCCAATGTGTTTGTTGTGCTGTCTGCTCCATAGAGAGCCTTTGCCCAAGCTGGGCTCCCGGACACAGGGTCACCGGGCTGGGAAGCAGTGAGTTCCTATTTCACTCAGGAAGGAAACAAACCAGCCAAGGCACTAACTCTCACGGGCTGTGAGACCCTCATGGGCAGATGGAACGTTAGAGGCAGAACAGAGCACAGTGAGAGCTTGGGACAAAGCAGAAATATTGAAGGAAATGTACCAGCAGGATGAGGTGGAACAGAGGAAAGAAAAAAATGACACAGGAAGATGACGAGGGGGACAAAAATCTGGAAAGAGAAAAGATGGTGCAGGAAGAGGGGGAAAGACTAAGAGGCTGAGTTCACGGGGAGGGAGCTGGGCGAAGGGACTGGGCTACAGCTTGCCCAGCTGGAGCACAGGGAGATGGGCAGAGCAGCTGATGAAAGAGAACAAGGGCCTGTGGCTCCGGCTTTGCAGCTGTGCAGGTGGCTCTGGGCTGAATCCGTCCCTTCCTCTACCATGCTGTCTTCTGAGGTGATTCCGAGGAGAGAGGAGGAAGTAGGGGGAGGTGTGGTGCAGGAGCTGCCACTTTAATTTTTTAAAATATATTTTTATTGATTTCAGAGAGGAAGGGAGGGGAGAGAGAGAGAGAGAGAGAGAGAGAGAGAGAGAGAGAGATCAATGATGAGACAATCATCAATTAGCTGCCTCCTGCAAGCCCCCTACTGGGGATGGAGCCCTCAACCAGGGCATGTGCCCTGACAGGGAATGGAACTGTGACCTCCTTGTTCATGGGTCAACTGCTCAAACATGGCGCCACACGGCTGGGCAGGAGCTGCCACTTTAACAAACTCGCTAGCGCAAAGGCACTGCAGGTGATGGATGCTCTTATTCCTGGACAAGAAGTAATAAAAGATGGAACCTTTTTACAAAAATATTTTTATTGATTTCAAAGAGGAGGGGAGCGGGAGAGAGAAATATCAACTATGAGAGAGAATCACTGATGAGCTGCCTCCTGCACGCCCCCTGCTGGAAATTGAGCCTGCAATCTGAGCATGTGCCCTTGACCGGAATGGAACATGGGACCCTTCAGCCTGCAGGCTGATGCTCTATCCACTGAGCCAAACAGGTTCGGGAAAGATGCAACCTTTCTAAGACAGCTTTGGTCTCCGCAAGAGTTGTGTAGCATAAACATGGTCAAGGAAGCCACTTAAAATTAAAACCTGCAATGAAGAACTTTGAAAAGATTTTCTCTCCCAATACCCAGACCCATTCCTTAGCCGGGAGCTTTTGGGTAAAAAGTGTGGCACAGTCAGGCACAAAGACGGGTTCAGTCGGTTGTGTAGCATAAACATGGTCAAGGAAGCCACTTAAAATTAAAACCTGCAATGAAGAACTTTGGAAAGACTTTCTCTCCCAATACCCAGACCCATTCCTTAGTCGGGAGCTTATGGGTAAAAAGTGTGGCACAGAGTCAGGCACAAAAACAGGTTCAGTCGACATGGGGTCTCATTAAGCAGTTCCCAACATAGGGTCTCAGCCCCCAGCGTGGCCGGGCATGTGGTTGGGTGGGCAATAAATGAACTCAAGGATTTGAAGGTCCAGGCCTCATTTATATGTGCCCCTAGTTGGTCCCACCCCCTGGGCCCAATCAAGCTGTTTCTTTGGGCAGAGCCATCTATGAAGGCTGCATTTTCTGAGTTCCCAGGAGCTCCTGGCCTTGCAAACTTCCATGTGTCACCTAGTACTGCTGTTGGGACTAGCTGGTCCCTGGCAGTGTAGCCAATGCACTTGGGGACCACGGGAACCTAGGAAAGACCACTGGACATTGTAACTTCAGAAGGAATGAGTGTGGAACTATGGAGCCAAGCAGGGTAGTAAGTGGAGGAGAGAACCAAGTCCCATGGACAGACCTAGAAACACAAAGCTAATGGTTAGAACAGCAGAAAGCTTGGAGGCATCTTATGCCATGCTGTTCAAACAGTGGTGTGTGGGCCCGGCTGTGGTGGCTCAGTGGATTGAGCCTCTTCCCATGGACCAAGAGGTCCTGGGTTCGATTCCCAGTCAGGGCACATGCCTGGATTGTGGGCTCGATCCCCAGTAGGGGCATGCAGGAGGCAGCCAATCCATGAGTCTCTCTCATCATTGATGTTTCTATCTCTCTCCCCTTCTCCCTTCCTCTCTGAAATCAATAAAAATCTTTAAAAAAACAAAAAACAGTGGTGTGTAGGCAGCAGTATCTGTGTCTCCATCTCCTGGTAATTCATTAGAAATGCAGAATCTCGATTCTCCCCCAGGACCTACTGACTTAAAGTCTGCATTTTATCAAAACCACCAGGTGATTTTCTGCGGTTCAGTGGAAAGTTTAAGAAGCACTGATAGAATCCAAGACATTCAGTTTTACTTGAACATGCTCCAGTGGAACCAGCAGAGGGCAGTGCTGCAGGGCTGCCAGAGCCCGCTGAGCAACTACAGGGAAAACTTGGCCTCAGACTTCAGTTCACCCGAGAACTGTGGGCCAAGGTTGGACGATCTTCTCTGAACAGAGACAAATGGCTCAAGCTCACTGAACCACCCCATTAGGCTTAGATGTATAGGAAAACCAATAGGGGCTTGGTCCCTGTACTAGAGGTTCCGGACAAGCTTGGGGTATCAGATGTCCTTAAGGCATCCCCGGATTCACAGGCATGTGACCTGTACAATCAAGCCATTTTGATGCTCAAAAGGGTGTCGCACTTGGTTTGGTCCTCTGCTGTCAAGATCTTGAAATTCTTAATAATGTCATCTTTCACGTGTGTTTTTTTGTGAACTCCATTGAGACCATGGAGATGTACAGGAGCAGAGATGTGTGCTGTGTGAACGCCAGTCACTGTTCCCTGTTGCTCCAATCATATGCAGCCTCCATGGTACCCCATACGTACAGAGCCCAGTGGACCCATGACGTATGGAAGTTTACTGAGACTCAAAGTGAGTACGAAGGAAGTGTGTTATGGAAGCCACCGTCTTCCATAGAGTTGCTGGTAGAATGTGTGTGCATCAAGAAGTAAAATGAAAACAGTTAAGTTAGTGTTTTACAGTATTTCCACTGTCCTGGTCAGAACAAAATACACATGCATATACGAACAAAATATGAATTGAGTACTTTCAATGATTCCACAGACAAATTAGATGTTCTTGCATTTCATTCAAAACTGACATGGCACAATTTAAAAAGTAAAATTCATAATGATTTAGAATTTTCATTTTCTTTTACTTAAAAAACATTAAACAGCAAATTACAAACACACACAAACCATCCTGAGTAGAGAGAGGCTGGGGAAGAAAGGGAAAAGCTTTGTGTTAGTACCTCTCATGGCACTTTTTCCTGCTTTTTGAACAAGGGGTTCCACATTTCCATTTTGCACTGAGCCCCACAAATTATGTGTCTGGCACTCCTTCGAGGGATTGGACAGGCAGGGAACGACTGTTGCCTGTGACCCAGGCCTTCTACAGTGGGACTGGCCTCAGGTTTCCAAGTAACGAGAACCAATAGAAACATGATGCTTGGCAAGGTGTGTCCATTTCTCAGCAGCTGAGGAACATGCTGATTTGAGATACACAGGGAATTCCTTCCTCTACTGCAGCCCCCAGGAATCCTCTTTCATTACACTCGTGTGTGTGTGTGTGTGTGTGTGTGTGTGTGTGTGTGTTTCCCCTAAGAAAAACTCCTCTTCTGCCAAGAAAAAGGGAAGGACACTGAGTACAGAAAGAAAACCTAGACGGTCTGATTGAGTGATGCAGGCTGGTAAGAGGTGAGTTTGGGGTGGAATTGCAGGTTAGCCTGAGGGAGAGAGTGGGTATCTTAGGAAGCCCGAGCTATCTTGTGATATAAAACCCCAAACATTCTTATCATGCATGTGCCATGCAGAGCAGCAGCTGCCTTCTAAGCGATGTCTTGGACCCGGGCTCCTTGCATTCTGTGGCTCCACTTCTGAGTCCCTCACTTTCTGTCCCTGTAATTCCACTCACCTTCTATTGGCTAAAACCAGGCATATGACTCCAGCTAGATGAAAGGAGACTAGGAAAAGGAGGTTTTCTATTGGCCCATGTACTAGTCAGGGTTCTCCAAACAGACCAATCACACACACACACACACACACACACACACACACACACTTACCGTAAGGAATCGGCTCATGCAGTTATGGAGGCTCCCAAGTCCTAAGGTGTGAGTGGGAAAGCTGGGGACCCAGGAGAGCCCCCGGTGTCGTTCCAGGCCAAGTCCCAAGGCGGGAAAACACACACAAATGTCCCAGCTTGAAGGCAGCCAGGCAGGAGGAGTTTCCCATACTTGCAGGCAGGTGAGCCTTTTTATTCTACTCAGGCCTCCTGCTGATTGGATGAGGACCATCCCCATTGGAGAGGGTAATCTGCTTTATTAACTCTACTGATCCAAATGTTAACCTCACACAATCTGACCATATGTCTGGGCATCCCCATGGCCCAGTCAAGTTGACACTTAAAAATAACCCCATCACAGACCAGGAGGAAAAAGAAACGTTTGGTGAAGACACAGCATCGTCTCTGCCACAGAGGACTGGATGTGGGGAAGGATAGTTTCGTGTCAAGGGAACGTTGTGTGTGGTGGAGCAGCCCCGGAAGGGGGAGCCTACCCTTGAGTGACCCTCTTAGCTCCAAGCCCATGGGGAGCCTTAGAGGAGAAAAACATACAGCAAAAATTCCAATTATTTGTCAGGACTGGGCCTGGGCACTACTGTCTTCATATAACAGAAGACCCTGGTGAGAATATTTTGTCAATTTCATGGCTTTATTGGATCTTATGACAGCTAGAATTTGAATAGTTGCCTGTGAGAGTCCATGGCCAGCGTGGCTTTCACGGGTTCAAAGACTTGGAGGGAGGGCTGACGCGCAAATGATACACAAGACAGAATATTAATTTTTATACCAGGGGAACCAGAGAAAAACCAAACTAAAGAAGTCGAGTTCTCCCTGTTGCTGCTTTCCCAGCCGCTTTTATTAGCTAGAATACACAATTGCCTTTAGGAATGCAAACAGACATATCAATGGTAATGTTTAGCAAATAGTAAGATTGTCAGGTCTTGGGAGAGTTTGCTTTAGGCCATTGAGTCAGCAGCAGGTAATAAAATGTAGATATTCACCCTGTGAATATCAAAAGGAGTCCTGGTCAGCCTTCTGCCAGACTTTTCACATTTATATCAATTACTGTTGATCTTGGTCTGCAGCAGTTGCCCACACAGCAACAGATGATGAAGGAGGAGGGAGAACTCAACTTCCTATGAAGGGCTTGGGAGGGACCCTTTTATGTGGAAAGCTGCACACTCAGTTCTGGGGAAGTAAGCCTGACTCCATATTCCCAGGAAACCTAATGTTCCAATTATCTATAGGAATTTATGCACAGGTGACCCAGAGCGTTTCATTTGGATATACCAATACAAACGTCAAAGGGTACTTACTATTAATTAATATGGCTGAGCTTAACCAAAAACTAAGAAGAGAGAGAGAGAGACAGGAGATAATGCAAGAAATCACACAGGTTTATTTACCAGAGAGCTGATGGGTTTCAGTCCTTGGCAGGCCACCCGGAGACACTCGCTGACAGAGGAGACACACGGAGGTCGTCAAAATACGCCGCGGCAAGGAGCTCGGTTTCTTGACTCGAAGGGAGGCCTCTTAACAGTCTGGGCTCAAGGCAGAGCAAGAATGGCAGTTTCGCAGTTTGGCAGTTTCCAGGGGGGAGGAGAACGGTTGTCTGTGGAGGGCAGACAAGCATCTGAACCGGAGCAGATTTGCTCTCCTTAAATCCTTGAAGCTGGGCGTCTTCAGTGTCTCATATCAGTGTGCTCCGGTGGCCTTCTGGGCTTATCAGGATGCACACGCAGGGGGTTACAAGGTACTTATCAGGAGTTAACATGCTGGGAGTTGTTGGTCAGGAGTTACAAGTTATTTGTCAGGAGTTAACTTGCAGGGCGTTACAAGTTCACACACACACACACACACACACACACACACACAAATTAAGTTCCTCTTCTAAATAAAGTTTAAAATTCACTCTAATAAAGAAATGAAATTTGATTATACTATCTTATACTAACTAAACTTATTACTATAACACCTAATACATATGTTCCTCAGAGGAGCCGGAAGAAAGCAGACCACCAGGAAGGAGAACCTGGTGAGGGGGAGTTTGGGAGTGCTGGAACCCAAGGAGGCCTGGCATGGATGTGGGAGCAAGAGTCAGAAATAGCCCAAGTTCACTCCTCAGCCGCACAGGAGCTGACACGTATTGTCTGACAGATCTGCGGCAATTTTGGGAATCCACTTTGACAATAACATCAAATATTGATTTAAGCAAGACAATGTTGCACAGTCTAATCACATTTTTTCTTTTTTTGGAAAAAGATGCATGTGTATTTATATATGTGTGTTGAAAAACAACTAGGGGATATAAAATGCAACGTTAGCCATGATCTTTTATTTTTATTTTCATGCTTAGCAGTTTTATTTCTGCAAAGTGATTTATAACCATTTTTATTAGTTATTCTAAATTGATATATAGAAATGCATGTCAAAAAGAAATCCTTCATATTTGAGAAAGGAGACTATTCACACCCAGCATTGAACTAAATAGCATAATTATGGCTACATTACCCATGGATTGTTAAGTATTTATTTCTTTTTTGAAAACCTTTATTGTTGATAGTATAAAGATGCCCCCCCTCCCACAATGCTCCCCTCTACTGATTTCTGCTCCACGCTAGGCCTTTACCACTCTATTGTCCGCGTCCATAGGTAATGCATAGCTTCCTATCTAATAATAGACAAACATGGTAATTAACCATACCTCCGCTATGCTTCCCATTGGCTAATCAGGGTGATATGCAAATTAACTGCCAACCAAGATGGTGGCCAGCAGCCACGCAGCTGAAGCGAACATGAGGCTTGGTTGCCCCTGCGATGGAGGAAGCCAGGGTTCCCCGCCTGCGTGGCCCAGCTCTGAGCTCCAGATGCAACAATGTTGTAATTATAGAAGCTAAACA
>NW_005353839.1:173255-173907 GCF_000412655.1 Myotis brandtii | reverse complement strand
AAGGGGGCATAGGCCAGGCTGAGGGCCCCCCCCCCCCAGTGCACAATTTTTGTGCACTGGGCCTCTAGTCTATATAATAAAATCCCAGCAACTGTTATGGTGGAAAAACCAGAACGACTTGCTATGATCCGCCAGGGGGCAGACACTCAATGCAGGAGCTGCCCCCTGGTGGTCAGTGCGCTCCCACAGCTGGAGTGCTGCTCAGCCAGAAGCAGGGCTCACGGCTGGCAAGCACAGCAGCAGTGGCGGGAGCCTCTCCCACCTCCACGGCAGCACTAAGGAGCAGCAAGCCAAGCGGTAAGGAGTGAGCAGGCAGGCAGTTAAGAGTGAGGGGTCCCAGTTGCAAGAGGGAGCAGGCCAGGTTGAGGGATCCCCTGCCCCTCCACACTAATTTCATGTATTGAGCCTCTAGCATGCATATAAAATCTTTGATTAATCTCTTCCTGTTCCCCCTCATCCCTTCCCTCTGAGATTTGTAAATCTGTCCCATAGTTCCATGCCTCTGGTTCTATTTTATTCATCTGTTTACTCTGTTCATTAGATTCTTTGTTCATTTATTTTGATTTTTAGATTCAATTGTTGATAGATATGCATTTATCACCATTTTATTGTTCATATTTTTATATTTTATTTCTTTTTTAAATGTACTATA
>NW_005353839.1:170292-172589 GCF_000412655.1 Myotis brandtii | reverse complement strand
AGGGGAGTTTTCTGTCATTATTTTTTCAAATAGGTTTTCATGACTCTCTTCTCCTTCCAGTACTCCCATGATGCAAAAGTCAACCCAGAAGGTTCTTACACTATCTCCATATTTTTGGATTCTTTTTTCTTTTTGCTGTTCTGATTGGGTGCTTTTTTGCTTCTTTATATTTCAAATTCTTGATTTCTTCAAATTCAGCATCCTCTACTCTACTGTTGATCCCCTATAAATATTTTCCTTTAAAAAGTTTTTATTTATTTCAGAGAGAGGAAGGGAGGTAGAGAGAGAATAGAAACATCAATGATGAGAGATAATCATTGATCAGCTGCCTCCTGCATACCCCCACTGTGGACCAAGCCTGCAATTTGGGATGTGACCTGACCAGGAATTGAACCGTAATCTCCTGGTCATGGGTCAACAATCAACCACTGAGCAACACCAGCTGGGCCTCTGTAAATTATTCTTTATTTCAGATAATGTATGCTTCATTTCTGACTGGTCCTTTTTATGTCATTGATATTCTCACTAATTTTCTTGAAATTCTTACTAAGTTTCTTGAAGTTCTCATTCAGTTCCTTAATCATCCTTGTAACCATTGTTTTATTCCATAATTTTTTTTCTTTCATTTTTTTTTGGTTTTTTTTTTTTTTTTTGGATATTTCTCCTGTTTTTTGTGGGGTTTTTTCCCCCATTTGTGGCATGTTTCTTTGTCTCCCCATTTTTTCTGCTTCCCTGTGTTTGTTTCTATGTTTTAGGTAGATCTGCTATGTCTCCCAGACTTGGTAGAGTCACCTTGTGTAGTAGGTGTCCTGAAGGGCCCAGTGGCTCAGCTTCCCCAGTTACCTGAGCTGGGCACTCCAGTTGTGCCTCTGTGTAAGCTGTGTGCACCGTCCTATTGTAGTTGAGCCTTGATTTACTTTGACATCACTGGGAAGGATTGAGCCCCCCAGGCCAATTGCTTGTAAGGATCGGCTGTGACTACAACTGAAATGTTGCTATGCAGGAGCTCACCTTATGGAACAGGACTTCCTTTAGTGGAGCTTTGGTGCTCACTGAGTCCAACCCTTGAGTGTGTCACTTGTGGAGGTGGTAGGGGTGTAATCCAGCGTGGCTGAAGCTGACTACTGGATGCACTGGCTCTGGGGCCTCCCAAGTGGTTCAAGGTCAGCCTTTGCCTGTTCCCTGCCCAGGGCCACCCAGCATGAGCTACAAAGCAATCTGCAGATGTCTGCTACTTGTGTTGAGCTCAGAAGTGCCCAGGAGAGGCCACATTGTAAACCAGGTTGGGTTGCTGCTAGTTCCAGGCTTGGGGACACTTATTGAGAGTTATAAGACATGCTGAGGCCAGCTGATACTTGTTTGAGAGATTTTAGGAAAGTCTAAAGCATGAGGCAATAGAGGCCAGTTGTATGGAAAAGCCACTAGAAATGACGTGATAAGCCTGCTAGTAGGGAGCGACAGGGTCTCAGGGAATCACCAGGGTGGGGGGAAAGGGTGATCCAGGTCGATGGAGATTCAGATATGATGCAGCCGGTCAGCTCAGTGGCAGGGAGGGCTCAACAAAAGAACACTAGCCTCTGCCAGCACTTCTGTCTGGGAGAAACCTGCCCCTCCAGCTTTTGCCTTGATTCGAAACAAAACAGTTCCTCTGTGAATGTCCCAAGGTCCTTTCAAATTGGCCCAGTGCTGGAGCTCAGAGGGAGTGAATCTGAGTAAGTCCCTTTAAGAGGAATGGCCTAGGACTCCCACAGCCTCTGTGTTCCTCAGCCACAATCCCCACTGGTTTTTACAGCCAGAAGTTGTGGGGGCTTCTCTTCCCAACACTGGAACACTGGACTGGGAGCCTGGTATGGGACAGGGACCCCCTGTTACTCAGGGAAACCTCCATAGCCAAGATACCCCTCCTGATTTTAAACCGCCACACGTGGGTGTGGGACAAGCCGGTTCCACAATTCTACCCCACGTCTCTGCCCCTTCACCAGCCTTGATGTACTTCTTCTTGCAAGTATTTATTTATTAATCTGTAGATGTAAATACACCACTTCAACATACCATTATGGAAGGTCTAAAAAACTGAATTGTGAAATTCAACTATTTTTCTCTTTTTTATTACTTATTTATTACTTTAAAAAATGTATCTTTATTATTGAAAGCATTACAGATGTCTTCTTTGTATTTTTCCCCCCATTGACCTCCTCTCCCCAACACCTGCCTCTCCCAAGCCTTCACCACACTGTTGTCTGTGTCCATGGGCTGTGCATATATGCATATAAGTTCCCCAGTTAATCTTTCCCCCT
>NW_005353839.1:151860-170232 GCF_000412655.1 Myotis brandtii | reverse complement strand
TATATATATCGCTTCTCGGCCTTTTGGCTAAGATCAAGTGTAAAATCATTGGTATAAAAAAATCTGTCTAGTTTTATTAACCAGTACCAGGGTTACCTTTTATAAAACTTCAGTTTGTTAAGGATTATTGTTAGAGAATTTAACTCATTGTAAGGGTTCTCAATTATATTATGTCTAGTTTTTATGAGATGAAAGATTAGAAAAAGATAGAATATCACAAACTATGATCCACAGGGGACAGTAAATATTAAAAGGATTGAAAGGAAGAAAAACTGAAAGGCTTAAAAATAAGACAAAACCATTTAATGCATTTATGGGAAATTTTATAGTTTGCATAAATAAAAATATAAAAATTTAAGGCACAGTGTTTAACTATGTAAACATTACAAACTGGCCACTGTTAGACAAGTAAAGAAAATAAAATTCAAGAAGCACAAAATCTTCATAGGTCATTATCTTCCTTCTACTATAATCAGACAAGTTTCTAGTTTTTGTTAGATATATTACCTCTAAGGAGAAAAGATTCAGATCACCTTTAGATATGCATGCCTTCACTGAATAACCAAATATCTGAGTTGGAAGTACTAACTCAAATTAGAAGTTAAAAAAAAGTTGGAGGGAAGATGTTAGGTTAGCATGTTTTAGAGCTATTGGTAAACTGTAACTTATGGTGACATTAATTACATAATCTGATAACTAATCCTTTAAGCACTAAATTATGTAGTATAGGCCCATTACTAAAAAGATTGCCATCATATGCCATGAATCACACCATAAATCCATAAAAATATTTAAAAAAGAAAAAAAAAACCATCTTATTTGGTGTTACAGACTCAATCACCTTTCCATAAAGTAAAGTTATTCTCAAGGAAAGAAAATTCAAAGTGCTTTTATCTTACTCCTTTTATTACTCAGTGAATCATCTTTAGTATGAAGTTAATGGTTAGATATATGAATAAGAGCATGAAAAAATCAGGGAAAATCCTTTTTCATTTGAGATTAGGAATATCAACTCTAGCCTTAATCAGCAACTTGACCCATTTTTTTTGTACAAACACAAATAACAGACAAGCATGATAATTAACTCTTCTTAATTGGCAGTTAGGGCTCTAAAATGTCCTTAACATTTTTATAAAGATCATTTTAAAACCAAAACACTAATTTGACACACAGTAAAAGCATAGTACAAATATCCAAATTTCAGATCTGACTTTTGCTAGATAGAGCCCAAGAATAAAGAGTTTTCCCTTTATAGATAATTTAAAATATAAATAACTGTATTAAATCCCACTGAATAGAGAATGTGAAAGTTCCTGGTATAAAAACCACCTTAGAGTTTGAAGTCTGAGAGTCGTTGCATTCTATGGTGGGACAGAGACTGGATTTTGTTTGTTTTCTGTAAATACTTCACACTCTCCCTCCATTTCAAAATTGAGATTCACAAATGAACTGGACACCACTGTTTCTGGTTGATCTGTCTGAACAATGGAATCAGCCTGCAGCTTATTCTGTTGGTAGTGTCTTTCTGCTTCTTCAGACATCCTGTTTTCTTCTTCTTCTTCCTCCTCCTAAAAAGAGGAAATACCAAGAATCGTTCAAATATTATGTCCGAAAGGAATAATATTTGTTCCCCCAATTGTAGCTGCTTGTTGTTTTTTTCTTTTTTAACCAAAACAGTATCGTGTCCAATTCACTTTGGTCTAATTAAGATAAGACATACTTTCCTTCCCTTTCATTCCCAAATTGAAATGAAAACTATTACATGACATTTTAGAAGTGTTGTCATTTTTAAAAATATATCTTTATTATTAAAAGCATTACAGATGTCTTCTTTGTGTTTTTCCCCCCATTGACCTCCTTTCCCCAACACCTGCCTCTCCCAAGCCTTCACCACACATTGTCTGTGCCCATGGGCTGTGCATATATGCATATAAGTTCCCCAGTTAATCTTTCCCCCTCCCTCGCCTTCCCTCTGAAATTCATCAGTAGTTTGTTCCATGGTCCTATGTCTCTGGATCTATTTTGTTAGAACTTATTGGGGTGGCATTGGTTAATAAAGGTATATAGGTTTCAAGTGCACAATTCTATAATACATCATCTCTATATTGTATTGTGTGTTCACCACCCCAAGTCAAGTCTCCTTCCATCAGCATTTCTACCCCTCTTTTACCCCCCCCCCACTCTTTCTCTCTGGTAATCACCATACTGTAGTCATGATTTTTAAAAAATATACTTTTATTGATTTCAGAGAGGAAGGGAGAGATAGAAACATCAATGATGAAGGAGAATCACTGATCAGGGTTTTTTTTTTTTCTGGATATTTTCCTGGTTTTTTTTTTTTTTTTCATTTGTGACATGTTTCTTTGTCTCCCCATTTTTTCTGCTTCCCTGTGTTTGTTTCTATGTTTTAGGTAGATCTGCTATGTCTCCCAGACGTGGTAGAGTCACCTTGTGTAGTAGGTGTCCTGAAGGGCCCAGTGGCTCAGCTTCCCTAGTTACCTGAGCTGGGCACTCCAGTTGTGCCTCTGTGTAAGCTGTGTGCACCGTCCTATTGTAGTTGAGCCTTGATTTACTTTGACATCACTGGGAAGGATTGAGCCCCCCAGGCCAATTGCTTGTAAGGATCGGCTGTGACTACAACTGAAATGTTGCTATGCAGGAGCTCACCTTATGGAACAGGACTTCCTTTAGTGGAGCTTTGGTGCTCACTGAGTCCAACCCTTGAGTGTGTCACTTGTGGAGGTGGTAGGGGTGTAATCCAGCGTGGCTGAAGCTGACTACTGGATGCACTGGCTCTGGGGCCTCCCAAGTGGTTCAAGGTCAGCCTTTGCCTGTTCCCTGCCCAGGGCCACCCAGCATGAGCTACAAAGCAATCTGCAGATGTCTGCTACTTGTGTTGAGCTCAGAAGTGCCCAGGAGAGGCCACATTGTAAACCAGGTTGGGTTGCTGCTAGTTCCAGGCTGATACTTGTTTGAGAGATTTTAGGAAAGTCTAAAGCATGAGGCAATAGAGGCCAGTTGTATGGAAAAGCCACTGGAAATGATGTGATAAGCCTGCTAGTAGAGAGGGGCAGGGTCTCAGGGAATCACCAGGGTTGGGGGAAAGGGTGATCCAGGTCGATGGAGATTCAGATATGATGCAGCCGGTCAGCTCAGTGGCAGGGAGGGCTCAACAAAAGAACACTAGCCTCTGCCAGCACTTCTGTCTGGGAGAAACCTGCCCCTCCAGCTTTTGCCCTGATTCCAGACAAAACAGTTCCTCTGTGAATGTCCCAAGGTCCTTTCAAATTGGCCCAGTGCTGGAGCTCAGAGGGAGTGAATCTGAGTAAGTCCCTTTAAGAGGAATGGCCTAGGACTCCCACAGCCTCTGTGTTCCTCAGCCACAATCCCCACTGGTTTTTACAGCCAGAAGTTGTGGGGGCTTCTCTTCCCAACACTGGAACACTGGACTGGGAGCCTGGTATGGGACAGGGACCCCCTGTTACTCAGGGAAACCTCCATAGCCAAGATACCCCTCCTGATTTTAAACCGCCACACGTGGGTGTGGGACAAGCCGGTTCCACAATTCTACCCCACGTCTCTGCCCCTTCACCAGCCTTGATGTACTTCTTCTTGCAAGTATTTATTTATTAATCTGTAGATGTAAATACACCACTTCAACATACTATTATGGAAGGTCTAAAAAACTGAATTGTGAAATTCAACTATTTTTCTCTTTTTTATTACTTATTTATTACTTTAAAAAATGTATCTTTATTATTGAAAGCATTACAGATGTCTTCTTTGTATTTTTCCCCCCATTGACCTCCTTTCCCCAACACCTGCCTCTCCCAAGCCTTCACCACACATTGTCTGTGCCCATGGGCTGTGCATATATGCATATAAGTTCCCCAGTTAATCTTTCCCCCTCCCTCGCCTTCCCTCTGAAATTCATCAGTTTGTTCCATGGTTCTATGTCTCTGGATCTATTTTGTTAGAACTTATTGGGGTGGCATTGGTTAATAAAGGTATATAGGTTTCAAGTGCACAATTCTATAATACATCATCTCTATATTGTATTGTGTGTTCATCACCCCAAGTCAAGTCTCCTTCCATCAGCATTTCTACCCCTCTTTTACCTCCCCCCCCACTCTTTCTCTCTGGTAATCACCATACTGTAGTCATGATTTTTAAAAAATATACTTTTATTGATTTCAGAGAGGAAGGGAGAGATAGAAACATCAATGATGAAGGAGCATCACTGATCAGCTGCCTCCTGCACGCCCCCTACTGGGGATGGAACCTGCAACCTGGGCATGTGCGCTGACCGGGAATCAAACCATGATTTCATGGTTCATAGGTCGATGTGCAACCACTGGAGCCATGCCAGCTGGGTTGTAGTCATGATTTTTAAAAATTTAATTTGAAACTCTTTATGGGTGCTTCAAAACACTGTCTCCATCCCATAGAACCAGAGCTTCTACTCGGGTTAAGAGCATGGTTGCTGTTGAAGGCAAGATCCTGCAGTCTTCGAGTTTCACCCGTGAGTTAGAAGAGCTTCTCTCAGATCAATAGGAGGCCAAGAATGGTGGGTACCATGACCATGAGCCACGCTGGAATCCAAGCTACTCCAGAGGATCGGGCTGAAAGGGCAAGAAAACCCCAATACTTAGGTGACTTGATTACTGCATTGAGAAAGGGTGGGGGTGTGGACATGGGAGCCAGAAAGTGTATTTCCTCCCTGAATCCAGTCTCATTGTGCCTGAGACATCCTCATCCCAGACTGGCTCAGCCTCCCCAGATTAAAGTATAAAGAGTGCAGAAACCCATTAACTATTACTGGCTCAGCTGAGTCCTGTGCTTGCAGGTCTGTGAGCCTGGGAAAGAATCATTCTCCTCCACCAGACAGCACTGAGTAGGGCAGAGCTCCAGGTATAGACAGATGACCATTTAATGCTATGCACAGATGACCTTAGGGAAGAAAGGACTACTTCTTCCTGTTTCTCCACCTCATTAACCATTTGTACCAACTAGAAGGAAAAAAAGGGAGAAGGGAGAGACAGGGAGGGAAGGGAATAAAGACAGAGGAGGAGAGGAGACAGCCAGGAGGAGAAGGAAGGAAGTACAAATAATAAGGGAAAGACAATGAGTGATAAAATAGGGAAGAGAGATTAAGGATGCTTTTCTAGGATAATTTGGGCAGCTAAAAAGTGACAAGATAGGTTTAACCTTTTCAAAAAATGTATGTATTATTGTTTTCATCCTTGCTGCAAATGAGCAGTCACCCTCATTTGATAAAGGACAGGGACTGTGTGTCTTCCTTTTTCTGGATCTCAGGATAAGGTGTTGATGTAAAGGTAGTGTTGGAACAGCACAGTCAACTTATGGTCTCAAGGTCAGACACCAAACTTCACATGAGTCTGAGGTGACAGAAAAGCAGAAAATATGAGGAGACTAGAAGACATATGACCAGTTACTTAGGAAGAATAAAGAACATACAGTTTCCATAGTCCACCTGTAGCAGCAAAGATAGAGAAATCAGCACAGATAGGGGGAAAGTAGACTGGGTCCAAGAAGACCATGAAAGAACAATGTCCTTGGGGGCCATGGTCCCTGATGACTGGGCATGACAGGGATCTCAGGTAAATGTTGGCATCACAGGGATGAGTTATTCTAGAAAGATATGTATACCAGGATTCACGGATGTGATTTCAGGGGTGTAGAGAGTAAGAGAGACCTGAATGCTGGTGATAGCAATTCATGTTTATTAAAGGGATACCCAAACCCCTAGTGTCTCCAAACTTGAAGGGACTTTGCCTAATTTAGCTACCATTCACTGAAGACTTATCAGGCACTGTGCTAGGTCATTTACATTGTTTCATTCAATCCTTACAACAACACAAGATAAGAACTATTATTTTGTCTGTTATTTAAGAGGAACATGACTTAGAGAAGCTAAGTAACTTGCTTAGTTAGTAAGTGACATTCCCAGAATTAATTCCCAGGTGTCTGACTCCAAAACCCATAGACTTACTACCCAATCTTAGCTCCCCCACTATGGGTTCTGTGTAGGCTTGATAGGGATTCAGGAGTGATGCTCAAGTGAGTGAATAGATTCTCCCAGGAGATGGAGGAATCTGCAGCATAAAACCCAGAATTTGCCTGCTTAAATTCATCGAGGAGAACGCAGCTGGGGAGAGCAGAGAGTCTCTACCTTAGGATAAGGCTCTCACTCCTGTTCACTACTTGTTCTCCCTCATGCTCATCTCTTTGGCTCTTCTTCTGTTGTTGATTTAGACTATCTACCAGAAACCCCTCAATGCGCCTGCTCAACCATGTGTGGCCTACTCTCCCACTTGCCCTGTTCTCTCTGGTCACCCTGATATCTCAGATCGTCCTACAATTACCCTGGCCTCAGATTCCAGGACCATGCATTGTTAGAGAAGGCGAGGAGTTGACATCCTGTGCAACTGCCCGTTGCAGCTAAGGACACTGATCTCCACAAAAGTGAGGTGAGTTCCCTGGGAGGTGTTAGCGGAGCCATGAGTAGAACCTGAGTCTCCCAGATGCCTTTGGGATTCTCCATCAAATTCTGTGCCAGGAGAATTTGAAAGGGTCCCCACACCTTTCTTCATTCAAGAGAAAACTAGTGACCCTGAACCCACCTTCA
Source organism: Myotis brandtii (assembly GCF_000412655.1). Classification (NCBI taxonomy): domain Eukaryota; kingdom Metazoa; phylum Chordata; class Mammalia; order Chiroptera; family Vespertilionidae; genus Myotis; species Myotis brandtii. Next base: position 163,583 of record NW_005353839.1, on the reverse strand, counting down.
GCTCCCTTGGGAATATTTCTTACCCAGTTTACAGGGGGAAATGAAGTAGACTGTGTCACTGTTGTGGCTCACAGGATTGCTGACTTCGCATTTGTAAAACTTGGAGTAGTTTTGAGGTATAACGGTGATATTAAGCACACCACTCTGGAGCTCTTCTGAAATGCGTCCTGAGTCCCCATACCAGGTGTAGTTGACAAACTGATTCCGGGCCGTACATGACAGGATCAGATAACAGCTGTTGTTCATTTCCTGTGTCTTCTCAATTGTTATGTCAGGCTTAGGTACAGGATCTGAAGAGGAGGAGGATGTTATAAGATGAGACATTAGATTTATGTATTTAGGAGGCATTTATGCTGTGAAGGTTTAGCCAACACTGTACAAAGGAAGCTAGGAGTGACAAGTGCTGTGGGAATTGGAGTCAAAGAGCAGAAGCCCCTATAGAGGGAGCCAGTGAGCAGCTTGGCCCTCTGGGAAGCTTTAGCCAGCGGTTCTCAACCTGTGGGTCGCGACCCCTTTGGGGGTCGAACGACCCTTTCACAGGGGTCGCCTAAGACCATCGGAAAACACATATATAATTACATATTGTTTTTGTGATTAATCACTATGCTTTAATTATGTTCAATTTGTAACAATGAAAATACATCCTGCAGATCAGATATTTACATTGCGATTCATAACAGTAGCAAAATTACAGTTATGAAGTAGCAACGGAAATAATTTTATGGTTGGGGGTCACCACAACATGAGGAACTGTATTAAAGGGTCGCGGCATTAGGAAGGTTGAGAACCACTGCTTTAGACTGAAAGAGCTTCAGGAGGAGGAGCTATGCACTCAGAAACAAAACAGGTTTATGACCGTCTGTGGGCCAGAAAGAACAGCAGATTGCTGGCAGAGAGATCTGCTGGAGTCAGAGTTGGTGCCCCAACTATTTGAACTGCTCGGGGCCTTTTCTCTAGCAATGGCCCTTAGCTGACATCTTGGACTGTCTGTCCTTCAAAGACTTTTGGACTCAGATTCAGCAGGAGTCCTGGGGTAAGAGATTCTGCCCTGCACATGGCAGAGCCCTTTTCTGGACTCTGGCGGAGCTACAGAGAAGAACCTATGTAACCCCAGCACCTGTCCGCAGTGACCAACAGCTCTGTGAATGTTCACTTTGCTGTCTCAGTGTCTCGTGCAGTGCCTGCACATAGCAGGTATTCTATACGTATCTAATGAGTAGATGGATGGAGCAGCGATGAGATAGAAAGGACAAAACACTAGTTTTGAACTGAGACCAGCCTGGATCCTGTACTTGGCTCTGGTGGAGTGACGTTAGGCAAGATAATTGCTGGCTTGAATTTCCTCCTCATTTGTTAAATGACACTGTCCACGGGAAGGGGTTTTCTGCAGACTGTGTTATAGGCATGCTGGAGGTCACGTCATCACCACAGCTATGGTCCTGCTGCCACACAGGCGAAAGGGTAATCCCAGCATCTGCTCCTTCCTGTACTAGGGTCACTTTACTTGAAATTCTCTCTCTCTTTTTTATGTTCTGGTCCAGGGTAAACCATCTGCAGAATCAGATGTCACAGGATTTAAATGTGACAGAGAATTGACCAGGTCAGAGTTTGCCTCTGGGTTGTATGTGTGTGGAGGGGCAGAGGGAGCTCTACCAGGCTGGTGTCCTGAACTCTCGACACATCATCTCTCAGATTGCTCAACTCACCCTGCATGCTTTAGCTGAGCAATTTTTATACAATTCTTCCGCCATTTCCTGTGGTCTTGCACACACCTTCCTCATTTCTCATGGTGAGCAGCACAGCCCTGGGCGCTTTGTGGAAGGGACTTACTGAATCGGGTGGGGTAATCTGGTTCCAAGATGCCCCCTTTGAGCTACCAGAAATTCCTGGGTGGGACTAAAGGACAATTCTTCTGCTACACACATCTTGAGGGTCTTATCTTCAGGCAGATGGACTGAAGCCAAACTAGATTGTGGATTTTAAAATATTCAGAAATTTTGCAAGCTGGTTGCGAAACCATTAGTAACTTAGAATTGACTGTAGTGGGAGTATTTACCACACAGATTGGTAAATGACACAAATTTGGAGTTGTTTTTTCTAAACACCACTATAAGAGACTTTCAATATTTCCTGTTCTCAGGACCTCCTGAATTTTTAGGCCATGTGACATGGAGGAAGTGAGCAAGAAGAATCTAGTCTCTTAGAACTGGGACCATCTGGCTGGTGGGACCTAAATATATACAATGCTTTTTATTTGCACTATTTTAGCATTTAAAAATTACACACTTTGATTTTTATAACATCCTAAAAGGTAGATATAATTATCCTTATACTATGATGAGGAACTCAAGGCTCTGAGGTGCACACTTCTCTTGGATGTTTGTCCAGACTCTTCTAACTTCTTACCCCAGAAGGCTAGGAACCATGTTTCTGCTTTATAACCTAACCCTTTTGGCCATTAATGTTTAGATCAGGTACATATACCTGAACCAAGTTGGGTTAATCAGTCCTCCTCTCCTCTCCTCTCCTCTCCTCTCCTCTCCTTTATTTACCCATTTTATTTTCTCAGGGAAAGGGTCGAAGAAGAATCTAGTCTCTTAGAACTGGGACCATCTGGCTGGTGGGACCTAAATATATACAATGCTTTTTATTTGCACTATTTTAGCATTTAAAAATTACACACTTTGATTTTTATAACATCCTAAAAGGTAGATATAATTATCCTTATACTATGATGAGGAACTCAAGGCTCTGAGGTGCACACTTCTCTTGGATGTTTGTCCAGACTCTTCTAACTTCTTACCCCAGAAGGCTAGGAACCATGTTTCTGCTTTATAACCTAACCCTTTTGGCCATTAATGTTTAGATCAGGTACATATACCTGAACCAAGTTGGGTTAATCAGTCGCTCTCTCCTCTCCTCTCCTCTCCTCTCCTCTCCTCTCCTCTCCTCTCCTCTCCTTTATTTACCCATTTTATTTTCTCAGGGAAAGGGTCAGTATGTATATTACAAATGATAGATTGCAAATGGCTAGCTAATTCGTAGCAAAATCAGCCATCAAATAAGCAGTCCCCAATGATGGGGTCACCAAAGCCCAAGGAGGCTCAGTCTCCTGCAGACAAAAATGAGGGGGAGGGATCAGGGGAAGAACATACAGGTACATGCTTTCTTACCCTCCCTCCCCATAAAGTTAAGATTTCACACAGAGCTTTGGTTTTCAGCAGTAAAGATGGAGTTACATTCATCTGTCTCCTGAACTATCTTGTGGCTACTTTGACATAAGTTTCTTGAACCTGCATAAAAGTTCCTGAGTGACTTGGATATACATTCCTCTTCCCTTTCTTGGCCTCCAAACCCCACTTTCAAAATGGAAGGCCCCCTCATTGCTCCTCTCTACTCGAATGTTAGAGATTAAAGTACTCTTGATCCATCTACACACAGCAATCTAAGTGTTTGGCATTAATCACGTATCAAGAAATGGTCTTGACTCAGGAGATTGGGATCAAGGAATGGAGTATTCTTAGCTTCTTCAGGCTTTTTGCATATATATCACTTAAGAGTTAGGGAGCCCAGCCTGTGTGGCTCAGTGGTTGAGTGTTGATTTATGAACCAGGAGGTCATGGTTCCATTCCTGGTCAGGGCACATGCTGGGTTGTGGGCTCAATTCCCAGTGTGGGGCGTGCAGGAGGCAGCCAATCAGTGATTCTCTTTCATCAATGATGTTTCTATCTCTCTCTCCCTCTCCTTTCCTCTCTGAAATCAATATATATGTATACACATACATATATATATTAAAAAGAGTTGGGGAGACATTAAATGGGGGACCTTTTTTGTGGGGGTGGATCAAAGAGGAGTCAAGTTTTTAGGACAGAAGAGCCTGGTCCAAAATAGGAACATCAATGATGTTTCTATCTCTCTCTCCCTCTTCTTTCCTCTCTGAAATCAATATATATGTATACACATACATATATATATTAAAAAGAGTCGGGGAGACATTAAATGGGGGAGCTTTTTGTGGGGGTGGATAAAAGAGGAGTCAAGTTTTTAGGACAGAAGAGCTGGTCCAAAATAGGAAACAGGGGAAGGAGAATAAAAAGAGAGGATAGTTTAATCAATAACTGGTGTTTAAAAAATTGGACAGATACATGCAAAAGAACTGAAACTAGATCACCTTCTTACATCATACATAAGAATAACCTCACCATGGATTAAAGACTTAAATGTAGGATTCAAAACTATGAAACTCCTAGAAGAAAACATAGGCAAAATTTCAAACATTTCTCTAGCAATATTTTTTTATGACATATCTCCTCAGATAAGGGGAACGACATTAAAAAATTAAAAAGTGGGACTACATCAAACTAACAAGTTTTTCACAGCAAGGGAAACTATCAACAAAATGATAAGACAACTTACTGAATGGGAGGAGGTATTCACCCATGGTACATCTGATGATGGGTAAATATCTAAAATTTATAAAGAACTCGTACAACTTAACACCAGAAAAACAATCCAATTAAAACATGGGCAGAAGATCTGAATATTCACTTCTCCAAAAAGGATATACAGATGGCCAATAGACATATGAAAAGATGCTCAACATCACTAATCATCGGAGAAATACAAATCAAAACCACAATGACATACCACCTTACACCTGTCAGAAAAGCTATCATCAAATATCAACAAACAACAAGTGTTGGTGAGGATCTGGAGTAAAGAGAACCCTCATGCACTATTGGTAGGAATGCAGACCAATGCAACCACTATAGAAAACAGTACGGAGGTTCCTCAAAAAATTACAAATGGAACTATGGCCCAGCAATTCCACTTCTAGATATACATTCAAAGAAACCCAAAACACTAATTTGAAAGAATATATCCACTCCTATGTTTATTGCATTATCATTTACAATAGCCAAGATATGGAAGCAACCCAAGTGTCTATCAATAGATGAGTGGATAAAAAATTTGTGGTACTTACAGTATACATGATGGAATATTACTCGGCCATAAAATAGAATGAAATCTTACCATTTGTGACAGCATGGATAGATCTAGAGGGTAGTAAGCTCAGTGAAATAAATCAGTCAGAGAAAGACAAATACCATATGATATCACATATGTGGAATCTAAAGAACAAAATAAATGAGCAAATGAAATAGAAACACACTTATAGATATAGAGAACAAACTGATAGAGGCTAGACGGGAGGGATGTTGGGGATGGGGACAATAGGTGATGGATTAAGAAGTACTAATTGGTAGTTACAACATAGGGAATATAGTTAATAACTATATAAGTTGCCAGGTGGGCACTTGAATTATCAGAGGGAACATCACTTATTAACCTATATAAATATCTATCTGCTGGGCTGTACCTGAAATTAACACAAGAAAGTGTTGAATGCAAACTGTAATAAAAAAAATAAAATTTAATCCCTGGCTGGTTTGGCTCAGTGGTAGAGTGTTGTCCTGTGGACTGGAGGGTCCCAGGTTTGATGTCAGTCAAGGGCATATGCCCGGATTGCGGGCTCCATTCCCAGTAAGGGGTGTGCAGGAGGCAGCCAGTCAGTGATTCTCTCTCATCATTGATGTTTCTATCTCTCTCCCCCTCTCTCTTTCTCTCTGAAATCAATAAAAATATATTTAAAAAATTAAAAAATAATAAAAAAAGGAAGCTTACTTTGCTTAAAAAAAATTAAGCCCTGGCCTGTGTTTCTCAGTGGTTAGAACATCAGCCCACACACCAAAGGGTCTTGGGTTAGATTCCCAGTCAAAGGCACATACTTGGGTTGGAGGTTTGATCCCCCGCCACCATCAAGGTGCATGCGGGAGGCAACCAATCAATGTGTCTCTCTCATATCGGTCTCTCTCTCTCTCTCTCTCTCTCTCCTTTCCACTCACTAAAAATCAATGGAAAAAATATCCTGAGGTGAGAATAAATAAATAAATAAATAAACAAATAAATATTGGAGAAGAAACCTGAAAGTGGCCCTGGCCGGTGTGGCTCAATTGGTTGAGCGTAGTCCCATGCACCAAAAGGTCACTGGTTGGATTCCCAATGGAGGCACATGTAGGAGGGAGTCCAATCAATGTTTCTCTCTCTCCCTTTCTCTCTCTCTCTCTCTCTCTCTCAAAAACAAAACAAAACAGAAAACACCTGAAAGTTTAAAAAGTAGCAAAAAAAAAAAAGTTAAAGTGCATGAGATAGGTCATCCACCACAGCATGTGCAGTTGGCAACCTGGAAAAGTGGGACACCAGGACCAAATAAATAAAGTTGTATTGGCCCAGAATGGGGATGGGAGTGAGCTTAGGAGTAGCTGGTCCGCAACTGGCTTCCCAACCACCCCTTTTGCCCATCATCACAACCCATTGCCTGGGACAGTTCTCAGAACCCTATCCCAAGAGTGGGTTATGAAGAGAAAGGAAAAACCCTGCCTTACCTGGGATGCCCTCCCACAGAATGGAGTGTTTTGTGGGTGGGTCTATCAGTCTGGTCTCCTGTTTAATCTGTTTTCACTCTGGCACAAGAAATAGCATGATTACATATCCTTCTTTAAAAGAAAAACTACTTCCCTACCCAGGTCACTTTCAACGCTGGAGCTTCTGGGGCTGAAGACTCAGACAGAGTACAGGGAGGGATGTCCCCCAAAGCCCTCACATGCATTTGGATAGAGCGTGGTTGGAGTTCCTTACCTCCCCCTTCCCTGCTCACCCTCCAAGAGGGAAGAGGGGTGATGCTGTGGACTCCAGGCTGAGATACAAGCAGTGCCAGCTGCCCCCTACCCACCCTCTTTCCACTTTCTCCATTCCACTTGCACTTGGACACGTCCTGATCACCAAAGGATCCCCCACGCACACTATGGCTCAATTCTGGGCCTCGGAACAGATCAGAGTTACGGATCTCTTTCTCTTCCTCCTGTAAGTAGGCTGGCCCTGCTGGGCCTTCAGTGGACAGGAGGTCACCATATGGCCGATGCTCTGGCAGAAGTGGCCCATTGTGGGCTGGGGTGGCAGCTTGCATTCCTTGGCATGACGGTCTAGACCTCCACAGTTGGAGCACCTGTCCCTTTGACCTGCACTTCTGCATGTTCTTCCCTCTTGGCCTCCTCTCACTCCCAATACAGGACACCCCACCAGAGCTGGTGACTCAGATTCCAGGTAGTTGGTGGACTTCCTTTTTTATTATTTAAAAAAATATATTTTTTTAGAGAGAGGAAGGAAGAGAGAAAGAGAAAGAGAAACATTGATGTGAGAGAAGAACATCAACTAGTTGCCTCACATATGCACCCCGACCCCTAACCTAGGTACGTGCCCTGATGGGGAATCGAACCTGCCACCACATGGTGTACAGGATGACACTCCAACCAGCCGAGTCACACTGGCCAGAGCCTTTGGTGGACTTCTTAAAGATGAACTCCACTGCCTCACCCTCCTTCATGCTCCAAAAGCCCTCCATGTGTAGCTTATTCTGCAAACTGCTGGTTTAACACAGAGCCCATGGTAGTTGGCTACGCCGAGTTCCTGGGCCTGTCAGGTCAGGGAGCTGCTGGCCCCAGAGAAGTCCAAAGGCAAAGAGGTGGTTTGGAGAAGAGGCTGCTACATCTTCCCCAGCACAACCAGTTTTTCTCCCTTGAGATTGAAACTGAAAGATAAAAAGTCTAGACTTGGAGAGATAAGTCATGTAAATGTCAGGAAACCACAGGCCTAGTCCACAGATTCCTTCGGCTGGGGAGTCTGAATTGGCCTTAGTTCTCAGTCTTCGTCCCCTTCAGCCCTTCTTGAATCTTCCAAAGTCCTTCAATTAATTTAAATAATCCTAGTTTCTTAAATAATTTCTCATTTTTTTGCTAAAAGTACATCAAATTGGTTTCTCTTACTTGCCATTATGTATGAAAAAAAGGCCACATGCTAACCTGACTAGCTCAGGGGAGGCCTGTATGGGGGTTTTGCAAACTCAAAGACCTAAAGGAACCACAAAGGATGGTCTGAAATTAAAACGTTAACTAAAAGCAGTGTATGGTGGGTCGTCACATTCTGATAAAGGTCAATATTTACCATCACTGAGTCTATTGTCTTTTTGCATCTACGATAACATATCCTTGGAATGTCGATGTAATTTCCCTTTTTCTAGACCCCTCAAAGCCCAGGCACCACTCTGCGGAGATCACAAATCCCCTCATTGTCATTGAGTTAATTGTTGACTGTTAACTATCCTGCACCCACCTAAGCAAAAGAAGCATGTGTATCATTTTCCTTTTTATCCAATCCCAGAGGCTTCCCCCCTGTGCTTTCTCCCACCCCCTAATCCAGTGGTCCGCAAACTCATTAGTCAATGGAGCCAAATATCAACAGTACAACGATTCAAATTTCTTTTGAGAGCCAAATTTTTTAAACTTAAACTATATAGGTAGGTACATTGTTATTAACTTAATTAGGGTACTCCTAAGGCTTAGGAAGAGCCACACTCAAGAGGCCAAAGAGCCGCATGTGGCTCAAGAGCCGCAGTTTGCCGACCACAGCCCTAATCTATCATCAATGGATTTCATGTGACCCACTTACGTCTCCTCCTTTGATTGTAATGTATAAAACAAGGTGAAAAACTGCCATCCTCTGGATTATTATCTCAATACCTTGAGATTCTGCTTCCCGGCAAATGTCGCTCAAATAAACTCACAAAAATTCTCTCCTTAACTCACAAAAATTCTTTACAGGTTTGAATGTGCGTGTGTTGTTTTTTTTTTTTTTACATTAATACCATCAAAAGAAATTTACCTAATATGGGCACAGCAATGTTAAAATCTTTCTCCAAGGTCACATAATTAGTAAGTGGCCGGAGTTTTTAACCCAGGAATGTCTGATTCCATGTATAATGTCCTAATCCTTATTCCATGTATACTGGTTAAGCTGGAGCTGTGAGGAGAAGTTGTTGGCCCGTACATTCAGAAAGATTAAAAACTCTCCTTAATATCCTGCTCCATCCTTTATCTCTTCCATCTTTTTCCTTAAGTCTGATAAAGTCTTTGTTCAAATATATTATTAAGATGAGTTCAGAACTGATCTCAGGAGAACATGAAGAGAATAGAGAGGAAATCACCTTTATTGTTTTTCTTCTCTTCAAGTCTTACACTCATTAACATCAGAAGAGGTGTTTAATGTCTCAAGGCTATCAGTTTGGGCTCTGCTGGCCCAGGCTCCCTCCCAAGTAGCATTGGCTTCAGGAGAAATAAATTAAGCCTGTCCTGAGGTTTTCCTCTCCTCCTCCCAAGAGCCCCCATGATACCAGGAAGCCTCCCACTGGCCCATCCAGGGGCCCAGAATGGGGACTTGCCCTTGGGTTCCCCAAACTCACCCAACACTTTCAGTGGGATTCTCCTTTCCTCTTCAAACCTAGAATTCAACAACACCTTCAGGATGTAGGTGCTGCTGTCTTCTTCCTGGACATTATAGATGTGAAGTGCGCCATCTTGACGACCAAGTGTGACCCTGTCCTTAAACTTAGTTTCGAAGTAGTGAGGATTAGGCTGGTTGGTCTCCCATTCTAAAATTTTCAGGTCGGTATTGTAAAACCAACCAAGACGGTGGTAGTTCTCAGGCAAATTGGAGCTTCGAAGACTCACATTGCTGCCAGAGAGCGCGAATTTTGGATCTGCTGATTGACCTGCCAATGAGACAGAGTGAGACCCAACTTAGAGAAGGCAGAGATGCCTGGGCTGGTAGGTAAGGGAAGAAGGAAGGAATTTCTGCTTGCAACCATGACTATAGTCTTTATCACAGGCCCTGGACCCCTGATCAGGAATTCAATGAAAGCTGGAGATTGGGAAGTGGGCTTGGGGACAGGAAATGTTGCTTATAATCCATCTAGTTCTAACTCAGACGATAAAGAAAAAGGACACTGAGGTTGGCCCAGTAGATTTTTCAAATAAAATAATGACAAACCATCTCCTCTCTGGGCTTGTGTTCCCTACTGGTTCGATTAGCTTCCCAGCAGTAGGTGTGGAGAGAAACAAGGTTCAAAGTGGACAGGAGACAGAGCTAATCAGTGGCAAAGTATAAAAAAAGCATGAACACATTTCAGTAGCACAAATTTTATGCTATTTGTCTGGCTTTAGTGATACTGGTAGTCTTTGCAAGCTTTTTAAAACTTGTGATACCTGGGATTTCTTTTCTTATTCTAACTAAATTTATTTTTATTCTTGTTTGTACATACGGTTTTGTTCTTTCTTTCATGAAGGTACCCCAAATTGTATAAACCTCAGCTGTAAAAACTCAGGTGGTTAAATTGGAGAAAGAAAAAATGATACCTACAAGATGCAAGGTAAAAGGAGGTCTGTTGACTCTTTTTGTAGGTGGGGAGAAATAAATACTGTACATATATACATTCATTGACTTCAGTCAATGATGGACTGCATATACAGCAGTGGTCCCATCTATATATATAAAAGCCTAATATGCAAATTGTCCCCTCAGGTGGGAGTTCAACTGACTGGGAGTTCAACCGATCGCTGTGATTGTGCTGATGGACCAGGGGGCGGTGCAGAACAAAGGAAGGCCCTGGCTGGCAGCTGGCAGCTGCTAAGGACCATACCTGTGCATGAATTTTTGTGCACTGGGCCTCTAGTAAGATTATAATGGGAAAAATTTCTATCGACTAGTGAGACATAGCCATCTAAATGTTGTAGTATAACCCATTACTCACATGTTTGTGGTGATGCTGATGTAAACATGCCTACTGCTCTGCCAGGTGTATGAAAGTATAGCACATACAATTATGTACAGTACATAATTCTTGATAATAATAATAAGTGAAGATTACTTGTTTATGTATTTTTATACCATATTTTTATCATTATTTTATCATGTACTCTCTCTACTTATAAAAAAATCTCCTGTAGCCCTAGCTGTTTGGCTCAGTGAAAAGAGTGTCAGCTTGTGAACTAAAGTGTCCTGGGTTTGATTCCAGTCAAGGGCATGTACCTTGGTTGCAGGCTCAATCCCTGGCCCTGGTCAGGTTGTGTGTGAAGGCAATCAATCCATGTGTCTATCTCACATCAATGTTTCTCTCTCTCTCTGTCTCCCTTCCACTCTCTCTAAAAAAATCAATGGAAAGATATCCTCAGGTGAGGATTAACAAAAAAAAGTTTCCTGTAAAACAATATGCTATGTTATATTTGCAACAGCCTCATATCATATATATTGATCACATCATATTATTTTGTGTTTAATTGAATCTCATGTTGTTTTATAAATTTAGTGTAGCCTAATGGTACAGTTTTTATAAAGTCTACAGTAGTATGCAGTAATGTCCTAGGTCTTCACATTCACTTTACCACTCACTCACTGACTCACCCAGAGCAGCTTGCAGTCCTGCAAGCTTCATTCGTGGAAAGTGCCCTAGACAGGTGTACCATTTTCTATCTTTTATACCGTATTTTTACTCTACCTTTTTTATATTTAGATATGTTTCAGTACAGTAACATGCTGTATAGGTTTGTGGCCTAGGAGCAATAGGCTATGCCATCTAGGTTTGTGTAAGTGCACTCCATGATGTTCACACAATGATGAAGTTGCCTAATGACACATCTCAACATGTAGCACATGACTGTATAGGTTGAGAAAGAACAGTAGAAAAAAGCTAATGGTAGAGGAAAGGGGGAATAAGACTTATGTTACTCTGATCTCATATACTGTCACACAAAACCAGAATAATATTTCTCAAC
>NW_005353839.1:139451-149289 GCF_000412655.1 Myotis brandtii | reverse complement strand
TGATTTTTTACAGAGAGGAAGGGAGAGGGATAGAGAGCTAGAAACATCGATGAGAGAGAAACATCGATCAGCTGCCTCCTGCACACCCCCCACTGGGTATGTGCCCACAACCAAGGTACATGTCCTTGACCAGAATCGAACCTGGGACCATTGAGTCCGCAGGCCGACACTCTATCCACTGAGCCAAACTGGTCAGGACGAAGGTACATTTTTAAAAAATAAGAAATAAAATAAAAGGTAGGAGAAACAACTTGAAGGAAAGCTACTATTTTGATTTAATTCTAATAGGAGGAAGTAGTTGGGTATGTGTCTGGATGCTTAGGATAAAGTAACTGTGTTTACTTACTTGTAGTTTACAATAGAAAATAAATCAGATATTTGCTGTGCTTATCCATGATTCTTGTTCATCAAAAAAGCAAAATTTAAATGGGGAGGGGGATTAGATGAAAGGAAGTCATAATTTTATGCAAAAGAGTCTATTCAGGAAAAAGGAAGATGTTCTAAAGAGGAAGTTCTGATTACTCTAAAAACAAGTCACATGATCTCTAGTAAAACTTCTAATATGGAAAGAGGTGCATGTTTAAAATATTGATATGAAATTGAGGCTCTCTGATAAGATCAACTATTTACAAACATCTACAAACTTTTTTGGGAAGTTATTTGGCAGTAGATCTCAAGACTGAAGATTTGTGTCATGAGTGACAAGATAAACAGAGTACCATTTTCTGAGATGGGAAGTCAAATGAATTCAATAAGTCAGATTACCATGGGTCAAGGCCTGAACAACTCTTTTAAGACATATTAGTGTGAATGGGAAGGAAAATGGTAGGGCATTATGTAAAGGGGCATGAAAAGTAAAGAGAGTTTTTGATTGTTTGTTTTTAATTTTATTTAAAGAGGAACCCTGGCTAGCAAAGCTAAGTGGTTAGAGCTTTGGCCCGCACACCAGAGGGTCTTGGTTCAATTCTCTGTCTAGGACACATATCTGGGTTGAAGGCTCAATCCCCAGCCCCCATCAGGGTGCATGAGGGAGGCAACCAATCTTTGTGTCTCTCTCATATCCGTGTTTCTGCACACACACTAGAGGCCTGGTGCATGAAATTCATGCATGTGTGAGGTCCCTAGGCCTGGCCGGCAATCAGGGCTGATCAGGTTCCCAGCCTCCCTGCCTCTTCCTCTCCTCACTGCCCACACGCCACCACCCTGCATGGTTCTAATGAATGAGTGGCCTGGAAAAGCAACATAAACCTGAAGATAGAAACACTAGAAGTAAGGGTTGATTGACCATAAAAGAAGGAAAAAAAGGCATTCTAGTTTTCTAAAAGAATTCTATAATCCATTCACAAATTGAAGAAGAAAGATGGATTAATTTTACTAATAGAGATTGCAAAATTAATGCAGATACATTGTAATACAACTTGGGGCATCAAGGTGTTAGTTTAGTCAGCTAATGGAGGATTGTCTAATAAATTCAGATAGATTGATATTTACTTATGTAGAGTATATTTATGTATTTTTTAATTTTTAAAGTAAATGAACAAAATGTTAATTTGCCTTCCTACCAATTCCTTATTTTAAAAGGTAGGAGATATATGCATCACCCATGGACACAGACAATGGTGTGGTGAAGACCTGGGGCAGGGGGCAGGTGTAGTCTAGAAGGGGTCAATGGGGGAAAAGAGGGGATATCTGCAATGAAGATACATTTTTTTAAAATATATTTTATGATTTTTTACAGAGAGGAAGGGAGAGGGATAGAGAGCTAGAAACATCGATGAGAGAGAAACATCGATCAGCTGCCTCCTGCACACCCCCCACTGGGTATGTGCCCACAACCAAGGTACATGTCCTTGACCAGAATCGAACCTGGGACCATTGAGTCCGCAGGCCGACACTCTATCCACTGAGCCAAACTGGTCAGGACGAAGGTACATTTTTAAAAAATAAGAAATAAAATAAAAGGTAGGAGAAACAACTTGAAGGAAAGCTACTATTTTGATTTAATTCTAATAGGAGGAAGTAGTTGGGTATGTGTCTGGATGCTTAGGATAAAGTAACTGTGTTTACTTACTTGTAGTTTACAATAGAAAATAAATCAGATATTTGCTGTGCTTATCCATGATTCTTGTTCATCAAAAAAGCAAAATTTAAATGGGGAGGGGGATTAGATGAAAGGAAGTCATAATTTTATGCAAAAGAGTCTATTCAGGAAAAAGGAAGATGTTCTAAAGAGGAAGTTCTGATTACTCTAAAAACAAGTCACATGATCTCTAGTAAAACTTCTAATATGGAAAGAGGTGCATGTTTAAAATATTGATATGAAATTGAGGCTCTCTGATAAGATCAACTATTTACAAACATCTACAAACTTTTTTGGGAAGTTATTTGGCAGTAGATCTCAAGACTGAAGATTTGTGTCATGAGTGACAAGATAAACAGAGTACCATTTTCTGAGATGGGAAGTCAAATGAATTCAATAAGTCAGATTACCATGGGTCAAGGCCTGAACAACTCTTTTAAGACATATTAGTGTGAATGGGAAGGAAAATGGTAGGGCATTATGTAAAGGGGCATGAAAAGTAAAGAGAGTTTTTGATTGTTTGTTTTTAATTTTATTTAAAGAGGAACCCTGGCTAGCAAAGCTAAGTGGTTAGAGCTTTGGCCCGCACACCAGAGGGTCTTGGTTCAATTCTCTGTCTAGGACACATATCTGGGTTGAAGGCTCAATCCCCAGCCCCCATCAGGGTGCATGAGGGAGGCAACCAATCTTTGTGTCTCTCTCATATCCGTGTTTCTGACCTCTGCTCAGAAAACTACAGGACGTTGAAAAAAGAGATAGAGGAAGACATAAAGAGATGGAAGAACATACCATGTTCTTGGATTGGTAGAATCAACATCATTAAAATGTCCATACTGCCCAAAGCAATCTATAAATTCAACGCACTTCCCATTAAAATACCAACGGCATATTTCACAGACCTAGAACGAACTCTCCAAAAATTCATCTGGAACAAAAAACGACCCCGAATAGCTGCAGCGATCCTGAGAAAGAACAAAGTAGGTGGGATCTCAATACCAGATATCAAGCTGTATTACAAAGCCACTGTTCTCAAAACTGCCTGGTACTGGCACAAGAACAGACATATAGATCAATGGAATAGAATAGAAAGCCCAGAAATCAGCCCCAACCAATACGCTCAATTAATATTTGACAAAGGAGGCAAGAACATACAATGGAGTCAAATACAGTTCCTCATGTTGTGGTGACCCCCAACCATAACATTATTTTTGTTGCTACTTCATAACTGTAATTTTGCTACTGTTATGAATCGTAATGTAAATATCTGATATGCAGGATGTATTTTCATTGTTACAAATTGAACATAATTAAAGCATAGTGATTAATCACAAAAACAATATGTAATTATATATGTGTTTTCCGATGGTCTTAGGTGACCCCTATGAAAGGGTTGTTCGACCCCCAAAGGGGTCGCGACCCACAGGTTGAGGGGTGGTGGTGGGAAGAAATCTTCCCCTGGAACCTCTCCTAAAATCTCCACCCTTAAAACCCTTAGGATGGAGAACCCAGTACCCCCTCCAAGCAGATAAATGAATGAATAAATAAATAAATAAATAAATAAGGGGTGGTGGGAAGAAATCTTCCCCTGGAACCTCTCCTAAAATCTCCACCCTTAAAACCCTTAGGATGGAGAACCCAGTACCCTCTCCTCCAAGCACACCCTCACCTTTCTGTTCCCTCTCTCCTCCTCCCAGGCATTACTTTCCTGACTCCCAAGCTCCGAGGGCCCTTCATCTCTTCATTTACCTCTTTAACATGTTTCCTAAGCCTATTTCTTCTACAAATTATTTTTTCTACCTCTGTGATTTTCTAAATAAATGTTCTCTTATAATTTGAGTCTTGGCTCTGAATCCTTTCCTAGCCAGAACTCAAGTACCGAGGTCACTGAACACCGTGCAGGTCCGGTCTGACCCCACCTATCTAACACCAGCTTGTTCCCTCCCACTGCTGCCAACACTTCCTTTTATTCAAAATTTGAAAACTACCATGGGACTAAGAGGGGCCTACTTTCTTATGGTCCTATTTTTGCCATGTCCCCTGGGGAAAAGAGATGGAACTCAGGTTGAGCCACATCCCATGTCCTCTTTTCCATCCAACCAGTGCACAATTATAGGCAGACAATCTGTGGAAAATACCTTGGATGCTGGTCTCCAAGAAGCAATAAGGCAGTAGAAGCTGTAGAGCCAGACACCACTTCAACCCTTCGGAGTACATCTTCTCTCCAGAGCTTCCTGAACACTGCAGCCAGGAAGGTCTTCAGTGCTCAACTTCCTTCCACTCTAGCTGTATGGGTGGGGCCTTGAGAAACAGGAAGTCCCATAGATTTCTCTTCGTTACATCTGAGACCACAATGGCAGTTTTAATTTTAGTTCATCCTTTTGATAGGATGGACTTATAATCTAACTAGAGGCCCAATGCACAAAATTCATGCATGGGTAGGGCTCCTAGTGACTGCCGGCTGGGACCTCTCTTCGTTCTGTGCCGCCCCTTGGTGGTCAGCGCACGTCATAGCGAGCAATTGAGCTCCCGGTCCAGTTCCTGGTTGGTCGAGCTCCTGCCCGAGGGGACAATTTGCATATTAGCCTTTTATTAAATAGGATAGATAGAGCAGCTGAATTAATCTGAAAAGTAATCATATTATTTTAAATCTTAGAACACAGATACTCATGTGAATAGGGGGTTAAGTTTTTCTTAAAGTTTCCTTTTCAAGGCCTGTGTAAAGCAATTGAAGAGGTGACTCAGCTGTGAATGCAGCAAGCAGAACCGACAACCATAGTCAGGCCAACCCACCAGGTATAGAAGCATCATCTCATCACCTGATGACTACAATAGCTGACATCTGTGGACCCCCTGTTATGGGTTGGCTCAACGAGATAGACCACCGACTCAGAATTTAAATTTAAGAACCATTAAGCTGGACTCAGAATTTAAATTTAAGAACCTTTATTAAGCTGGCCAGCTGACCACAGCACCTAGCTCCCCTCTGGGAGCTTCGGAGCATGTGGCAGAGATCAAGGGTGCAGTATGATCCTTTATAGCAAAACAGTGTTACCTTAGAAGTTCACAGAAAGTTCATAAGAACAAAGGCGGGGTAAACAGAGTCACACCTGGCTGGAGCGTATCATAACACATTGTTTTTCTAAGACAATCTAGCAATTTTTCTTCCATGGTTCCTAACCCTGCAATCCCTCTCCATACGTCAGTCCCCCCTCCCAGCACATACACAATCCTTCTCCATATCCTGACAACACAATCCTTCCTCATACATCCCCCTCCCTCCGAGCACATTCAATTTCTCATGTCTCATTTCCTCCCCTTAGCATTCTGTAACATTCTGTAACCCTTCCATGCCGCAGTCCCTCACTCTAGCACACCCCAGGCCTGCATGTCTCACCCCAGCCCCTTCCCCTTTATAATCCTGTCCCTTGTACCTTGCTGGGAGGCAGGATTTGATGCTTGTAAGCGCCCTGTCTTCTTGGTTGAGCCACATCCGATGTCCTCTTTTCCGTCCAACCAGTGCACAATTATAGGCAGCCTTTTGGGCCACATCCTGGAGTTCTGTTTCTGTTTGTGTGTCTTCCTAGAAACTCCACCTCACAGCTTTCTCAATAAATACCTAATATCATTCAACCCTGCTTTCATTATTGGACACGGCGACAGGCAGACCGAGCCAAACAGGGGAGGGGTGGGGGGTGGTTTCCTGGTAACACTTTGTGGTTATTTGAAGTCTCTTAAAGGTTGTCATGCAGGCCTTCCCTGAATTAGTCAGGTTAGCATGTGGCCCTTTTTCACCCGCACATCCCCCTTTTGGTCATAAATCAACCCAAAGGATGCATTGATGACCAAACTTTGGTTGGATAATGGAGTCCCACAGTGCTAGGAAGGCTCATTCCTAGGAAGTCTCAGTGTCAGCATGTGTCTTGCTGAACAGAGTGGACCACTGGGGATGGGGCAAGACCATAGCCTTAGATGGCATTCAAGGTTGAATTATTATTATTCAAAATAAAAGGCAGGTAAATGGGAGGCAGTCAGATCCTATATGTCCTTTTTTTAAAAAAAAATTTCTTTATTGATTAAGGTATTACATATGTGTCCTTATCTCCCCTTTACCCCCCAGATCCCCCCACTCATGCCTATATGTCCTTTTTAAAAAGTATTCTGGGTACTTGCATGTGGGAAGTCATCCATTATCTTCTCTATCAGAGAGGTGTGGACAAGGAACCAGAAGGCTGGTGACCCTTGAAGCCCTGGCAAAGGTAAGAGCTATGCACCCACTGTTAGTCCAGACAATGGTAGCTGAATCAATTTCCCCATTTACTATTATGTAAATCCTTGCTAAAGGGCTAGTCTGCCTGTTACTGGAAATTGCCTGCCTAAGGGCTATGGGTGGATCCCAAACCAATAAAAGGTTGGTGCGGCCTGAGCACCAGTGGAAGTCCTTCCCCTTGAGTTGGATTTGCCTGCCTGGTCCAATATTTCATTGTCTCTTGTCTCTTCTCTTTCATTTGTGTGCGGCTCCTCTTCCAGATCCTGAACCCTAAACCACGCGGGACGAGGGGGAAACAAACATACAACATCTAGCGCCTCAGCGGGAAATCTGGAAGAGAAGACTTCGCCTAGAGCGAAAAAATGAAGATTCACCGGAAAGGTGGGAAAGGATTCACCGTATAGGTGGGGAGATATTTCACTGCACACAAATGCCCACGTTCAGCTGCAGAAGTCGCGATCTGTAAGTAGGGTGGGAACATTTTCTTTAGCCAGGCTAATGGGGCAGGATTCGGCTTTAAAAAAGTAAGAAACTTTATTGAAGGCTTTTTCCGGTCCATTGGGATTGGTGGAGGTTCCACAGCTATGGTTTGAGCAAACTTTCTAGACATGTTATGTAGAGGCAGTTCCCTAACCAGGGACAAAAGACACTGCTTTGGTAGTTTTTAATGCTGGAAATTCTCTGGTGTAAACTTTTAGTGTGTTCTGTGCATCTGTATAAGAGTGTTGATGTTTTTGTGTCTGTTTGTTGTTGTTTAATTTGTTTAAGGAGGAGGCGAGTTCTGCTTTGGGGAAGCCTAGTTGTGTGTGGTGGGGTTGAAAGCGTGAGAGAGATTGCTAGAACATCCCAGCAGCTGCCAAGAATTCTTAATCTTGGGGTCTCTTCTTGCTCTCCCTCTCGGGGTTCAGCCACCAGAAACAGCTGGTGAGATTTCTGTTTGTTTGCAGTATAATGTTGGCTGTCTATCTTTTAGAAACAGGGTAGACAGCCGCCATGTTGGCCGCATGGCTTGCCGCTCCCCTGGGGGCCGCCATCTTGAAACAGCAAAGGCCAACCTCTCCCTTTGAATTAGCCAATCGGGAAAGACCGTGCACTTGAGCTCCAATCAAGAGCAAGGAACAGGTCACATGGGTTGTTGAGGCATCTGCCTCAGAAAGGAACTTGCAGAGATTCAGAGCCAAGTTCAAACAGGAAACTCTCAGGGGGGTAGCATGTGTCCTGTCGGGGACTGGGCAGCCAAGACTCAGGATCCCTGTGGGGGTGTCTGCCAGTGATGCTCGGGGTATTTGCGTTTCACAGATTAGGAGTTTATGAATTATTTTCAATGCTGAATACACTGCTTGCAATAAGCCATGTGCCTCATTTCAAAATCTTACATTTTATTCTTTATATGCCGAAATTATAATTGAATCTAAAGGTGTACAAATTTTATATTCTCTATGTCATTTTACAGGGATTATTCCTTATCAAGAAATTGCTGTCTTGGAATATTATATTTTATAGAAAAGCAAAGTTTTTTTTTTTAATCAAATCTATAACCATGCCACTTTTAAATTTTGTCATTCGTGGACAGCTCTATTCTGATGCATTTGTAGGTATATTATATGGTAAGAGATCAACTGAAGGACTTATATGCATGCATATAAGCATAACCAATGGACATAAGACACTGGGGGGTAGGGGAGGCCAGGAGATTGTCAAGGGTGGGGGAAAAAAGGAGACATATGTAATACTCTTTGTCATACTTAAAGCAATAAAACAATTTAAAAAAATAAGTAAAAAGAAAAAAAACATATCCTTGATGGAGGATTAAAATATATTTATATATTAGCTAATTTTACTAGGGCTTATTAGGAGGTAGTCCTTATGCTATTTTAATATATATTATCTCATTTAATACTTACAATCACCTGGACTAAGAACTATGATTATCTCCACTTCCCAGATGAGGAAACTGAGGAGTGGAACATTGAAGTCACCTTGCCCAAGGCCAAATGATTAAGGTATTACATATGTGTCCTTATCTCCCCTTTACCCCCCAGATCCCCCCACTCATGCCTATATGTCCTTTTTAAAAAGTATTCTGGGTACTTGCATGTGGGAAGTCATCCATTATCTTCTCTATCAGAGAGGTGTGGACAAGGAACCAGAAGGCTGGTGACCCTTGAAGCCCTGGCAAAGGTAAGAGCTATGCACCCACTGTTAGTCCAGACAATGGTAGCTGAATCAATTTCCCCATTTACTATTATGTAAATCCTTGCTAAAGGGCTAGTCTGCCTGTTACTGGAAATTGCCTGCCTAAGGGCTATGGGTGGATCCCAAACCAATAAAAGGTTGGTGCGGCCTGAGCACCAGTGGAAGTCCTTCCCCTTGAAAAATATTGTTGACTTTTAAATCTTTTGTTTCCCAAATATAAGGAAAAGTAAAGAGCAGACATTCTGCATTGTAGGAACTAACAAATTGGTAACAGATTCATTTCACAGTGCGCTCCTGGGAGACGAAGATTTCAAAGATCATGGCTTACAACCAGGAGATTTGGTGTATTGGAAAAGACACCAAATAAAAGACTCTCTCTAACCTCTTTGGAGGGGACCTTACCAGGTATATACTAACTAACTCATGTGCAGCTAAACTTAAAGGAACCGGTCCATTGGGATTGGTGGAGGTTCCACAGCTATGGGTACAAGGCCTGGGGTGCTTGGGACTCCTCTGGTCTCCTTCCGTCTGTCCTGCTTTTTATATTTCAGAACTTGTGAAACTGGGTTAGGACCAGCTTTGAGCTCTAGACATCTGGGTAAATGCCCAAACCCAATGCAACCTGCAAAAACCCTACACAGGACTATGCCCTTCTCTGCCACTTCATATGCTTTGTAGTCACTCTAAAACAGTGATGGTGAACCTATGACACACGTGTCAGAGGTGACACGCAAACTCATTTTTTTGGTTGATTTTTCTTTGTTAAATGGCATTTAAATATATAAAATAAATATCAAAAATATAAATCTTTGTTTTACTATGGTTGCAAATATCAAAAAATTTCTATATGTGACACGGCACCAGAGTTAAGTTAGGGTTTTTCAAAATGCTGACACGCCGAGCTCAAAAGGTTCGCCATCACTGCTCTAGAATAGCCCTTTAGAGTTACAACCTGCTTTCATACCCATTGATAGTTTTGCTCCCACAATAACCCATGACATAGGGATGAGAAGACAGTTTTACTCTAAATTTACACGTGAAGAAATTATGAACCATAGGAGTGAGATGACTTGCAGTAGCAGATCCTACATTAAAATTACTTTGTGCCCTACCCAGTTTTGGCTCAGCGGATAGAGGGTCTCAGGTTCAATTCCAGGTCAGGGCACATGCCCAAGTTGTGAGCTCAATCCCAGTAGGAGGCATGCAGGAAGCAGCCAATCAATGATTCTCTCTCATCATTGATGTTTCTATTTCTCCCTCTCCCTTCCTCTCTGAAATTCATAAAAATAAAAATT
>NW_005353839.1:112319-138618 GCF_000412655.1 Myotis brandtii | reverse complement strand
AGGTGCCCCAACCCCCTGATCGGCCCTGCTCTGTGTGTGACAGGGCGCGGCGCCCCAACCCCCCCCATGGGCCCTGCTCTGTGTGTGATGGGGTGGAGCCGCAACCTCCCCATCGGCCCTGCCCAGAGTGTGACAGGGGGGAGTGCCCCAACCTCTTGATCGGCCCTGCTCTGTGGGTGACAGGGGGTGGTGCCCCAACTCCCCTATCGGCCCTACTCTGTGCATGACAGGGGAGAGCTCCCCAACCCCCTGATCGGCCCTGCTCTGTGCCTGACAGGGGGGAGCTCCCCACCCCCTGATGGGCCCTGCTCTGTGCGTGACAGGGGGTGGTGCCCCAACCCCCCAATCGGCCCTACCCTGAGCGTGACTGGGGGTGGCATCGCAACATCCCGATACGCCCTGCTCTGTGCATGACAAGGGGCGGAGCCCCAACCCCCAATCGGCCCTGCTCTGAGCCCGACCAGGGGCTGAACCTAGGGATTGGGCCTGCCCTCTGCCACCCAGGAGCGGGCCTAAGCCAGCATGTCGTTATCTCCCGAGGGGTCCCAGACTATTAGAGGGCACAAGTGGGGCTGAGGGACACCCCCCCTTGCCAGTGCACAAATTTTTGTGCACCCGGCCTCTAGTATATAATACAAGAGAATAATTTTGCTGGAGTAAAAACAGTTGCTAGGCATCACAACGTAATACATACAAGAATCATATATGATGATTCTCCAAACACCATTGTTACCTATGCAGTTCATGCTATTAAATGGGTGAGTGAGCTAGTGGATAGTATGAAGTCCCTGACGGACAGAACAGTATTGTTGGTGCTCTTATCCCAACATCAAGAAAGGTTCAGGAATCTGGAGAAGGGGCTGTGCATAGATGAATCCAGAGACCAATGAAGAATCTGGAGACAAAAGATAGTTTTGAAAGGCATTGGGGTTCAGAGGAGCTTAGCTAAAGGAGCTAAGTTCTAAGATTTTAAAGCAGCGATTCTCAACCTGTGGGTTGCGACCCCTTTGGGGGGTCGAACGACCCTTTCACAGGGGTCGCCTAAGACCATTGGAAAACACATATATAATTACATATTGTTTTTGTGATTAATCACTGTGCTTTAATTACATTTAATTTGTAACAATGAAAATACATCCTGCATATCAGATATTTACATGACGATTCATAACAGTAGCAACATTACAGTTATGAAGTAGCAACGAAAATAATTTTATGGTTGGGGGTCACCACAACATGAGGAACTGTATTAAAGGGTCACGGCATTAGGAAGGTTGAGAACCACTGTCTTAAAGTCTAAGGTCTTAGGTTCTCTCCTTGTCCCCAGGACCCCATGCTTTTTATTAACACAACTTGTCCTGAGGCGAGGCAGAGATATACACTTCAAAGGCTCAGGGTTTGGTACAGAGTCCGTTGTCAGAATGGGAGAATTAGCCTACGGCTGTTCAGGTGTTTGGCCAGTAGGGGGCAATAACATGTAGATTAAGATGCCTTTTAGCTGTCTGGCAGGAGCAATCAGTTTAATGTATTCTATTCAGGTTTGGGGAAATGCCTTTAGCCATTCCCTGTGTGACTCAACCCTGTTGAGTCCCCAAGTATCATCAAACTTTTGATGAAACTCTTGAAATTATGACATGCTGGAATTGGTAAACACTACGTGGCCTTGAAGTTCACTAAGTTACTACACACTGTTTTTCAGAAAGGGGAATTCAACTCAGAAAGGGGAAGACCCTTCTTTAAAAGAGAAAGAAAGAAAATGAGATAGAAATAAAATAGAAGGGGGTGGGGAACCAAAGATCATCCATATACCTCCTACCCAGAGACAGTGTTTATCTATCTATATCGATCCATCATCCTTCCAGTTGCTTTTCCTATGCATATCTACATGTAAATATTCTCTAATGAATTCATACTAAACATACTATTTTGTATATTTAACAGCTGAACAGATGAAACCTAAACTATTCAACAAATGAAAGCATTCAAAAGCTATAAAAATTTCCAATTGAAATAAAGTACTGCTATTCAAATGTAAGTTTACAAAAGAATCATCTGGTATTTTTAATAACATACAGATTCCCCCACTTTATTCCCTCTGAGATTCTGAAATAGTAGGTCCTGTCTTTTTTTGTTTTTGTGTTTTATTTATTTATTTATTTTATTTTATTATTATTATTATTTTTTTTTACCAAGAGCTAAAAATCAAGTGAATAAATAATCTGATGAACAGAATAAACTGGTGATTATAATAGAATCAGGGGCATAGAAAGGGAGTGGACTGACTATTCTTGGGGATGAAAGGGGTGTGGGGGATGCGGGTAGAGACTGAACAAAAATCGTGCACCTATGGATGAGGACAGTGGGGGGCGGTGAGGGCGGAGGGTGGGGTGGGAAACGGGTGGAGGGGAGCTATGGGGGGAAAAAGAGGAACAACTGTAATAATCTGAATAAAGATTTAATTTAAAAAAAGAAACATTAATTGAGGTATCAGCTGTTAAATGTGTATACATTTTGGGGGGGGACACCCTATAGTTAAGCAAAGCAAGGAAATCAATATATGAAACTAGAGGCCCAGTGCACGGGTGAGGTCCAGCCAGCCCCACCCCAGACCAGGGTGGGGGGCTGATGGGGGTGGGGCCAGCCAGGGGGAGGGGCCACGGGTGGTTGACTGGCCGGCCCTGCCCCCTGGTTGAACTCCTGGTCGAGGGAACAATTTGCATATTAGCCTTTTATTATATAGGATAAACACAGTGTATGATACAAGTTGTGTTTATGACAAACGAGGAGTGCCAGGATCTGGTCCTGGGCTTTCTACCACTGTATTTGAGATAGCTCTTTGGGTGTTTGGGTCAGTGTGTTGGGTATAGTCACATCAGGCACTGTTTTGGGCATAGGAAAAGGGTAACCTTCCTTTCCAGAGTCCCCTTCCCCCAAAGACATGCAGCATGATTGGTGAGACCGAGAGAGAGAGAGAGAGAGAGAGAGAAAAAGAAAGAGGATGTGAGAAAAACTGGAAGAAATTTTTAAAAAGCCTAGCCAATTACTCATAGCCAAATAATGCAAAAGAAAATGACCGTCTTGACTAAGCAGTTCTGGGCCTTCCCTGGGGACATTTTTTTCTTTAAAAATAAATAAATAAATAAATAAGTAAATATATATATATTTGACTTTTTTCCTCAGAGAAGAAAAAATAAGGAGAGAGATAGAAATATCAATGATGAGAGAGAATCATTGATAGGCTTCCTCCTGCACGCTCTACCCTGGGGTCGGGCCTGCAACTGAGGTGTGTGCCCTGACCAGGAATAAAACCTGAACCTTCCGGTTCATTGCTCAATGCTCATCCACTGAGACACAGCAGGTGGGCCCAGGGACATTTTTTACACTAATCTAAGTATTTCAGAATAAGTTGAAAGAAGATGTACAACGTTCTCCTGAAGATGTCCAAAAATTTTGTCAAATTTGGCTTAAAATATATTAGTGAGAAAGGCATAAAAATGTTCTCATATTTTGTTAGCTTCAAATTCAAATTTATCTATTTCACACTTTAATGTCATACTTGGTTATTTTATGAAGAAAAATTTAAATGATGATTGAGTGCAAAAATAACATAAGAAAAATGACTGCTGTGCTTGCTATATGCCCACTTCCGCACAACATACCTTAATTATAGTTGCTTTGAAAAAGAAATAACTACTGGACAAGCTATTTTTAAAATTAGGTAAGTTGTAACAATACTATTATGTTTTAAAGCTGGGGTGGGGAACATTTTTTTCTACCAAGGACCATTTGGATATTTATAACATCATTTTCGGGCCATACAAAATGATCAACTTAAACATTAGCCTGCTATATTTGGTCAAACATTTAATTAACTTACCCCTAATCCCTTGGCAGGGCCAGACCAAATGATTTTGTGGGCCTTATACGGCCTGAGGGCCCCTGGTTTAAAGCAACAACCATTTCTCACTTTGAGATGACACAGATTTTCTCCTTGAAATATACAAGCATTCTATTCTTTTTTTAATTGTTATTGTTTAAAGTATGACATATGTTTCCTTTTTCCCCAATTGACCACCCTCCCCACCACTCTCACCCCTGAGGACAAGCCCCCACCGCCCAGTGTCTGTGTTCATTGGTTATGCTAATATGCATGCATACAAGTCCTTTGGTTGATCTCTAACCCCCGCCTCCCCTGCCTTCTCTCTGAGGTTGGACTGTCTGTTCAGTGTTACATTGTCTCTGGATCTATTTCTGTTCATCAGTTTGTGTTGATCATTATATCCCACATATGAGTGAGATCTGTGATATTTATCTTTCTCCAACTGGCTTATTTTACTTAGCATAATGCTCTCCAGTTCCATCCATGCTGTTGCAAATGGTAAGATTTCCTTCTTTTTTTTTATAGCAGCATAGTATTCCATCGTGTAGATGTACCACAGTTTTCTAATCCACTCATCTGCTGATGGGCACTTAGGCTGTTTCTAAATCTTAGCTATGGTAAATTGTGCTGCTATGAACATAGGGGTGCATATATCCTTTCTGATTGGTGTTTCTGGTTTCTTGGGATATATTCCTAGAAGTGTGATTACTAGGTCAAATGAAAGTTTCATTTTTAACTTTTTGAGGAAACTCCATACTGTTTTCCACAGTGGCTCCATCAGTCTGTATTCCCACCAGTAGCTCACGAGTGTTCCTTTTTCTCCACATCCTCTCCAGCACTTGTTGTTTGTTGATTGCTTGATGATAGCCATTCTGACAGGTGTGAGTTGGTACCTCATTGTTGTTTTGATTTGCATTTCTCAGATGATTAGTGACTTTGAACATGTTTTCATATGTCTCCTGGCCTTCTGTATGTCCACTTTTGAAAAGTATCTACTTAGGTCCTTTGCCCATTTTTTGATTGGATTGTTTATCTTCCTTTTGTTAAATTGTATGAGTTCTCTGTAAATTTTGGAGATTAAACCCTTATTGGAGATAACATTGGCAAATATGTTCTCCTATGCAGTGGGCTTTCTTGTTTTGTTGATGGTTTCTTTTGCTGTGCGGAAGCTTTTTATTTTGATGTAGTCCCATTTGTTTGAAATTGCTTCGGCATATGTCTGAGATTTTGTTGCCTTTGGATTCTTCTAGTATTTTTATGGTTTCCCATCATACATTTAAGTCCTTTATCCATTTTGAGTTTATTTTTGTGTATGGTTTAAGTTGGTGGTCCAGTTTCATTTTTTTGCATGTATCTGTCCAATTTTCCCAACACCATTTATTGAAGAGACTGTCTTGACTCCATTGTATGCTCTTGCCTCCTTTGTTAAATGTTAATTGAACATAATGGCTTGGGTCTATTTCTGGGTTCTCTGTTCTGTTCCATTGGTCCATATGTCTGTTCTTTTGCCAGTACCAGGCAGTTTTGAGAACTGTGGCTTTGTAACATAGCTTGATATCTGGTATTGTGATCCCTCCAAGTTTGTTCTTCTTTCTCAGGATTGCTGTGGCTATTCAGGATCTTTTTTTATTCCATATGAATTTTTGGAGAGTTTGTTCTAGGTCTGTGAAATATGCTGTTGGTATTTTAATGGGGATTGCATTAAATCTATAAATTGCTCTGGGTAGTATGAACATTTTAATGATGTTGATTCTACCAATCCATGAACACGGTATGTTCTTCCATTTGTTTATGTCTTCCTCTATCTCTTTTTTCAATGTCCTATAGTTTTTTGCGTACAGATCTTTTACCTCCTTAGTTAAGTTTATTCCTAGGTATCTTAATTTTTTTGGTGCAATGGTAAATGGGATTGTTTTGTTGTTGTTGTTGTTGTTGTTGTTTCTCTTTCTGTAAGTTCACTATTGGTGTATAAAAAGGCCATAGATTTCTGGGTATTAATTTTGTATCCCGCTACATTGCTGAATTCATTTACTAAGTCTAGTAGTTTTATGATGGTCTTTGGGGTTTTCTATGTATAATATCATGTCATCCAAGCATTCTATTCTTTATAAATTCTCTCTCGCCTCTGTAGAATTGCCGAATCTTTCCTCACATTCTGCTCTGCCACTGTATGAATCTCACAGAAGATGGAGTCTTGAGGTCCTAAGAAACCCCACTCCTTTTTTACTCCCAATTTTCCTCTTCAAATAAAAAGAAGAAAATGCTGGGTATCATTCATAACTACTCAACTTGTATTGCTCAGGACACTCATTCATTTAGTCAACACATGCATTATGGATCTGCTATGTACCAGGCACTTAGTTGCTGAGAATAGAGTAATGAGCAAGCAGACAAAGTACCTCTTCTTATCTCCCTTAGTCTTTAATGTGTTAGATCCTGTGGAAAAACAATAATAAAACAGGGTAAGGGGATAGAGAGTGAAATTTCAGAGAGTAATGTTTTGTTGAGAGGACAAGGAAGTCATCTCTAATAGGTAACACAGAGTAAATCTTAAGGCAGAGAGAGATGTGTGGACATCTGGGGGAAGAGCTTTTCTCTAGTGCAAAGGTCTTGCTGTGGGAGTGTGCTTGACGTGTTCAGGGCAGTGAGGAGGTTAATGTAGCAGATGTGGAGCAGGCTGGAAGGAAA
Source organism: Myotis brandtii (assembly GCF_000412655.1). NCBI lineage: Eukaryota > Metazoa > Chordata > Mammalia > Chiroptera > Vespertilionidae > Myotis > Myotis brandtii. The sequence goes on along the minus strand of NW_005353839.1, from coordinate 132,050 downwards.
GAAGTAGGAGAGGACACTAGTAAGATAGCCAAGAGCCATCATGTAGGGTCTTAGAGGCCTTGGCAAGGACTTTGCATTTTATCCTCAGAGATATGGGAAATGAATGGCAAGCAAAGAAATAACTTGATCTGATTTATGTGTTAAAAGTATCATTCTAGCCTTAGCTGCTTTGGCTGAGTGGATAGAGCGTCAGCCTGTGGACTGAAGGGTCTCAGGTTAGATTCTGGTCAAGGCCACATGTCCTGGTTGCGGGCTGTATCCCCAGTTGGGGGCATGCAGGAGGCAGCCGGTCAGTGATTCTCCCTCATCATTGATGTTTCTACCTCTCTCTCCCTCTCTGAAATCAAATGTATATATACACTTAAAAGTATCATTGCAGTGGCCTGTGAAGAACAGAATATACGGGACCAAGGTGGAAGCAAGGAGACTAGTTAGATAGCAGTTGTAATCGTATCGTGCTGGCAAGTGATGATAGTGGTGACAGTTGGTAAAGGTGATAAAAAGTGGTTGGGTTCTAGGCATTTTCCAAGAAAGAGACAATAGAATTTGTGGATGAATGGATATGGCATATGAGAAAGTAGAGTCAAAGATAATTATAATTCTCTGGCATGACAAACTTAATGACGAGCAGTGGTTCTCAACCTTCTGGCACTTTAAACACAGTTCCTCATGTTGTGACCCCCAACCATAAAATTATTTTCATTGCTACTTCATAACTGTAATGTTGCTACTGTGATGAATCGTAATGTAAATATCTGATATGCAGGATGGTCTTAGGCGACCCCTGTGAAAGGGTCATTTGACCGCCAAAGGGGTCGCGACCCACAGGTTGAGAACCGCTGGACTAGAGCAAGCATTTACTGTGATGCAGAAGAAGGTGGAGAAAGTAGAGGGTAGGAACAAGGGCTTGATTTGGTACGTGTCAAGCTTTAGATGCTTGTTAAATATTCAAATGGAGATGATGAGTAGGTTGGATATACAAGACTAGAATTTAAGAAAGAGATCAGAGTTAGAAATAAAATTGGGTATTTCAAATCAAGAGACTGAATGAAATCGATTAAAATATAGGGATAAAAAATGAGTAAGTTTAAGAACCGAACCCGGGAACTTTTCGACGTTTATAGATGGGAGAGATTCCCAACACTGAGCATAGGAGAATGAGAAGCCTTAAGTAGGAGAGAACCAAGAGTGAATGGAGCCCTGTGAGCCCTGTGGGCCCAAAGAAAGAATAAATAACTAACAAATGCTGCTGATACACTTTATTTTTCAAAGGCAATTTTGTTTTTGCAGAGAACTTTTTTGTGGTTGTTGTTTCTCTTTCTAAATGCCTTGGTGGGGTAGCTTGAGGATATTTTACTGATCTCATTCCACCCCACTCAGGCCTCTTACCGTCTTAAGACAGCTTCTCTCCATATCTTCCCAAAAGACTTAGCTTAATCATTTCTAGGACAAGGAAGGCCATTACATGAAACACACAAGTGAAATTGTTTGAATTAAAATGAAACATATTCTCTAGCCCACCACTGGGTCTGTTTTTACAAAAGACCTCCTTTCCAACTTTATTCTGTTTGCTAAGAATATCAGGAATCAAAATCACATTTCAAGCCCTAGCCGGTTTGGCCTGTGGACTGAAAGGTACTGAATTGTTCTGGTCAAGGGCACATGCCCCGATTGTGGGCTCAATCCCCAGTAGGGGGCATGCAGGAGGCAGCCAATCAATGATTCCCTTTCATCATTGATGGTTCTGTCTCTCTCCCCCTCTCCCTTCCTCTCTGAAATCAATAAAAACATACATTTAAAAAAATCACATTTCAAAACTGATATTTCTACCATTGCCACATTGTACAAGTATGATTTACAAGTGGACAGTACCTCATAATGGAAAATTCACTTGATTTGAAGTTAGGAAAGTATCAGTTGTTTGCTGGAGTCCTTGCTCACTTTTTTATTGGTTCTTGCAATTTATCTGCAGATTTTAAAAAATTGATCTTAAGATGATAATTTAATTCTCATTTTCTAATCTATTTATTTACTTATTCACTTATTTATTTATTTATTTAGTCTCATTTCTTTGGCCAAGGCACCAGTTAATTAATGAATAATAGCAGTGACTGGAGAAACCTTGTCTTATTCCTGACTTTCACAGTATTGCTTTCAAAGATTCAGCCTTTAAGTATGATGTTTTCTGTAGCTTCCCACAAATTCTTAAAATTCTGAGTGAGTATTGAATTTTATCAACATTTTATTACATCTTATTTATTTATTTAGTCTCATTTCTTTGGCCAAGACACCAGTTAATTAATGAATAATAGCAGTGACTGGAGAAACCTTGTCTTATTCCTGACTTTCACAGTATTGTTTCCAAAGATTCAGCCTTTAAGTATGATGTTTTCTGTAGCTTCCCACAAATTCTTAAAATTCTGAGTGAGTATTGAATTTTATCAACATTTTATTACATCTTCTGACATGATCATATGTCATTTTGCCTTAGTCAGTGTGATGGATTCCACTGATAAATTTTTATGATGTGGGCCTAGTCTCACAATCCTGAGATAAGTGATAATCAGTCATGACATGTTTTGAATACATGAATGGATTTGATTTGTTAATTTTCATTTAGGATCCTTGCAACTTTATTCACAAGTAACACTGGTCTATAATGTTCTCTGTTTTAAAAAACATTTATTTATTTATTTATTTATTTATTTATTTGTTGTTGTTGTTGTTAATCCTCACCCAAGGATATTTTTCCATTGATTTTCAGAGAAGAATAGAGAGAAACATCAATGTGAGGGAAACACATCGATTGGTTGCCTCCCACACGTACCCTGACCAGGGCCGGGGATGGAGCCTGAAACTGAGGTAGACTTTGAGACAAAGTGATAATGAGGGGCATTTCATAATGATAAAGGGATGAATTTATTTGGAGGCATAACCATCATAAATGTATATCACTAGTAATAACAGATCTTCAAAATACAAAAGGCAAATAATTTCTTTGAGATCAATGTCCAGGAGTGTGATTGCTGGGTTATATGGTAAATATATGTTTAGTTTTTAAAGAAACAGACAAGCTTCTGACCCAGCAATTCCACTTCTGGGAATTTATCTGAAGAAACCAGAAACACTAATTTCAAAGAATATATGCACCCCTATGTTCACAGTGTGGTGATTGGGCAGGGGGTGGGATGGGGAAGTAGAGGGTGGGTAGAAGGACAAAGATTACATGGAAAAGTAGGAATTACAGGCAGGGGGAAGGTCACAGTGGTTGCAGGTTACAGGAAAGGGGTGTGCTTCCAGGACTAGGTTGTTTCAGCCAGGAGGCTGTAAATTCTTCCATAATGATGGGAAGTTCTCGGGACAGGAGAATTAGGAGAATGGACTGCATTCCAGTGTTAGCATTCCATGTCCTGGGGCGTACAGCTCTCAGCCAGGTTGGAATGTGCTTTCTCTAATCAGAATAGAACAATCACAGTTAACAGAGCCTGATTAATATTTCTTATAACTATAGCTATTCTCCATTATTCTATTTCTGCCCCTAACAATCTTAGTATTTACTATACTCTTATTATAGAATGTACTCTTTCTACTTTTGGAAAAAAAAAAAAAAAGTTTGGCCCTGACCAGTTTGGCTCAGTGGCTAGAGCGTGGGCCTGTGGACTGAAGGGTCCTAGGTTGATTAGGTCATGCTTTCTCTAATCAGAATAGAACAATCACAGTTAACAGAGCCTGATTAATATTTCTTATAACTATAGCTATTCTCCATTATTCTATTTCTGCCCCTAACAATCTTAGTATTTACTATACTGTTATTATAGAATGTACTCTTTCTACTTTAGCAAAAAAAAGCTTGCTGTCAAACAGTATGTCATGTTAAGCCAGCAGCAGCAGCAGCCTCATACATCGTTTTTACTGCCTGTTTGATTGCGTTATTTTTTTCTTGTGTTTGATTGGATTTAGGTCTACCACTTACGTTTCCTTTTTTTTTTCTTCTTTTTTTTAAGGGGGAAAAGCAATATCTATTGTTCTGAGTCTCTTCCCGGCGGTGCTGCTGAGCGTCACGCCCTTCTGAGTCTCTTCCCCAAGCAAGAAGTCTCTTCCCGGCGGTGCTGCTGAGCGTCACGCCAGAGCAGGAAAGTCTTCAGGGTCGTCCGGGTTTGGAGCAACTTCTTGTGTCACCACTTCTGCTCGGGGTCCATAGTTCTCTGTCCTTCCGATCCTCCCTGGCCTCCCCGTGTGCCACCTCTGGCTCCGCGCTCCGGATGGACGAGGGAGGGTACCAACATTAACCTCCCGCTGGGATGTGATGTCCCTGGCCGCCTTCGGAACACAGGGGCCTCATCCCCGCAGCCATCCTTTACTATGTCATCTCTCTATCGGGACTCGTGTGTCACCACTGTTTGGAAGGGACCGTTTACTCGGGTTTCCGGATGTTAAATTCAGGCTTCGGTCCGGTCTGTTCTTGAAGAGTTTTCCACTAATCTAGGGTCATCTCTTGAGCCTGAGTTTCTTCTTCTACCTCCAACTCAGTGTTAAAGGCTGGAGACCCCTCCTCCAGGGGGCCCGGCGACTCCTCCGCCACCCGGGGCTCCTCCATAGGCGCAGCTGGCTCCACGTCGCTGGTATCTTTCCCGGATCCCCAGGTGCGAACTCCACATCCACGCGTGATGTCTTCCGTTCTGGTCGCTATTTTACCATCCCCACCATAGCTCTCAAATTCCTGTTTTCCTCTTTGGTCAAAGCGATCAAAATCTCTGTTCCCAGGACCACCTCGGCCTCTGCTCCGCAGGCCCCCTCTTGGGCCTCCACGTCCTCGCAGGGGTCTGTCTGTCTGTCTGTCTCCATCAAACCTGCCCACTGGCGTTTCTCCTGTGACCTTCTCAGGGGTGAGGTCCGCCGGCCTCTCGGTCTCATGAGGTTGGGATTCCCTGTAGGATCTCTGCTCGGCTCTATCCAGCGTCACCTCTGTCCCCGCTATCGTTCCATCCCTGCTGCTCCCCTCTTCTAGGAGTTCGCTCCTGACCCGGGGGCCTCCGGGTGCCCGGCGGGGCCCCGGGGCTATCAGCCTGCTGCGCGCCAGGCAAGATCGCCATGCAGGCCTCCCCTGAGCTTGTCAGGTCAGCATGTGGCCCCTTTCATCCACATCAGGAACTTCGGCTGGAGACCCCTCCTCCAGGGGGCCCCGGGGACTCCTCCGCCACCGGGGGCTCCTCCATAGGCGCAGCTGGCTCACGTCACTGGTATCTTTCCCGGATCCCCAGGAGCGAACTCCACATCCACGCGTGATGTCTTCCGTTCTGGTCGCTATTTTACCATCCCCACCATAGCTCTCAAATTCCTGTTTTCCTCTTTGGTCAAAGCGATCAAAATCTCTGTTCCCAGGACCACCTCGGCCTCTGCTCCGCAGGCCCCCTCTTGGGCCTCCACGTCCTCGCAGGGGTCTGTCTCCATGTCTGTCTCCATCAAACCTGCCCACTGGTGTTTCTCCTGTGACCTTCTCAGGGGTGAGGTCCGCCGGCCTCTCGGTCTCATGAGGTTGGGATTCCTCCCGTGCAGCCCCCGCCGCCTGCCCAGCCCGTTTCCTTCTTTGAAAAAAATCCGCTTTAGCCCCAGCTGGTTTGGCTCAGTGAGGAGAGCAGGGGCCCTTGGACTGAAGGGTCTCAGGTTCCATTCCAGGCCTGATTGGGATGCCTGTGAGAGGCAACCAATCCATGTGTCTCTCTCACATCCATGATTCTCTCTCTCTCTGTCCTTCCCCTTCCCTTCCACTCTCTCTAAAAAAAATCAATGGAAAAAAGTATCCTCGGGTGAACATTAACACACACACAAAATCACTTTAATGTCTCTGTTGACCTTTTAACTATTCCTATTGGCTTTATTTTCTTCGTGGTTTCTCTTGATTTCCCACTTGAATGTTCCTTTTTATGAAGTACCTATTTGATTCTCTTGTCTATTGCGGTTGTCTGCCTAATTCTTAGTGATGAGTATGACTTCTTTATATATTACGGATACAAGATTCTTGAGGAATAATGTGTTACGAATATCTTCGCCCTCTATGTGGCTTGCCTTTTTACTCTCATAATGGTTTCTTTTGATTTAAAAAATGTTATAATTTTGCTGTTCTATATTCTAAGCCTTCATTTTTTCACCTGTAGAGATTATGATAGTATTTCACTCACAGAGTTGTTATGAGAATTAAGTAGAAGAACGCATGTACTCCTGGCACAAAGTGACACTCAGTGAATATTATTTTTACTCCTAGTGCCACCTGTTTCTCTCCCCTTCAAACCTTCCATTTTCTTCTGTTTCCTCTGTTTTGAATCTCGGAGAGAGCATGTTGTAACAGAAAAGGCTGGTCATTTGACCTTGACTCATTCTTAACTTTTCTATGCCAGTGGTTATTTGTAAAATGGGGTTTCCATCACCCTTGGGGTTCAATTTTTCCCTCTTTCCTATTGAACATTACTATGTACCAGCCACTAAAAGGGAAAAAAACAAAATTAGACACGACTCATTCTCACATGTCGATCTCATGACCCCTCCCTCCTACTGAAATGAAACGTCAGTGCTACGACGGGAGAGAAGTGGTTCACTTTACCACCTCGCTCCAGAGAACAGCATGCCTGTTTCCCCGGCGAGCCTCAGCCTCATCTTTCTCCTCTGCCAGCTCACAGGTGAGTCCAGCAGATGCTCCTCTTCTCCTGACTGCCTTTCCCATTAGGACAGCGGTTCTCAACCTGTGAGTCTCAAACAATGAAAATACATCCTGCAGATCAGATATTTACATTACGATTCATAACAGTAGCAAAATTAACAGTTATGAAGTAGCAACGAAAATAATTTTATGGTTGGGGGTCACCACAATATGAGGAACTGTATTAAAGGGTCGCGGCATTAGGAAGGTTGAGAACCACTGCATTAGGAGGTGTAACTCCAGGTCCTGGGTCCACTCTGGGGCTCTGACTCAGCTCAGGAGGCTCTGCTCCCTTATCTAATATTGCCTTTTACATCCTGTGGTCTCTGAATCACAGAGGCAGAAAGAGACTGAAGAGAGAGGAGAAGGACCATGGGGACCGGCTCCCCTTCTGAGTGTCCAGGGAAGGAAGGGCTAGAAGAAGTGGTGTTGGGTATCAGGAGGACCTGTGTTCTAATCACAACTTCTGCCACAGATTACCAGTAGATGAAGAATGTCATCTTCCCTGGACCTTAGCCCTCCCTCCCTTTGAGGACATTTTTAAAAACAAAATAATATTGTACAGGTGTATGTTTATTTTTTCATAAATATATATTTAGCCCTGGCCTGTGTGGCTCAGTGGTTAGAGTGTTGGTCTGCAAAGGGTCACAGGTTCGATTCCCAGTCAAGGGCACACAGTTGGGTTACAGATTCGATCCTTGATCCCTGGCCCTGCTTGGGGCTCATGGGGTTGGTAACCAATTAACGTGTCTCTCTTGCATCGATGTTTCTTCTTTCTTTCTTTCTTTTTCTCTCTCTCTCTCCCTCTCTCTCTCTCCTTCCTTCCCTCCCACTCTCTCTAAAAATCAACGGAAAAAATATTCTTAGGTGAGAATTATATTATATATATAAGATATTTCCTTTAAATATATTTATAAGATACTTATATATTGTATATTTAGAAATATATTTTTAAATGATTATGTAAAACAGTTATATTGGTGAAGGGAAACATTTTAATTTTATCTTTTTTTTTTATTGATGAGAGTATTACAGATCTCCCACCCCCGTCCCTATTGCTCCCCTCCACCCAGTTCCCGCTCCACCCCAGGCCTTCACCACCCTATTTTCTGTTTCCATTGGTAATACATATATACATATAAGATCTTTGGTTAACCTCTTCCTGCCCCCCACTCCCCTTCCCTCTGAGATATGTCAGTCTGTTCCATGTGTCCATACTTCTGGTTCTATTTTATTCATTAGTGTATTTTGTTCATTGGATTTCTTGTTTGTTTATTTTGACTTTTAAATACAATTGTTGATAGATTTGTATGTACTGCCATATTAGTGTTCATATTTTTTATCTTTTTCTTCTTCTTCCTCTCTTAAAGAATACCCTTCAATATTTCATGTAGTGCTGGTTTTGTGGTGATCAACTCCTTTAGCTTTTTCTTGTCCGTAAATTTTAATTCTCTTTATCTGAATTTCAATTCTAAATAATAGCTTTGCTGGGTAAAGTAATCTTGGTTGTAGGTTCTTGCTTTTCATCACTTTGAATATTTCTTGGCACTCCTTTCTGGCCTGCAAAGTTTCTGTTGAGAAATCAGCTGACAGTCATATGGGCACTCCCTGTGGGTAACTAACTGCTTTTCTCCTGCTGCTTTTAAGATTCTCTCTTTGTCTTTATCCCTTGGCATTTTAATTGTGATGTAACTTGGCATGGGCCTCTTTGAGTTCATGTTGTTTGTGACTCTCTGTGCTTCCTGGACTTGTAAGTCTATTTCTTTCACCAGATAGGGGAAGTTTTCTGTCATTATTTCTTCAAATAGGTTTTCATTATGTTGTGCTCGCTCTTCTCCTTCTGGTACCCCACAATGCGAATATTGTTGTGCTTGAAGTTGTCCCAAAGGCTCCTTACACTATCTTCATAGTATTGGATTCTTTTTTCTTTTTGCTTTTCTGATTGGGTGTCTTTTGCTTCTTCATATTTCACATAGTTGAATTGATTCTCGGACTCCTCTACTCTACTGTTAAGTTCCCGTAAATTCTTCTTTATTTCAGTTAGTATTTGCTTAATGTCTGGCTGGTCCTTTTTTATGTCTTTGAAATTCTCACAGATTTTTGAAAGTCTCACTCAGTCCCTTGAAGCTGTCATTAAGTCCACTGAAGCTTGCATTAAGATCCTTGAGCAACCTTCTAGCCATTGTTTTGAACTCGGTATCTAGTAGTTTGTTTGCTTTCATTTCTTTCAATTGTGACATGTTTCCTTGAGCTGCTTCCCTGTGTTTGTTTCTCTATATTAGGTAGATCTGATATGTCTCCCAGACTTGGAAAAGTGGCCTTGTGTAGTAGGTGTCCTGTAGGGTCCAGTGGCTCAACCTCCCCAGTCAGCTGAGCTGGGCACTCTAGGTGTGCCCCTGTGTGGGCTGTGTGCACAGTCTTGTTGTGGTTGAGCCTTGATTGCCATTGGCATCACTGGAAGGAATTGGCCTCCAGGCCAATTGGCTGTGAGGACCAGCTGTGACAGGAGACACCCTATGGAGCAGGACTTTAGTGGGGCTTTGGTGCCTACTGAGTTTGCCCCTTGAATATGTTGCTTGTGGATGTGTAGAGTTGTAATCTGGTATGGTCTGAAGCTGTCTGCCAGGTTCACTGGCTCTGGGGCCTCCAGGGAGGTGCAAAGTCAGCCACTGCCTGGGGTCATCCAGTGGGAGCTACAGAGAGATCTGCAGATGGCTGCTATTTGTATTGGGCTAGAAAGTGTCCAGGTGAGGCCCAGCTGTGAAATAAGGCAGGTTGGTGCTAGGTCTTAGGCCTATTATTGAAAGGTTTGGGGCACGTTGACTCCAGCTGCTACTTGTTTAGAGATTTTAGAAAAGTCTGAAACCTGAGCCAGGACAGGCGATTCATATGAAAAAGTAGCTGCAAACAGCTTGGGTGGGGTTGCAAATTGGATGAGGCGGGGTCTCAGGGAATCACCAGGGTGGAGCGAACTGTGTGGACCATGCTGATGAAGCCTCGGATATGGCCACCAGTCAGCTTTGCGATGGAGGAGGTCCCAGCACAGGAACAATGACCCCTATGAGCACTCCTGTCTGGAAGAAAGCTGCCCCCAAACTCCCACCCGGCTAGACAGTTCAGTTCCTCTCCATATGTCACTGGATTCCCCCAAAGCCACTACCTGGTGCTGGAGCTCAGAGGAAGTGGAACCATGTAAGTTTATTGGGCCTTTTAAGAGGAACACCTGACACTTCAGCAGCCTTCATGTCAGTCAGCCACAGTCCCCGCTGGTTTTTATAGCCAGAAGTTACAGGGACTTATTTTCCCAGCTCTGGACTCTGGGCTGGGGGTCTGGTGTGGGGCTAGGATCCCTTGCTTCTCTAGGTAGGCCTTGGAGCTATCCCTCTCAATTAAAGAAATGACACACAGGGGTGTCAGACCAGCCCATTCCCGGCCTCTGCCCCCTACTAGTCTCAATGAGCTTTCTTCTTTACTTCTCTAGTTGTAGGACGTCCATTCAGCCAGATTTCAGGCAGTTCTGAATGTTGGTTGTTCTGTATTTTAGTTGTAATTTTGATGTAGTTGTGGGAGGCATCATTTACCTAGGCCACCATCTTTGTTCTCTAATTTTATCTCTTAAACCAAATAATTTTGTTTGTTTTGTTAATCCTCATCCGAGGATATTCCATTGCCTTTATTTATTTATTTATTTTTTTAGAGAGAGAGTGGAAGGGAGGAGTATGGAGAGAGAGAGAGAGAGAGAGAGAGAGATCTATTGGTTGCTTCTCACACTTGTGAACCGGGTAGGTGCCCTTGGCTTGGAATCAAACCCCTAACCCTTCAGTGCACAGGCCCATGCTTTAACCACTGAGCTACACCAGCCAGGACTTAACCCAAGCAATCTAATCATTCCCTATGTAAAAAACAAACTCATATTGGCCCTAGCCAGTTTGGCTTATGGATAGAGCATCAGCCTGTGGACCAAAGTGTCCCAGGATCAATTCCAGTCAAGGGCACATACCTTGGTTTCAGGGCAACCAGTCGATGTGTTTCTCTCACATTGATGTTTCTCTTTGTCATTCCTTCTCTCTTCCACTCTCCCTAAAAATAATAATAATAATAATAATAATAATAATAATGGAAAAATATCCTAGGGTGAAGATTAACCAAAAAAAAAAAAAAGGAAGAAAAATTAAAATAACTCATATTGTAGGTACTTTGTGTTTAAGGCCATGAAGGACTGGAAACTTCCTCCACCTGTCACAATACTCTAGTCTGAACATTTTACTATCCTCAGGGATCTCAGAACCGATCAGGAGCTCCATAAGTTAGGAGTATACCTCTGGTCATCAGACTCCTGGGGGGCCTCCAGCAGATGTCTCTCTGAAGATCTGACAGAACTGATTTGTTTACATGAGCCCCAAGCCTGCGTGAAGAGATCTGCCCAAGACCAAACCCAGTCCTTTCTTCCCCACCACCTGGCCTCACCAACTGTTCAGCCTGAGCGGATACTCGCCCTCCTTGAGTTCATTAGAAGTTTATATGTTTAGGAAGCCCCTGGTTCTAAGCAGTTAATCCTAAAATGGGTTCTCACCTTATAAACTTTCCCCCTGAACAGAAATGGTGATTAAAGTGAGACTTAGAGAAGGGGAAGTGGGAGAGGACATGGCAGGGACTTACCTAAAACCTGAACTGTGGGCAGACTTAGGGGGGATAGGTTAAGGGGTGGAGCTGATAACCCAAGTACAGGAAAGTGGCAAAGGGAGGGAGCTCTTTCTACTATGGAGGGCATCTTAAAGCGGACTCCTCTGATACCAAAAATATCAGTGTCTTGGCTAAAGAAGAAGGCAAAGTGTCTCCTGCCCCAGCTCCCTTCACCTCTGAAGGCAGGAATATTAGTGAATATTCCCTGCATGGTGTGAAGTAATCAGCGACTGGTCTATAGGCATCAGGTTCCAGACCAATCTTCTGAAAAGCTTACCTTGCCAAGAAGCTATGCCAAAACTGAAATCTGTGTGTGTGTTTTTTCAGTTTTAGCCATCCTTATGAAAATGAGACCAAAAAGAGAAGTTTTCAGGTCTGTTTCTTATAAACACCCCTCCCCGCCGCCCCCCAACGCCCCTTCACCTGCTTTCCACCATGTTTTAGACTGCTCTGTACTTCCCCAAACCATATGCACACTTCCTCCTCCCCCAAATCCTGGCCAATAAATAAAGGTTGTTCCTTTTCTCCTATGAAAGTTGAGACGACCGAAACTCAAAGTGGTCAGCAGTGAGGCGGTAGTGGACAGAACGCAGACCTCCGAGACAGAGGAATTAATTAACTTCTCCTCCCACTTCTCTCATTTTCAAGTTTGGGGACTTGGGAACGTCACTTAGCATCTTGGAGCCCCAGTGTCCTCAACTATAACGTGGAGCTTCACCTCTATCTCATGGAATTGCTTTGAGGATGAAGAAAGATAATGCCCTTTAAACTAGTGTTGTTATTATGAAGGAACCAGAAGGAAACCCAGCTCTCCTGACTTCCAGTTAATCCAGAGCTTTAAAGTGTTCCCAGCACTCCACGTGCCTGGCAGCAGAAGCCAGCTCCGCCCCTCCTGGGTGATCTGGAACCAAGTGCCTGTAGACTTTGGCTAATTCACAGCAAAAGGCTATGGCCAATAACCACCCCGAGGAACACCTCCTTCTGAAGAATTTAAAGTAAAAGATAAATGACTGGTGGGTTTTTACTGGGTGGGTGTGAGAAAGAGCTGGAGACTTCCTCGGGGAAGGGCTTTGAGATGGGCTTTATGGGTCTTGAATACGGTTAGAGAAGCCGAGAGAAAGACACAGCACAAACAAAAGCATGTGAGGTGGAAGGTAAATGGGATCCGGTGAGGACAGGGAACTGGCTGCTTGTCTGGTGGCAGTAGGTGGGTGGCAGTTCTGGGGTTCCTATCTTCCCACAGCATCGTATGGTCATCCTGGCCTTAGAGCAAACCTAATAATAATAATAATAATAATAATGGAAAAATATCCTAAGGTGAAGATTAACCATCGTATGGTCATCCTGGCCTTAGAGCAAAAATCCTGGGCTTCTCTCAGATACAATCAACCCAGGTTATGTGGGAGCCCTGAATTAATTACCATGCCTGAGGAAGGCTGCCACCAAGCTGGGAGCCTGCCATTCTTACCCAACCGCCTGGATGCCACACAACGAAGAAGGGGTGAAATGGATGCAAATGAGGGAAGTTACACCATTCACTGCACTGACACTGGCGTGGTCAGATGAGTGTCATGAGGCCAAATCTTCTCAGGTCTTGTAGGCGTTAGTAGCCACTCATGCTCTAGAATCAGCTGATCCCACAGTCATGTCTAGTCCCCCAATTGTATTTTCCCCCAAGCACTGGCTACTCTCCTTTTTATAACACGTACTTAATTATTAGATGATAATCTTCCAACCCTATGGCTGGCTTGCCCCCCAGTTCTATCCTCAGCTCCTAAACAGTGCCTGGCATAAATACAGAACCATAAAAAATCTTGTTAAAGAAAGGAATGACTGAATGAGAAAAGCATGACCTACCTAGACATGGTAAACTCTGTAGGGTCACACTGGCAGGTGGAGAAGCCATCACAGAAAGGAAAAATGCAGTCCAGTTTGGGACAGTTGAGAAGTCTTTTATTTCTACATCACTTTTTATAGTAAATTGGAAAGAGAAAACAAAACTTGCTGGGACTTACCCCCTTATTCTCTAAATTCACGTTTAGGGACTGGCATGGAGCTACTTTCTTCTTTCATGACCCCTCTTCCCTCCCTGAATACACTTTAATAAAGATAAAATATATTTAAAATTCAACTAGTGTTTGCTTAAGTTTATTATCTTCCAATTGGTTGTATTCCTTAGTAATAGAACCCATAGCCTGATCCAGAATATTGTTAGGTTCATGTTTTATTAAAAAGTTTCCTTTTTATTGAAAATTAATAAATGCTACTATGATATGAAAAGGTTATTAGTTGTCTAAACAACAAGCCAAATAAACCATTAATTTGGATTTTTAAGGTAAAATAATTAAGGAAAACAGAGTAGGAATAAAATATATGAGTTCACTTTATTATTCCAAACACCTTACTCCAAAAAATAAATACAAGTAAATCTGATTTTAAATTACCACTAAAAATATTTATTATTTTACAAAACTATAAATGCATTGTTTTCAAGTGTAAAATGTTCATTTAATCAACATATTTATGGTCTCTTAGAAAACTTGCTTTGTCTGTCTCTTTACCAATTTAATTATATGCTCATCATATATCATAAACAAAACCTGCTCTAGTTAAAAAATGTTTCATTATAAACATGTCCATGAAGTAAGCAAATAAATTGCTTAGTGAAATCAGGTTTCACAGTGGGGCTTTTTACTCTAAACAGGGAAAAGTGTCACTTTAAGGAAAGAAATAGATTTAGTCAACAATCCCTGTGGCCCTAGCCACAGGCAAATAAGGAACACTTACCAACCTTTGAGGATATCTACATAATATGTATTACTTAAAATATTATCAGACAAATGAAACTTGGTTCAAATTGTACACTCTAAACTAGGTTGGGGGAGGATAAATGATATGGATTCATTATAATTTAAAATAGAAAAGTACTATTGTAGAAAATGACAAATTTATACTCTAAGATTGACATGATTGTTAAAATCAATGCTCTGGTTTGCAACTTCTGATGAATAATGGCATGGTTTTTTGTTTGCATATTTACTTGGTTGCTTTTTAATTTATTTTTAATATTGAATTATACCTTTTTGCTATATCAATGCAGAATCTGAATTTTAAAATTTTAAAATGCCTAGGAAACTACATCTGAGGTCCTTTAATCTTATGGTCTTCTAGCCAATACTCTACTCAGTAAAGCTATCATTTAGAATCAAAGGACAGGTAAAGAGCTTCCCCAACAAGAAAAAGCTAAAGGAGTTCATCACCACCAAACCAGTATTACAAAAAAATATTAAAGGGTCTTCTTTAAGGAGAAGACAAAATATGAGTAATATGAAAATGAATAATAAAATGGCAATAAATATAAATCTATTAATAATTACTTTAAATGCAAATGGATTAAATGCACCAATCCAAAGACATATGGTGGCTGAATGAATAACTAAACAAGACCCTTAGATATGCTGTCAACAAGAGACCCACTTTAGATTGAAAGAACACCGAGACTGAAAATAAAGGGGTAGAAAAATATATTTAATTAAAATGGAAACAATCAAAAAAGCTGGGGTAGCATTACTTAAAACAAAGGCTATATAACAAGAAACAAAGAACGACCCAGCAATTCCACTTCTGAAGAAGATCAAAGCATTACATGGAAAAGACATGCCTTGGTCTGTGTTCTCAATGGTTAGAGCACCAATTGCGCACAGAAGGGTCGCAGGTTTGATTTCTGGTCAAGAGTATGTACCTGGGGTCTGGGTTCACTCCCCACTCCCAGCTGGGGCGTGTTTGGGAGGCAACCAGTGGATGTGTCTCTCTCACATCCATGTTTCTATCTCCCCCCACCCTCCTTTAATAATAATAATAATAATAATAATAATGGAAAAATATCCTAAGGTGAAGATTAACCATCGTATGGTCATCCTGGCCTTAGAGCAAACCTGGGCTTCTTCTCTCAGATACAATCAACCCAGGTTATGTGGGAGCCCTGAATTAATTACCATGCCTGAGGAAGGCTGCCACCAAGCTGGGAGCCTGCCATTCTTACCCAAAAGCCTGGATGCCACACAACGAAGAATGGGTGAAATGGACGCAAATGAGGGAAGTTACGCCATTCACTGCACTGATGCAGGAGTGAAGGTCAGATGAGTGTCATGAGGCCAAATCTTCTCAGGTCTTGTAGGCGTTAGTAGCCACTCATGCTCTAGAATCAGCTGATCCCACAATCATGTTAAGTTCCCCCATTGTATTTTCCCTAAGCACTGGCTACTCTCCTTTTTATAACACGCACTTAATTATTAGATGACAATCTTCCAACCCCATGGCTGGCTTGCCCCCCAGTTCTATCCTCAGCTCCTAAACAGTGCCTGGCATAAATACAGAACCATAAAAAATCTTGTTAAAGAAAGGAATGACTGAATGAGAAAAGCATGACCTACCTAGACATGGTAAACTCTGTAGGGTCACACTGGCAGGTGGAGAAGCCATCACAGAAAGGAAAAATGCAGTCCAGTTTGGGACAGTTGAGAAGTCTTTTATTTCTACATCACTTTTTATAGTAAATTGGAAAGAGAAAACAAAACTTGCTGGGACTTACCCCCTTATTCTCTAAATTCACGTTTAGGGACTGGCATGGAGCTACTTTCTTCTTTCATGACCCCTCTTCCCTCCCTGAAGATACAATTAAGATAGAACAATAGACTCTATCTAGACTCATGTTGGCAATTTGTACTATCATCCTCCAGTTTCATTTGAACTATAAATGTGGAGACATCTATATGTATAAAAAGCCAGTGTCCATGACGACCACGATGACCAAATGACCAGTCACCATGAGGTGCATTGAGCACCTCTTGGTCCCTCCCCCATGGCCCACAGGCTCCGATTGCAGCAAGGCAGGTGGTGGATGGGCAGGGCAGCAAGCACCATGAACAGTGGCGGGTGGGTGAGCTGGGTGGCGGGTGGCTGGGTGGGGCTGTGAACAGCAGCAGGCTACCACGTGTGATTTTGCACACTGGGCCTCTAGTTTTCTTATATTGTTATGGGTTCACTCAGCGAGATAGACCACCGACTCAGAATTTAAATTTAAGAGCCTTTATTAAGCTGGCCAGCTGACTACAGTTACAGCACCCTGCCGAAGCAAAGGCTGAACTGCAGCGCAGACTACAGGAATTATAGTATTTTTATTTGCAAAAACCACAAAGTTACAAAACCTTAATTCCCGACACAGTATAGTATCAGTACCTTCCTATCTATGTGTTTTAGGAACAGAGAGTACAGCATATTGAGAAGGGGCCATGAGACCATATCTCCAGGCCTGGCCTGATATCAGTACCTTCCTATCTATGTGTTTTAGGAACAGACAGCACAGCATGACCCGTCTGGCCAAAGC
The DNA here is from genome assembly GCF_000412655.1 of Myotis brandtii. Lineage (NCBI taxonomy): Eukaryota > Metazoa > Chordata > Mammalia > Chiroptera > Vespertilionidae > Myotis > Myotis brandtii. The sequence goes on along the minus strand of NW_005353839.1, from coordinate 115,287 downwards.
GCCAGATATGCAGCCCAGCACAATATCTCCACATAATTTATATCTTTTGACATTTACCCTCAGAATATAGCACCTCTCCATGTGTGAAGTGAAAAGGGTAGTTGTTTAGAGCTTAAATGTGTGCTAAAGCATGAAAGCCCATACTTACAGTTTTGTCACCTCCCTGATTATATCTCCCTAAAACCTCAGGTCAAGAAAAAATTACTCCTAGTTGCCCTAAATGCAAGAATTACACCTACTTGAGAGCAAGTGATGCCCAACCTTTATTTGACTGTAAAATATTAATTCCTTCATCTCAATTGTTGAAGTGAAAGAATAAATGCATTAACTGATCCATCAAAAATTAAAAATAAAATTGATTTCATCTGTAACATTTACTGGGACTACTTTGGCACCCTTGAGATGATCAGAGAGCAACTGAAAAACCATCCTACCTTAGAATTAAGGAGGCAGGGAGAGCAGCTGTTTGAAAATCAGATTCTTTAACAGGATGATTTGATAAAGGCCTGAGGGACTCAAAGAATACATCCACTGACCAATAAATTATAGGGAGAATAATGTGTGTGTTTTGTGCATGTGTGAGTGTTTTCTGCTTTTTGAAAATACTCCACATTGCATTTATTTATTTATTTTTAACTTATCTTTATTATTGAAAGTATTACAGGTGACCCCTTTTCCCCCTATTGACACCCTCCACCCACACCCACAGCCCGCACCCTCCTCCCCCCTCCCCCCAGAGGAGAATAATGTTTGAAAACAGGAATCGCCTCCTAAAAGACATTACCCAGGGAGAGGAACCAGTTCTTTTCAAAATAAATTTAGCAAAAATGTTGGTCAAGATCCCAGACCTATAATCAAGGGAGTAGGTCAACATTTGGTAGCATCAGATTCTCTCTCTCCCCTCATCCCCCATTGATTTTTAGAGAGAATGGATAGGAGAGAGGGAGGGGGAGAGAGAGAAACATTAATGTGAGACAAACATATCAATCAGTTGCCTCCCACACATGCCTCGACCTGGGCTGGGATTCTGCAACCCAGGTATGTGCCCTTGATCGGGAATCGAACCCGAGACCCCCTTAGTCTGAAGGCAGCGCTCTAACCATTGAGCTCAACCAGCCAGGGGGGCATCAGGTTCTCTTACTCTCAAGTACTGGGAGAGCAGCTGATGCTTAAGGGAAGGTCACCAAAAGACATAAAAGGGAAATCGGGATGCTCAATTGCACTCTACCATAAGCGAGAAAGGTAACTAGTCTTCAGATTTCTAAGCTATCACTATCACGAGGCACTTACAGCTTACCTCCCACTGTTCTGATCTGTGCTTGAAAACCTCTGCCCCATGTCAGGAAGGCTCTCCTTCCTCACCTGCATCTAGTTCGGCTCTCCCAGGAGCAGTGGGCAGGGACTTGGACTGTAACCTCCCAGTTCTCCTCCTCCAGGAGCGTGTCAGGGGTGGAGCGGGGTCTTGTGTCTGCCTCGGAGCTTTGTCTCCAGCCAGAGGCCTCTGGGAGTCAGGAGGTTCACCGGAGCCACTCCTTTCAGGAAGAGTTCTGACCTCAATGCCTTCCTATGAATGAGGTTCCAAAAGGTTTCCCAGGGGCCGGGCGGGTTGGACGGAGCGACTTTCTTGGGACCTTTCTAGAGCCCAAAGGGGCTGAGTCATTGGTGGAAAGAGCAGGGACTCACGTTTATTTTATGGTTCTCTGTGTCTGCAGGGCCCGCAGCCTCTGGAGCCCAGCAGGAGCTGGTGGGTGTCGTCGGTGGGTCTGTGACTTTCCCTCTGACACACTCAGTAGATCGGATTGACAGCATTATCTGGATCTTTAAAAGTACTACTCTTGTCACCATACAGCCAACAACGACAAACAAACCAGACACTGTCATAGTGACTAAAAATCATAACAAGGGAAGGGTAGACTTCTTGCACGGGAACTACTCCCTGAAGCTCAGCAAACTGAGTAAGAATGACTCAGGTGCCTACTCTGTCCAAATACACAGCTCGTCCCTCCAGGAGCCCTTCACCCAGGAGTATGGGCTGCGTGTCTATGGTGAGTACAATGACTGCCCTGGTAAAGTGGTAAACTCCCTGATATTGGAGATGTGTAAGCAAAGGCAGGAGAAACACTTGGCAAGAATGTGGAAGATGGAACTCCTGCGATGGCTGAAGTGATGCGGCTGACCCCTGAGGTCCCCTTCTACTCAGAGATTCTGTAAGAGGAAGTGTGTGCAACAGGTGGGTGAAATGGGAAGTGCAATCACACAGGTCAAATGCTCGCTTCTCTGTTTACTAGTTGCATGGTCTTAGCCAAGTTACTTAATCTCTCTGAAACTTAGTTTCCCTAATTGTAATGGGGCGGAAAGTGATGCCTGTTGTAGAAAGATTATCAGGTATAAACATCAATCACAACTTTCTCTACTTTCCAATCAATTGAGAAATAGATACAAAAATTGAAAGAAAGATAAAAATAGCTTTATTTTGCCTTGTCTAGGTGGCTCAACTGGGCATCTTCGCTCACACTGAAAGATTGTAGCTTTGATTCCCAGTCAGGACTCATACCTAGATTAGGAGTTCGATCCCCGGTGGGAGCAAGTACTTTCTATACCTATATCTATATCTTTTTCTTCCCTTCCTCTCTTTCTAAAAATCAATAAAAACATATCCTTGGGAGAGGATTATAAAAAATAATTTTTAAAAAAGCTTTATTTTTTTTCTTTTAAAGCAATCTAGGAGAAATATTTTTTCCCAAGTCTAGACCTTGGAGCCCATTCAAGAAAGATGGATTTACAAAACAATTATTCAACCAGCTAGCTACAATAATAGCTGCCTCACTCACTGAGATGCAATATCACAGACACCAGGAGATGGCCTTCCAGGTTTGCTTGTAGGAGGTAGGCCAGTGGTCGGCAAACCGCGGCTTGCGACCCACATGCGGCTCTTTGGCCCCTTGAGTGTGGCTCTTCCACAAAATAC
>NW_005353839.1:108938-112154 GCF_000412655.1 Myotis brandtii | reverse complement strand
CTTAGGAGTACCCTAATTAAGTTAATAACAATGTACCTACCTATATAGTTTAAGTTTAAAAAATTTGGCTCTCAAAAGAAATTTCAATCATTGTACTGTTGATATTTGGCTCTGTTAACTAATGAGTTTGCTGACCACTGAGCTAGGGGAAGGGGGGGAAGGCAAACCACATTTAGTCGCAATCTTCACAGTTCAACCACAAGTACAGAAATGCAGATGATAGAAGTCAGACTCTCACCAATCTCAGCAACGAACCCATTGCTCATCCTCTGAGGGAGAGTAGTGGGCACCGAGTAGGGAAGGGCCCTAGAAGTGTTGTTCATCCAGAAGAGTTCAGGGAAAGTCTCTTCAAGGAAGCCTAAGGACAAAGAAATGGAGAGCCTCTAAAAAAGATAAAATTAGCTAACATCTAAAATACATTGAACACAATGCTTGCCATATGGCTGGGCTTAGTAACTTGCAGCTGCATTCTTGTGGACTTGTTATTTGTTGTAGAAAGATTATCAGGTATAAACATCAATCACACCTCTTTCTCTACAGATACCAATCAATTGAGAAATAGAAACAAAAATTGAAAGAAAGATAAAAATAGCTTTATTTTGCCTTGTCTAGGTGGCTCAACTGGGCATCTTCGCTCACACTGAAAGATTGTAGCTTTGATTCCCAGTCAGGACTCATACCTAGATTAGGAGTTCGATCCCCGGTGGGAGCAAGTACTTTCTATACCTATATCTATATCTTTTTCTTCCCTTCCTCTCTTTCTAAAAATCAATAAAAACATATCCTTGGGCCTGATTGCCCCTAACTGCTTGCCTGCCTGCCTGATTACCCCTCAATGCTCACCTGACTGCCTGATCACCCCTAACCCCTCTGCCTGCCTGCCTGATTGCTCCTAACCCCTCTGCCTACCTGCCTCAACATCCCTAACCACTCGTCTGCCTGCCTCATCACCCCTAGCCACTTGCCTGCCTGCCTGATCACCCCTAACCACTTGCCTGCCTGCCTGATCACCTCTAACCACTTGACTGCCTGCCTGATTGCCCCTAACCCCTCTGCCTGCCTACCTGCCTGATTGTCCCTAACCACTCACCTGCCTGTCTGATCACCCCTAACCACTCTGCATGCCTTCCTGATCACCCCTAACTGCTCGCCTGCCTGATCATCCCTAACTGCCTCTGCCTTGGACCCCACCACCATGGCTTCCTCCAGAAGGACATACGGAATGACATCTGGAAGGTTGTTTGGCTGTCCAGTCTAATTAGCATATTATGCTTTTATTATTATAGATCTTACTATTGTAGTTGTTGCTGTATAGCTGTGGACAAGCAGACCGAGATAGTTCTCTTTTCCAGATAAGAATGAGAATTCTGCTCTAAATTGCCACTTCTGCTCCACTCTGCAGCACCTCGAAGAGGTTCAGGTCCAGGGCTTATAGAATAATTTAGAAAAAGAGTGCTATAGGCATAGTTGCCACCCTTGGTTGTCCATTTCTCTTTTATAGAGCACCTATCAAAGCCCAAAATCACCTTGGGTCTGAAGAGCAATAAAAATGGCACCTGTGTGACCAATCTGACATGCTTCCTGGAACGGGGAGGAGAGGATGTGACTTACAGCTGGAAGACCCTGGGGAAGACCTCCAATGAGTCCCATAATGGTTCCGTCCTCCCCATAACCTGGACGCTGAGGGAAAAGGACATGACCTTCATCTGCATGGCCAGGAACCCCATTAGCAGCAACTCTTCAAACCCCATCTTTGCCCGGAAGCTCTGTGAAGGTGACTGTCTCTCCCATTTCTCTAGAATCCTATAGTCTCAGGAGCTATGCCTTCTTTAGCTCCTGGTCCCCATGGGAATGGGCCCTGTGTAAAAACTGGAGGCCCCTGGGAAGTCACCAGACTGGGAGAAAAGTAGCAGTTGCTCTAAAAGTTGGGTCATTTTCCATAGCTAACCCTGCTTCCTTCCCTGTGTCTCCACCCATTCTCTCTTTAAAGGTACTGCTGGTGACCTAGATTCCACCATGGGCCTGTGGATTTCCTTGCTGCTCATTGTCCTTATACTGGTGTTAATTATTTTGACTATGTGGAAACAAATAAGAAAAGGTAGAGCATGTACCATTTTTGTCTTTGCCCTCATTCATGCACTTTCTCCCTCATTAATTCAACAAACTGGTGGTAGGCCTAAGGATACAGAAATGAAGAGGCCCTAGTCTCTGCCTCAAGGAGAACATCATCAGCCTGCATCCCTTAGTTCTGGCTTCTCTCCTAAGGCCAAGGTCCTTCCAGTTCTCTCTCCAGTGCCTACCCCTTTCAGAGCCTGGGAAGTAATGAGGGTAACCAGAAAATCCTGGGATTTTCCTGGGGTTAGCACTTAAAGTCCCATTCCCTGGGGGAAAAAAACAACAACAAACCTTTAGTTACAGGGAAAGTAGTATAATTGGTCACTCTAAGTAGGTTGTCAGATGGGGTGGTGAGCCAATGGGGGTGGTGAGTAGAAGGAGGGGCCAGCTCTTCTCTTCCACCAACTTGGTTGTAGAGTCCACTGAAGAGAAGAGAATGGACACTCATCCGGAAATTCCTAACTGCTACCCCCCTTCTGGAGAGACCGCAGAGTATGATACAATCTCTAACCCAAATGTGAGTCCATTCCTATATTTTTGGGGGCCTTATCCTCCTCTCTGAGGCCCTTCTTGTTTTACTTGAGATTTTCCCATGGATTTGAACAACATGGGAGATGAGGATATACAATCCTTGAAACCCAATGCACCGTGTCTCCCCTGAGTCCTTGTGGATTCTTTCTTATGCAGAAGCTGGTGCCCTCTGGGCCACCTGGTTCTGATCCAACCAGTAATGCTCACACTGTGATCTATGGAATTACCCCTTCTCTCCACAGTTCACAACAGCTACTCAACAGGCCTGGTTCCTTTTGCATAGGACAACAGGTAGAGTAGTGTGGTTTTGACATGATGTTTGAGTTGTGATGCCACTGGACTGGACATAGAGATGCCTTTTTCTCAAGAAGCCATCAGAAAAGGACTCAGAAGGCCCATGGTGGCTCTGGGCCACACTCAAGGCTTCCTAAGTGTGGGTCACCAAACTCCAGTAAATGAACACAAGGTTAATCCAAAGGAAACTTGTTGAAAAGAAGAGTATAAATATAAAGTTTTTCAAAAGCTAAATAAACAGAGGCAATCTGGAGACGTGAACTAGAGAACTTCAAA
>NW_005353839.1:108245-108875 GCF_000412655.1 Myotis brandtii | reverse complement strand
CTGCCGCCCCAGGAACAATCACTGTAGTCCAGGCTGGACTAGCTCCTTCACGGTCATAGAGGGCTTTCCCACAGAGGCCCGTTTAATAAAATGAGCACTTTAGAGCCTCCGAATGCCAGTGTGACTCCAGCCTCCTACTCTCACCTACAACTTTTCCAAGAGGAGACCTTACATGCCCTCTTCAAAGTTGATAGTGTCCAGAGAGCTCTTTTCTCCTGTAGAGAGACTGCTCTGTGCTCCACTCAGCCTGGCTTCTGTCAAAATTGATTACTTTATGGTTCATTCTCCCTGCGGGAGACACAGTCCCGGGAGACCACAGGACTGGATGTCCTGGGTGTTCAGGAATAAACTTCATTGATCCAGGATACTTTTCACCAGCCCAGAAGGCACTTTTGTTATTGCTGTTATTGTTTTGTTTTATTCTGTCCCATCAGTCATCTTTGCTGACTGGTTCCAAAGGCCGTTTTGACTGATGACAAGGTTTATTTGCCACAATTAGCAATATGATTTCAAATTATTCTTTAATCACCTTGGAGGCTCATAGCTCATGAGACTTATATCTTCCATATATATTTTTTAAAAACATATATTTTTATTGATTTCAGAGAGGAAGGAAGAAGGAGAAAGAGA
>NW_005353839.1:102861-108139 GCF_000412655.1 Myotis brandtii | reverse complement strand
CCCAGGACCCTTTAGTCCGCAGGCCGACGCTCTATCCACTGAGCCAAACTGGCTAGTGCTAGATCTTACATATTTTAAGTTCACTTAAACACAACACAGTTTTAAAATAATCTGATTATTTTGTGAACAAATTATTAATAATTATAATTACAGACATCAACAAGAGCACTTTCCACTACCCATTCCTGTTCCAGAACCTTCTGTCCCTCTCGCTTTCTCCTCCCTTCTCTGCTTTCTTTCCTTTGGGTTCTCGGTATCTCTTTGGCCTTGTTTATGTGACCCAGATGATGGATGATGATTTCTTCTTCTTTTTTTTTTAAATAGAAAACTATTCCAGAGGAAAATTCAGTACATCCTCTTTATTGCACAGTGCAAATACCCCAAAAGGTAAGAAGCATTAGAGCTGAGTTTCATCTTAGTTGTTCTATCACTTCTGCTAGTTCAATCTTAGTTTAAAATTTCTTGGGCCCCAGGGATTTCATGTTTCCTGGTATGGAATTAGAAGTTCCCCAGGATGTCCCCATTCCCTTTGCTTACAATTACATAGAATATAGAGACTAGATGAGAATTGTGTTTAGGAATCAAATGGGGGTAATGTGGAACAAACAGAGTAGGAGAGAGCTTCTAGGTAAGAATGGTAGAAAAATCAGCAGGACGCTGACTGGGGACACGGATAAGGTAGAAAAGGCTGTGGGAGGCTGTGCCTGGGAGGAGACTCAGCTTGCTTCTGAGCCACCAGTTAACTGGAAGCAGGAGAGGTTTGCTTTGCTTTTCTGTATTCTACCTATGATGCATCTGGTTTGCACACCCCACTGAGTCTACCTGCAAAGGTAGTAAGCTTTAAAGTTCATTCCTTCACAGATCACACTTGGCAGAAGCAGTGATGCCTTCTGTCTCCCCTTCAGACCAGATCAGAATAGATGAGAATGGGAAAGCAGTTTACTTAGTAAAAGGAAAGGTTGGTTCTGGTGGATTATTGGAAGAAAAGTTCAGCTCCTTAAGCGTTCAACACGATAAATGTGGGTTAACCTCAAGGCATGGTTTCTCTAAGGTCGGAGTGATCACACAGTGGAGCAGGCGCAGTTGGGAGGCTTGGGTTAACCTTGGAGGTGAAGAGTATCCGTGAGGGGTACGGAGGCCTGCCTACCTTCAGCGCTCTACATTCTTGTGTTTGCTTGGCAGATGGAGAAACCCCACTCACTGCCCACATCGCCAGACACACCAAAGCTATTTATCTACGAGAAAGTCATCTAAACAGCACTGCACTCCCTCCTGTGTCATCCCAAAGAAAACAAACGAATTCAATGACATGACCAGAAAAACTGAGGAAGAACAAAGAACACAGTTCCTTCCTGGAAAACTATCCTTTCAATGCTATTGTAATTAGCTAATCCTATCTAATAAAGAGGGAATATGCTAATTGACCCTCACACCATCCCAAAGATGGCGGTGCCCACAGATAAGGAGGGGGGAATATGCTAATTGACTGTCCCGCCCTCAAAGATGGCAGCATGCACAGCCCCAAGATGGCCAGCAGGGTAAGGCAGTTGTAGGTGATCAGGCCAGCAAGGGAGGGCAGTTAGGGGCGACCAGGCCAGCAGGGGTGGTCAGTTGGGGTTGACCAGGCCAGCAAGGGAGGGCAGTTGGGGATGACCAGGCCTGCAGGGGAAGGCAGTTGGGGGCAACCAGGCCTGCAGGGGATGGCAGTTGGGGGAGATCGGGCCGGCAGGGGAGCAGTTCGGCGTCAATCAGGCTGGCAAGGGAGTGGTTAGGGGGTGATCAGGCTGGCAGGCAGAAGTGGTTAGGGGCAATCAGGCAGGCAGGAGAGCAGTTATGGGTGATCAGGCAGGCAGGCAGAGTGGTTAGGGGTGATCAGGCAGGCAGGCCAGCAGTTAGGGGCATTCATGCGAGTGATTAGGGGTGATGAGGCAGGCAGGCGAGTGGTTTGGGGCGATGAGGCAGGAAGGCGAGTGGTTTGGGGTGATGGGGCAGGCAGGCAAGTGGTTTGGGGCGATGGGGCATGCAGGCAGAGGGATTAGGGGTGATCAGGCAGGCATGCAGGCAAGCAGTTTGGAACCAGTGGTCCCAGATTGAGAGAGGGTGCAGGCCAGGCTGAGGGGACCCCCCTCCCCCAGTGCACAAATTTTGTTCACCGGGCCTCTAGTTGTTAATACCAGTAAAGGAGCAAAGAGGAGGCCAAATATTACGGGAATGTCATTTGGGCAGTTTCACCAGAACGCTAAAGCTTTGCACTCCCCAGGGAGCCACAGGTCTATTCCCACAGATTGGACAGAGAGGAGAATAGACACACGCCCAGTAAACTGAGGGTGACAAAAGGAAAGTGCTTGCTGTCAGTCACACCTCAGAACAGCCCACTGGCCAGAATAGGTGTGGCCACTGCAAGGGCATGTAACGTGGGGTATTTATTCCCCTGAATAAAGACGTTCGTTCTCTTGGTTGCTCTTGACTCCTGACTTTTGGGGCTCTCTCGCTCCTGTTTCCTGCATTTGCCATGGCCATGTGGACCCCACACACAATGGACTGATGGACTGTCACTAGCCTGATGCTGAGCGGGACCCGGCTACAACATGGAACGGAAACCCTGGACCCCAGTTCTGATTTAGCTTCACTGAAACGCCAGCTACACTTCCTCCAGGAAGGGAATGGGACCTTAGAAGCCCAGGGATGGAATTCCACACAAATAAAAGTCACTCATCCTCCCATGCAAGTCTTAGAAAATTCTTTTTCTTGAGATATCATAAGGACCCCAACCCCAGCACCTGGTGGGGAAGAGGACACCCCAATTTCCTCGAGAACACTTTATGCTCCTTCAGATTTATGAGTGCCTAATTCTACCCCCTGCTGAGAAGTCTCCTCAAACCCAGAAGATGTAATTACGTCTTCCTGGATATGTGACTGTGAACTTATCAGCCAAACTGAAGCAAGGAGCTTAGAAGTGTCTCTGCTGAAATATAAGTGCAGTGTCACACAAAGGAATGATGGCTTCATCCCAGGGCTTGGAAGTCAGGAATAGTCCAAGGGTCTGGTTGTCAAGAGGCAAACATGTACGAACAGCAGACATTCTCAGCAGAAGCAGACATAGCAGCCAGAAACTGATTCATTAACTAACTCCTTAACTGTGTGCCTGGCACTGGGCTGAGCTTACCCTGGTTTTGGCCAGTCATGCCCTCTGCTCTGGTGAAATTGGTTCCTCATGAACTATTTCTGTGGCAGTCCCAGGAGGCCTGGCCACAGATTCCCAACACACAGGACGTCAGCCACAGATCCACAGGACGTGGGGGTCAAAGTGCAGAGAAGGACAGAGAAGCCAGGTGGAAGACTGGGTTTAGCTGGACGGAAACTCAGAAGTGTGGCTGGAGGAGGTGGAGAAAAGGGAGCCCTCGTGCACTGCTGGTGGGAATGCAGACTGGTGCAGCCACTGTGGAGAGCAGTGCCAAGTTCCTCAAAAAGTTAAAAATGGAACTGCCTTTTGAGCCAGTGATCCCACTTCTGGGAATATAGCGTTTCACAAAACACTGATGCGAAAAATTATGGACCAAAAGGGGCCACGGGCTAAACTTGACAAGCTCTGGGGAGGCCTCAGAGACCGAAAGTAAGCTCATAGGATGGTCTAAAATTAAAACTGTTGAACCGAAAGTTTATGGCAGGTAGTCTTGTCCTACGCTAGAATCTTCCCTGACAAAGGTCAATCTTCACCTTAACTAAGACTGTCGTCTTTTTGCATCTAGAACAACATACCTGGTAAACATACCTTTGCAGAAAACAAAGTAATTTCCCTTTGTCCGGACCCCTCAAAGCGCAGGCGCTGCGGAGCAGAGCCAGAGATCACCAGTGGATTTCACGTAGCCCACTTCGGTTTTCTCTTTTGATAGTGATGTATATATAAAGCAGGGTGCTGAGCTGGCATTTTCTGGAGCATTTCCTCAGTCTGTTGAGGTTTTGCTTTCCAGCAATCATTGTCAGCTTGGCTCAAATAAACTCATAAAAATTCTCTACAGTTTTGAATATTCTTATGCTGACAGAATATATGCACTCCTACTTAAAACAGCCAAGATCTGAAAACATCCCAAGTGCCCATTAGTAGATGAGTTGGTACATTTACATAATGGAATACTACTGCCTCCCCCTGCTGGCGAGCCTGAGGACCACACCAGGGGGAGGATCCCAGAGGCGTGGGCAACACCTCTACATTGGATCCTCTGGAGCAGTGGTTCCTCTGTCTTGTCTTTTTATGTACTTTACATAAAAAGTAGATGATTGGTACATTTACATAATGGAATACTACTCCGCCATCAAAAAGGGAGATCTTACCTTTTGCAACAGCAGGGATGGGCCTGGATTATTATGCCAAGGGAAATAGGCCAGTCAGAGAAAGAGAAAGACCGTATGATCTCATTTATCAGTGGAATCTAAGAAACAAAATAAACAGATGCACAAAACACAAATAGAGGCATTGATGACTGGAATAGACTGACTTATCTCCTCCCATGCCTGTCACCCTGGAGTCTGAAAAGAGACTCTTCCCGCCCACCTTTCTGATGCTCCTAGTACTTTTGCAGGAGAGGACCCCTGCCCTGGCCCCTCACTGGCCTGCCAGGCCTGATTCTCATCCTGGTGCTGGTGGTTGAAGCCCAAGAGAGCCAGGACTCATCAGGGAACTGTTAGGGATGAGTCCTGACCGCCCCACTGTGCATCCGGCAGGAGATGGCTCCTCACACACATGGCTTGCAGACTCTTCTATGGAAATACTCCCAAAGGCAGACTCTTAACCAGGTAACCCCTGACCCTTATGTTTAGAGTATAACCCAAAGCAAGTAAAACATTTCTTTCAGTCTCTTCTTTCCTCTTTTAAAATTTAAACTCACACTCGGCCGGCGTGGCTCAGTGTTTGAGCATCAACCTGTGATGGGCATGCACGCTTAGCGTCATATAGTGAAATGGGTATAGATATGTAACCTTTAACTGACGTAAAGAAAATTGTGTAACTTCTTTGTACTCTATGTATCTTGATGTTAATCTGTACTTCTTGGAGGCCCGGACACGCTCTAGCCAGATGTGACACCGATTTCCATTGAGCTTGTAAAGGAATAGGTTGTGGTTAAATGCTCCAGCCAGGTGTGACACCACACCGGTTTCCATTGATGGTTAACACCCTTAAATAGGCTCCAAGAGAAAGGCTCTGGGCTGCAGCAGGATGGGGCTCCCTGTGTGGAGGCACCTGTTGCAGACGCTGGCCAGCTTTCAATAAATCCTCGCT
>NW_005353839.1:87129-101810 GCF_000412655.1 Myotis brandtii | reverse complement strand
GTGGGCAATTCGTTTAGCCCAGGTGCTCATGGCGTGGCCGGCATACAGAGATGGGGAACACGGTAAGGAGCGGGCCTTGGCCGGTAGAGATAAGAGGACACAGGAGGTCCCCTGTGGGAGCGGTGCTCCTGGCGACAGTCAGAGGGCATGCCCGCCTCTTCCCTGGTTCTGCAGTGAAGGAGGCTCTAATTTCCTGGGGGAGTCACAAACTTACTGAGCATCATCTTTCCTTCCACGCCGCAGGGAGGGGGATCCTGCCTCGGGGAGACAGAAATCTCTTTTTCACTCCCTCTGGTCCCCTGGGAGAAAGAGGAGGGAGGGAGACAGGCAGTGTTACTGCTCATCTCCATCTCTCCAGAGGATCCCCTGCAGAGGTGTTCCCCGCGCCTCTGGGATCCTCCCCCTGGTGTGGTCCTCAGGCTCGCCAGCAGGGGGCGGCAGGCCTCCATCTTGTCTTCCAGCTACCCAGCCTGGGAGCAGGGCTGGTGTTTGAGGAAGTCTGGCCTCAACAGGTGTTGCTTCATGCAAGGTGTGTTCCTTGCAGCTCGGAAAATATACCCGGTCCCCGGGGGCCTAAAATAGCCAGTTGTGATTATTTAAAGCCAGTCACCATTTCTCACCACCTGACTTCCTCAGGGGGGTGTGGGGGTTCAAGTCCTTGAGGCCAAAGGAGCGGGTGAGCGCTCGCTCTCTGAGCGGGGAATGCCTGTGTTTGTCTCTGGGCTTTGTCCTCAATGGTGGGAGGGCTTCTCCTGCAGCAGCCAGGCCTGTCCTGTGCTTGCAAAGGGTGCTGCTAGGGCTGGGGAGGGTCCACAACCACTCAGCTGTGTTTAGCCCAGGAAGGAGTTGATCTCTAGGCCCTGCCATGGGGAGGATCCGTGTGGGTGGCCTCCCGAGATGGCCCCTGGAGTCAGCCCTGCCCTGTCCCCTGCAGCGACCCCTCCCTGTGCTCCTGTCATCCAGGTCAGAGGGGGTCCGGGGCAGAGGGAGTCTCGCTCACTTCTCTGGCTAGAGGAAAGGGGCCAATGGTTGCAAAACAGCCTTTAGGTTCTCAGACAAGAAGGCGAAACAAGAGCTCAGCGAGATCACTGTCTTACCCAGAGGCAAGTAATTGCTCATCGGCTCAGCCAGCCTGGGCTCTGTAGCCTGCTGAGCCCCAAGAATGGATCCTGCCCAGCTAGGGGTCAGTCTGATGGGGGCAGGTAAGAAAGCTTGGCTTCTACCCCAGTCCCTGGTCTGGGGGAGGGGGGGATGTTGACCTCCTCTTGGGGAACCACAACAGAGATGCTATTCCCACTAAGATAGTTCAGGCTGGTGGAGAGGGGCCTGCAGCCAGACTGGCAGAGGATGAACTCAAATTGGAGGTAGACCCAGTGCGGGGCCCTTCCTCCTGTCCAGTCGGTGGCTCTCCTCTTGCTTCCTGACCGCCCAGAGCCCCCCTTTTAAATATTTACTGAAGGGTCATCATGTGACCATCCTTCCCAACTCGGGGGTACAGACAAGGAGCTTGGGAGTGATATGCCCTGAAGAAGCCTCCTGCCTGGGGACAGGTGTCCAGAGGGCTGGATACAGTGCCTTCCAGAGACTGAAGGAAGCAGATGACAGGAGCAAGGCCCACTCTGCTTCCTGTCCTGAAGTGACTCAGGACCCGTGGGCCAGGCAGGCACGCACAGTGGCAGCAATAGTGGCTGAGCTCATTGAGGAAAAGACCACAGAGCACTTTAACTTACAGTGATTTCACATTCCTTTATTCTGTGAGATCAATTAGACCATGAAGCTCAGAGAAGTTAAGTAACTTACCCCCAGGACACACAGCAAGGATCTGGGATTCTACAGCCCAAGGCCTCACTGGGTCTTTAGGTAGCCGTGCCCCTCACCGCCCCAACTCCCGCAGGCAGAATGGTAGGGAACATAACAGCCTGTCTTTGCTCAGCGGGTCTGGGACTTGTTTTTGTTGTTATTCCTCAGGTCACCAGAGTTGGTGACATGTGGAGGCCTGGCTCGCAGGAACCAAACACCCCGCGGGCAGATGGGCAAACAGAATGCCAACATATGTGTTTGGAGGGACTGTGACTTGTCACCAAGGCTGACTTGTCACTTGGGGTTCTGCTGGAGCCATCCCTGCTCACCAAGGCGGCCCCCAGCGAAGGGAGTGAGCCCAGCCGGGAGGACACGCAGCAGAATGGACAGGAGGTGGTGACCCGCCAGAAAGCCTCAGGGAAAGGCATTCTGGGCTGACAGTGTCCCTGGCAGAGTCCTCACGCCTCAGCCTCTTCATCGGCCACATGAGCTAATCACAGAACAACCCAGAAGCGCTGGGAGGAGCGTAAGACGCCATGCGAGCAGGACAACGTACAATCACTGGGAGCCCTTGCATCTGGGGCAGTGGCAGCTCCCGGTCCCTGGCGAAGGGTATTTACAACAGCTGCCTCTGGAAACAGAGCTTCCTGGCCCGGCTGCGCTGGATCCGCCACGGATTCTTGCCATTCCTCTGAGCCCTTCTCTTACACAGCGTCTCTCCTGAGAGCCAGATGCCCAAATAAGTCACTGGCTGCCTCTTTACTTGGTGACGTTCTTCTCCGGAGGGTGTGCACCCCTCAACTTCATGGAGACCCTCTGTTCTTCAGGATTGGAAGACACTGCACCCCACTCTCCTCACCCACGCGCCCTCCCTCAGGCTTCCAGTCCGGGACCTGATGCCCGCCTGTCCCCACGCTTCCCGGGTGTGACATCAGCCACGCGACTTCCCCTCGTAGGACCCTAGTTTCCACACCTGTCACTTGGGGCACGGTCACCCCTAGGTGGTTGGGAGGATGAGACTTGAAATGTGTAAGACGTCTGCCACCTTGCCCAGCACGCGGGGGGACTCGGTAAATTGTAACTTTTGCTATCGTGAGAGTGAGGCGGGCTTCATAACCTTCAGTTTAAAGATCTTGTCTCTGTAACTGTGGTGTGATTGGGGCATACTAATGACAAGACTTTTTTTTTACTATATTTTTATTGATTTCAGAGAGGAAGGGAGAGGGAGCAGGAAAGAGACACATCAATGAGAGAGAATCACTGATCAACTGCCTCCTGCACACCCCACACTGGGGATGGAGCCCGCAATCCGGGCATGTATCCTGACAGGGAATCAAGCCGTGACCTCCTGGTTCATGGGTCAACACTCCACCACTGAGCCACACCGGCTGGGCTTGTTAATAGTTCTTAAACCACAAGAGTCGAAGGGGTTTTCTGAAAGGTGCTAAAAGTATAATGATTTAGTGTCTTGAGCATTTAATTAAAAGTCTACCAAATTCTAGATTGTATTCAACCATCTCACTTGCCTAATGCTGGGAGTTTTGCTGGCTTCCTCGTTCTCACAGGGGCTGTCCTCTGGCTTGGGGACGGGGAATGGATACCAGGAACCCCACACTGGGGATGGAGCCCGCAATCCGGGCATGTATCCTGACAGGGAATCAAGCCGTGACCTCCTGGTTCATGGGTCAACACTCCACCACTGAGCCACACCGGCTGGGCTTGTTAATAGTTCTTAAACCACAAGAGTCGAAGGGGTTTTCTGAAAGGTGCTAAAAGTATAATGATTTAGTGTCTTGAGCATTTAATTAAAAGTCTACCAAATTCTAGATTGCATTCAACCGTCTCACTTGCCTAATGCTGTGAGTTTTGCTGGCTTCCTCGTTCTCACAGGGGCTGTCCTCTGGCTTGGGGACGGGGAATGGATACCAGGGTACAGGCTCTGTATGTGAACATTTGGGCAACAAAGATTTGCACCAAGCTCAACGTGGAGGCCACTGTCTTTGCAAATGAAGGAATAGGAACTCAAGCTTAAAGTCAAAGTGAATGACTCTATTCAGTACTGGAGTCTCCCATCCTGAACAAAGGCTCTCACCACCCCGCAGAGCCCTTCGCTGATGCTGGAGAGGCAGCCGCAAAGCGTGGTGACAGCACGGCCCAGGGCAGGCTGCCTGATCCAAATCCAGGGCAGGACAGTGACCTGGGCCAGTCACCTCCCTGCTCGGTGCCCCAGCTTCCTCAGCTGTAACACGGGAGGGCAGACTTATTGACGTTTTTATTGAGGTGCACAGTATTTGTATACATTGTGAAGTGATCACCACAGTAAGTCTAATAAACACCATCACCATACATAATGACAACACTATTTCTTTCTCGTGATGAAGATGTTTAAGATCAACAGCAAAACCTCAATGTAATGGACTAATTCCGGCATTAAAGCCGAAAGTCCATCCTATAATAAAGTAGGTTTTCTGAATGTGTATGTGAAAAAATTCACCAATTAGTTTACCTGTTTTTACTTATGTAGATGTGTTTGTGTAATTGAATGAAAAGTTTAATTACACAGACACATTTTCTATATGCATTACTGTAATTTTAAATTTATACGGAATAGACCTAGTAAATGCATGCACTCCCCAGTCACCCGAGTAAAAGAATGTACTAGTACATAGCTGGGCGTGGCTTAGAGCCCCTGGGAACAGCATGGCATCTGTTAAAACTGCTGCCGAAAGTCACGCCACGTGACAACAGAGCCAATTACCGCTCACTCTGCGCTGTGATCACCTGCTAGTCATTTAACATTGTTTATGAACGGTGACTGGATTTAAATATGTAGGCTACAGTTGTAGATATGTGATATTTATTTCTATTTGCATTATTGCTGTAGTGTTTTTTCCAACATATGGCCTGTTTGCTAAAATTTGTTCAAAATAACAGTGAACTAACAACAACAAAATAACCTATTAATTTAATTATAACTGAATCTTGGTTAAAAGCATTTTAAAATTAACAGGGCATTAATTTTCACATATGATACATGGACCAGAAATTTTGTCTGTTAAACCCAAAGTCCGTTAAATCGAGTCCACAAAATCGAGGGTTTACTGTACTCTCAACGATTTTCAAATATGCAATACAGTATTCTATACTATAGACACCGTGCTTACGTAATTTTATCCCTAGGATTTATTTACTTTATTACTGGAAGTGTCCCTTTTGACCACCTTCACCCATTTTGTCCACCCAACCCCCATCTCTGGCAACAAGTTCTCTACTTGTGAGCTTGATTTTTTATTTTTGTTTTTCTTTTAGATTCCAATATAAGTGAGATCACACAGTAGGAGATGTTTCTTATTTTTTGTTTGTTTTTTAATTGTTTTATTGCTTGAAGTATTACAAAGTGTTTCCTGTTTTAATCCTCACCCGAGGACATGTTTATTGATTTTTAGAGAGAGGAAGGGAGATAGACAAAGAAACAGAGAGACATCAATGTGAGAAAGAAACGTTGATCTGTTGCCTTCCAGATGCGCCCACTGGGATCGAACTCATAACCTTTTGATGTCCGGGACAATGCTCCAACTAGCTGAGCCACTGGCCAGGGCAGAAGCAGAGGTTTTTACTCCCATTTTACAGATGAGGAGACTGGAGCCCAGGAGGGAAGGAACCATTTCCCTGACTCTCAAGTCCTGTGGAGAACAGGATTCAGCTGTCTCCCTGCCCACCACTGCTGAGCCGGATGGGTAAGGAGGCAGCTGGATGATGTGCTGGCTCAGCTTAGCTGCCCTGTGAGACAGGCCAACTCTTCTTACTACGGGGGCAGCTGGGTGCCCGGTGCCCTGCCCCCCTCAGGCCCTGGAATGGGACTCAGCCTCAGGAAGAGCTGCCAACAACCTGGGTCCCCCTCCACGGCACAGAGGAGTGAGACAGCCCTCAGGGGGGGGGGGGGGGGGGGGGGGGGGGCTGTCCTCTGTGCGAACCCCTGGGAGTCTGGGTTTTTCCTGCTTCGCTGTCCCTCTGTCTGTATGTTTTTCTCCAGGGCTGACAAGGGGAAACGCTGGTACAAATTCCTGAGCTGGGGATGTGGAAGGGGAGCTGGGCTGGACTCCACTGCATACCAACATTATATACTATTTTTAGTAGGTCTGCTCCCGCTGGGGCCTGGAAGATGATCATGTTAAAACCCAAATTTGGCTGTCCTGTCTCTCTGTCCCTAACTGTCTGTCTCTGTCCCTGTTTTTTGTCTGCCTTTGTCTCTCTCCACACACACACACACACACACACACACACACACACACGTGTGTATCGACATGTATATACATTCATATATACATGGAGAGAGAATATATGTGCAGATAAGCATTTCTGTCTTTCTCTGTCTCCATCTCTCGCCACTATTCTGACTTGAAGGATCATGGAGCTGGATGGGATAAGGGCCATCTGTCTCATCCATTCCCTACCTCTGACCTCTGACCTCGATGGTCCTTGAACCATTGGATGTGGGTCAGGTTTTCAAATAAAATCCCACTTCTCACTCCTCTGCATAGTCAGTGCATGCCCAGCTTGGATCTAGCAGTCTCCATATTTCCTCCTTTGGCCGAACGAACATCGTTTGTGTTGCAGTCTAGACTCGCCTTGGTGCCCTAGGGGGAATGATGGTAAGACAGAGGTCAGACACAGGCCCTGTTCTCTAGGTGGTGAAATCGGGTGCTTTAAGGGCTCCTTGCCAGGAGGGGGCAGCAGCGGCAGCTCAGCGAGTGTGGCAAGTGATGTCATTGGTTCAAGTGAGACTCAAGCCAGGCACTGTGTACGAGTATATTTATAGACACGCACACCCAGAAAGTACTGTTTCTTGGAAATGTATACACATTCCCACATCTGTTCTCAGAGTCCCTGGGTAGCGTCATCCTAAAACGGGGAAAACTATGTCCTCTCCGCCTGGTATCTACCCACTACATGAAGAGATCTTTGGATCTTTGGAAAATAGATCTGATGGCTTCTCCCCCACTTGGAAACCTGCAGTGATGCGACTGCCCTCAGACAAGCTTCTTCCCAGGCCTGCCTGACTACTCCAGCTCACCCCTGCCTTCCCAGGCCTGCCTGACTACTCCAGCTCACCCCTGCCTTCCCAGGCCTCCGTCCACACCTCCAGAACCAAAGCCTTTGCATGCGGTCCTCGGAGCGCACAGACTGCTTTCTGCCTCTTGGCTTTGGCACAGTTTCCTCGGCCAGACCCCTACTCAGAGCCTTACTCTGTCTCCCTACACATCACCCCCACTGAGGTACTTTCTCTCACCCTTCCCCTGGGCACACTTAGTAACCCAGCCCTCTGAGGGCTAGGGTTCTACACCCCTACCTCGCCGTTGTTATTTCTATACGTATCTGCCTCCTCCTCCAAACCACATGTTCTTCAAGGTCAAGATGTCCCTCACTCATCTTTGCATCCCTAACATCTAGTCCAGAGTCTGATGCAATGGAAAACCATTAAATAAATGGGTGAGACTTACCCTGTAGCTGCTAAGGGGTTCTGATTTAGACCAGCTCTACCACTTCCCAGCCACATGATTTTCCAAGCTACTTAGCCTCTCTACACGTCATTTCCCTAATCTGTAACATGGAAAACAACAATTGAACCTCATTTATATGATTATGGTGAAATTTTAGTGATACTGCATAGAAAGGATTTTACATTGTACCTGGCATATGCACATATAATTTTTTCTCACAGCCCACATTTTGTCTATTAGCAAATCTTGGAGGCCTTCCTTTAAAACAGCGGTTCTCAACCTATGGGTTGTGACCCCTTTGGGGGTCAAACGACCCTTTCACAGGGGTCGCCTAAGACCATCGGAAAACACATATATAATTACATATTGTTTTTGTGATTAATCACTATGCTTTAATTATGTTCAATTGGTAACAATGAAATCGGGGGTCACCACAACATGAGGAACTGTATTAAAGGGTTGTGGCATTAGGAAGGTTGAGAACCACTGCTTTAAAATATCCAACCATTTCTTACCTTCTGACTGGGAACAGCTCAATCCAAACCACTATTCATCCTGAGACAGGTGTCAATGGCCTTCTACCGGGTCTCCGTGCCTCCACCCTTGTCCACTTGTACTTTCAACACTGCTGCCTGAGGCCATCCCTTCAACACGCAAGTCAAATCAGGTTACTCCTCTGCCAAAAAGTCTCCTTTGGCTTCTCCGCCCACCGAGAGTAAAAGCCCACGTCCTCACCATGGCCTTCGGGGCCTGTGCAAGCAGTGCCTGCGGCCTCTGATTCCATCTCCTCACGTCCCCGCCTCTCCCAGCTGCACCACACTGGCCAGGGTGCTGTAACTCAGACCTGCGCTTCCCCACCTGGCCCCAGGACCTTGGTACTTGCCGTTTCCTGGCCCTGGCATTCGATTCCCTCAGAAATCCTCAAACCTCCCTGGCTGACTTAGAGACTTCACTCAGATGTCACCTTCTCCATGAGGCCCTCACTGGCCATTCCATCTAAACTTTCAATAACACGCTCACCATTGACACTTTCTATCCCGCTCCCCTCTTTATTTGCCTTTATCATTAATAGAAATTTATATTTTTTTAATTTACTTTCCTGTTCACCATCCCTCTCCCCCATAGAACGTAAGCTCCTAGAGAGCAGAGATTCTGCCTGTTTTGCTCACTGCTGCACCCCAGCATCCAGAACATTGTCTGGCATGAAATGCTCAGCAGGTACTTTGTGGAAGAACATCATTCCAGGAGGTTTTGCTAGAGCCCATTTCCCCGAGGCTATAAGAGCTTGGAGCCGTGACCGCAGGGGAGAGTTTAGAGAGCTGTAAAGTCCCGGGACCGCTGCCCCTGGGCTGTCAAACCATGCTTCTGTCTCAGACTGGATTTTCCCCTTCTTCCAGTCCAACCGATGCCTCTAGTGGAGGGTGGGGCTGGGGACTCCAAGTTCCTCCTTTTCTCTGGAGAGACTGGGCACAGACTGAGCCCGGGAAAGAGGGAGTGGCGTGTGGTGCCCTATAGCTAGAAGGAGTGACAATGCCCTTAGCTGCCCTTTGCCCTGTTTTCTTGGGCTTCCCACAGGGCCTGCCTGGGGGAAATCAGTGCCGTCCTTCTTGCACTTCCTTTCCTGGGAAGCTGACACGCGGACTGAGGAACTGCTCAAGTGCCTTGATGCTGGAGCTGCATTGGCCACCTTTGTCCTCAGAGCCGACATCGATGGAGTGCTTGCTGGGTGCTGATGCTGTTGCCAGCATTCCACCCGGATCGTCTCATTTAATTCTCATAACCTTTCGAGATAGGGATTGTTTTTATACAGAGCACTTGCCTATCAGGGCCTGTGCTATTTGGGGGTACAAGGCTATGAAGTGGCTGATGGGGAGGCCAAGGGCACAGGCTGAGGGGTAAATAGAGGGACTTCGTCAGCATGAAACCCCAGGGACACCGAAGTAGGGAGTAGAGACCAGTGTCATCCCTACCACCCCTGCAACCCTGATGCCATGGGGTCGCAGGAATGCCCTTCAGATGTCAGTCTCTAGACGTTCAACCATCAAAAAACCAACCTAGGAGTCAAGGGTCCAGGCTTTGTGAACATTTGTCTGATATGCTGGCCATTTTCTATCCAGCCAGCCAGCTTTCCTCCCATTGGAATTAGGAGTGAAATAATTATGAAATCGCCATTCCCTGTCCTGTTGCCCACCCCCACCCTAGCCCCAGGAGCCCCTACAGGGCAGGGCCATGTCTACCCCACTCAAGGGGGCCTGTCTGCCCCTTCCTGCTCCCCTACCCTCATGACGAGGAACCCCTCTTGGTCCTCCCTCCCAAGCCCCTCCCTCTGTCTGAGAACACTCTATCCAGGCTCCCGGCTGGGATTGGCACCCCCGATACAGGGGGACCCGGTGCTCCTGGGTAGAAAGAAGGTGGGACGTGGAGGAGTTGTGACAGGGTGTAAGAAAGCCAGCGAGCAGGAGAAATGGGACACGGCCCCAGGTCTACTCCCCACCTCCCAGCTCGGAGGCTGGGTCATTAGACAAGGTCTGTAAATAACATCTGAGTGGCCTCGGAGCTGCGCTTGACCCATGACATTCTACTCCCCAAATAGGCATTGACAATCTGCTCCAGCATCGCATGGCCCCCAGGGGAGGGGCTGGAACCTGTCCCTCCCCCTTAAGGGACCACTGAGCCAGGACCCAGGGCATGAGCACCCCCAGCTCACAGGCACAAGGGGGGCTCGGCGGAAGGTGTGGGAACTGTGACCTTTGCCACGTGCCTATGTCCCTGGAATATGCAAGGTCCCTGTTTGCAGCAGTTCATCAGAGTGACACATACTGCTGTTTGCTCCCTGAAAATGAGCAGAGAGTCGGATGTCCGGGGGACAGCAGAGTGGGCTCAAAGGCACTCCGTGTTTAAGCCCTACCGGAACGCACCCCCTCCTCCCCCTCCTGAGTTTCGGGTCTCCCAGGAAGGCTCCGAGAGGGGTCAGTGAGCAGCCCCTGAGTGCTCGCCCCCGGAGATCACCGAGAAGAGGCAGAGTGGAGAGGACCATGGCCAGAACCACAGGGACATGCGGCTGGGTGCTCTGTCCCCGTGATACGCCCCCACCCCCAGCCGTCCCCCCTCAATAATCTCTCCTCCCTCAGCAAGCACAAGGTGCCTGGTGAGTCTGCCATCTGCTGCCTCACGGCCCCGGCCTCTGTGCCAGGGTAATCTAAACGACGAGAGTGACAGATAAGATTCTCGATGCCATTAAACACGGGCGGGCCGGAGCGTGGTGCTCAGTTGCAGAGAAACCCCCTGGCAAGTAGCAAGGAGGCAGCTGGGCCATTAAAAATGAATGGAAACCAACCCCTCTGAGAAGGGGCTGTGTCTCTTAAAGCGGCAGTTCTCCCGCCGGCCTCAGGGAGAGACCAGAAGGACTCAGAGAAGGCCAGTGGGGCTCAGACCCTGAGCAGTGTCCAGGGTCAACTGCTCGGGCCTCTCACAGTCTGTCCACTCAGTGAAAGAGCATGGGCTCTGGAGTCAGGCGGACTTGAATGTGAGTCTCAGCTGGACCCCAGAGTGTGGCACCTGTATCTTAGTTTCTTAGCCTGTAAAATGGGCTTAATACTTACTCTAAAGCAGTGGTTCTCAACCTTCCTAATGCCACGACCCTTTAATACAGTTCCTCATGTTGTGGTGACCCCCAACCATAAAATTATTTTCGTTGCTACTTCATCACTGTAATTTTGCTACTGTTATGAATCGTAATGTAAATATCTGATCTGCAGGATGTATTTTCATTGTTACAAATTGAACATAATTAAAGCATAGTGATGAATCACAAAAACAATATGTAATTATATATGTGTTTTCCGATGGTCTTAGACGACCCCTGTGAAAGGGTCGTTCGACCCCCAAAGGGTTGCAGCCCACAGGTTGGCGACCCACAGGTTGAGAACCGCTGCTCTGAAGGTTCCTGTAAGGATGAAATGAATAAAATAGCATCTATGCTGTCTAGCACGGTGTTTGGCCGAGACAGGTGATTTCTGAAGGCTAGGCCCCCCTCCTCTTCCTCCCAGAAGGGGGTGAGTTCCTTCCCAGGCTTCACCCTCCTCAGGGAGATCTTCTCTGTCCAGAGACCCTGGCGTCATTACCGGTTTGCTTGTCCGCCACTGGACCCGAAGCACCTTGAAACCAGTATCTGGAGACACTGACTTCCCAGCACCCAGCTCCATGTCGGGCATGTACTAGTTGCTTGGAGAACGTTGAAATGAACTCAGTTGGGGAAAAAAATCCTTTAAAAGGATATAATTGAGATCAACAAACTGAAGACAAATGACAAAGGGGGGAAGAAACTGATAGAATTTTGCACAGAGGCCATCACAGCCTGTCCAAACTCATAGGGAACCTGGGTACAGTTGGGCCAACACCCTCACCCTATGATTGAGGCGGACTGAGGCCCAGCAAGTCGATGGCAGACCTCCTGCCCCACCTCCCTTCTCCCCCAACCTCCCACCCTGCCCCCCACCCCTGTTCATGCTGGAGAGCTGGGGCAGGGACCAACAGGTTCTGCCCCGTCCCTGTAAGCAGCGTAGGACCTGCTCCCTACCCGGGTGCCCAGAGAGCTATGTGAGTGACCCCTAGTCACACAGTCAGCTCAGGGTGAACCTGGGCCAGATGGCTCTCTGGACGCCCAGGCCAGCCGTGCTGCCCGAGGCACCTGGAGTGGTCCTGTCTGCGGGCCAGAAGGGCGCTCGGCTCTCCCTTCCACAGTGTCCTGGACTTCCTAGACTCCGGGTGGGAATGTTTGAAGCGTGTCTGTCCCAAATAACCCATGAATCAACCTGTCGTTAGGCCACCCTATCACCGTGAGGCCTGAACTCTGCCCCCGGGGAGCCACCCCCAACCCCACCTGAGCTGGGTGGGGACCTCCTGACTCGGGACCAGCCTGCCAGAGCAGGGGTCGGGAGAGGGAAGGTCCAGCTGCCCCTCTGATAAGATCTTTACAGCCTCTTCAGTGGGGTGGATGTGAGGTGAAATAGCAATAAATGTGAGAGTGCTGGGAGATAAACACTATGTTATAAACAACATTGGCAGGTGAGGCACTTGACTGAATGAAGTCAGGGGCACTGGCCCAGGCAGGTTCCTTACACCAAGACGCTTCTCAGAGTGTCCACTGCCTGTCCCAGCCTGGCTGCTGTCACCCCAGCGCCGGTGGAGAACAGCTGGTGGGATCCCATGGGGGCCTCTCCCCCAGGAAGGAGTGGAGCCTTCGCCTCTTGTTGCACCAAAGCTCTGAGGCCAGAGGAAATATACACACATCTATACTAATAAAAGGGTAATATGCTAATTAGACCAGATAGACCAGATGTCTTCTGGACGTCTTTCCAGACAAAGCCACGGTGGTGGGGGCCGAGGCAGAGGTGCTTCAGGGCAATCAGGCCAGCAGGAGAGGAGCTGTTAGAGGCAGATCAGGCTGGCAGGGTAGAGCAGTTAGGGGCAATCAGGCCGGCAGGGGAGAGCAGTTAGGGGGATCAAGCCTGTGAGATCAGGCCTAAACCAGCAGTCAGACATCCCCTGAGGGGTCCTGGATTGGAGATGGTGCAGGCCGGGCTGAGGGAGTCCCCCCATGCACGAATTTCGTGCACCGGGCCTGTAGTATTTATATATACACTGGCCTGACCAAAGATGCCAGAACCAGGGAAGAGCCTACCATGGTGGTAGAGAAATAGACAGGATGGCCTCTTAAGTAAGGGCTTTCATGCGATAACTCACTAGGCACCCACATGACAAGACTCTGGTAATTCCCACTTGACAGATGAGGAGCCAGAGGTACAGAGACGATCAGGCAGTGTGTTAAAGCTGAAGCTTGAACCCAAGCCACTGGACACAGCAGCCGGGACCCCTGGCCCCTCCTTACCCTGGAGGCGACCAGACCACCGGGAACTTGCTGGTTGAGTAACTCTTGTGACCATGAGCAACAGCAAGGACACTTCCCTGGCCCTGCGGAGGGAGACTCACAGCCCCTCTTCATTTCAGTGCTAGGCCTGCTCCATCAGCCAGAATTAGCACTCTCTGGTGTCTTCTAGAACATTCTGTTCCCTGGAGTAGCAGGGCATTTATCTGGCCAGGGCTTCCCACCTCAAGAATTCATCTGCCCATTGACGGCGGGCAAGGCCAGGCAGTTTTCTGACGGAAAGCTGCCTGGCACGCCTGTCCTCTGAGAGGCCAGCTGGCCCGGCGAGGCCGGCCTGCTAAGAGCTGGAAACCCTCGCCCTTTGTCCTTCTCTGGAAGGAGGGCTGCCCCCAGCCCCTCTCCTCGGGGCTGGGCTCCGCTCAGTTCTCTGGCTCCTCCTGCAGGCAGCTGCCTTCTGAATGCCTGCTTCCCGAGAGGAAAAGACACAAAACCCATCTAGCACCAGGGAGTGATTCGTCTACAAAGTCCCATGTGGTCACATTAAAATTTTGCCCCAAGAAGCTGTCTGGCTGTGTGCTCCCTCCCAAGTACACATGATTCAGTACATTTACTGCTCCCCTGCGTTGTGGGGAACAAAGAGGTACCAGCCGAGGATCAACAGGGCACAGGCGTATTCTCTCCTGATGCCAGGAAGGGGCAGGAGCAGATAAGCACACACTGCTTTTTCCACACCCCCAAGCACAGGTGCGCCTCTCGGTGGCACAATGTGAATCAGTGACCTCGGGGGAGGCAGACTGGGGTGCACGTAGCTGCCCGAGGAGGGGAGACTGGGTTTGGGTTTAAGAAAGGCAGGGCCGTTGAGGAGATGGGGGGCGGGGGGGGGGGGGGCAGGCGGAAGTAACAGGTGTGGTGGCACTACTGCCAGTGCAGTTGGTCCTGATGCCACTCTGCCAGCAGGCTTCGCCTCCCCCGCCTCTCAGGTGAGGAACCTGGGGCTCAGAGAGGCTTGTGAGTGGCCCTGAACTCAGGGCTTGTGGCTCACACACACCCTTTCCCTCGGGGGCAGTCTGCCCGAGGAAGCCTGGACACTCTCTCCTCGAGGGTCAGCCTCAGCAAGGGAAAAGCTCCCGGTCACAGACCCAGCTCCCTCCCAGCCTGTGCAAGGCCCACTGCTGACTCAGTCCTGGTGGTACACAGTGGGCGTGCGGGGGCCACTTGATGGGAGCCGGTGGCCGGAGTAGCAAGAGCATCCAGGGGCACTCAGGGGCCGAGTCGGTGCAGATCTCCCACGGAGGACAGGTGTTGCTCAGTGGTTAGCAACGAGCCCCAGGGAGAAGGGCAGGCCTCGGGACTGCCCCTGTGCCCAGGAGCAGGTGGTAAGGATGAAATAAGCCTGTCTCTCGTTTTTAAACCAACCAAAGGCAGGACAGCTTGTTCTTTGTTTCCATGAGCCAGCAGAAGAGGAAACTGGGTTGCCTGTGGAGGGGGTGGGG
>NW_005353839.1:85195-86998 GCF_000412655.1 Myotis brandtii | reverse complement strand
GAGTTAGTGCTCGGCTGTGAGGAAGTGGAACCTGTTGCAGAAGGACTTCCTTCAGTGGAGTGGCAGGGGCTAGAGGTTTCTTTCAGCCCTGAAGCCAGTCGGCACAATGTCGCTCTGGGGAGGTGGGGTCATTTTGGTTTTGTGTGGTGAAAGCAGCAGGAATCCTGAACCTGAACAGGGCTGGGACAGGCTCCCCTCCTTCCTTCCTTCCTCCTGCCTGCTTCCCCGAATTCTGTGGAGCCGCCTCTTTCTGGCCTATCACTAGGATCTGCTGATAGACAGCTGGGAACTACCTTTCCCTGAGCCCTATTATGTGCCCTGCCCTGGGCCTGGCACTATGGTCACACAATGAACTTGACATTTCCTGCCCTGAGTTGTCCTCCAGGTAAACGAGCTGTGGACAAAAATCCCAGAGGCTGTGAAAACTCACAGGGGAGAGAACTGGATGAGGAGAAAGAGTAAAAGGAGGAGAGGCTAGGAAGGAAGAATTCCCCAAGCGATGAACTGGTAGCGGGGGCAGTTTTCAAAGTCTTTCACAGTTTTTTTCCCTCCATTCCCACAATAAGGAGGCCAGCAGAAAGTGTTTTCCCCGCTTCCGTGGGGGGCGGCTGGGGTGTTCACACCTCCGTACATTCCCATGCTCGCTGCTTTTTCCTCAAGGCAGGCTGGGATGGGGATGGCGAAGGAGGTGGTTGAGGTACCCCAGAGGGAGAAGCTGGGGGCTAGGGAGCCCCCAAAGGCAAACCTGATGGCTCTGGAGAACTTCCCCCGTGGGTCCTGGAGAGCACTTCTCTGGTCACTGCTACTACTCAACTTACAGTTCAATTTTCAGGCGAGGAGACAGAGATCCAGGGAGGCTGGGAGCTTGCCTGAGCCCTCACAGCAAAGGCAGAGCTAAGACGCCCCCACTCAGCCACTGGAAGAGCCCCGCCCCTTTCCAAACCCTGGACCCCGACTCTCTCACAGTCCCTAGAGCTGGGGGTGGGTGAGGTTTTCACCCAGTTATCTACCAGGGGAAGTAGAGAGAGGAAGTGGGTCAGATAGGGGAGGGAGGAGGGATGGGTGAGCTTCGTGGGTGTGAGGGGCAGTTTGGGAGCCCCCGGGGACTTTCCCTAAGTCTGAGCTCCTCCCCCAGACAGGGCAGCCCAGTTCCCCAACACAGCACAGGCCTGAGCCTCTGGTTGCGTTTCTGACTCTTCCCATCTGTGTCCTAGTGCATTTCTCTCACGCCCTGGGCAGCGCACCCCTCTCCCTGAATCTCCCTTCCCCAGGGGCTCACTCACAATGTCAGGGGACAGGTGGGCCACCAGGGCCCCACTCCAACAGGCTTCACCTGAGCGAAGCTGGACTCACCCCCCGCCCCCCGCACCGTCCAGCCCCCACTTCCACCACCAAGGCCGCAGGAAGAAACCCCGTGGGCTTCTTGTCTGCTCCAGGCCCCTGACAGCGGACCCAGGTCTACTTATCTCTCGCTTGGCTGGGGCAGCGGTGGGGGGCGCTCGGTAGGAAGGGGAGCCAGTCCTGCAGGGAGACTCTGGGGGTCTCTGGAGGCACAGGGCCAAGCGGGTCTCCTGGTTTGTTTGTTTAAGAGAAAAAGACGGGGCGATGTGGGTGCCTTTGAACACCCACCGCCAAGTAACCTGTCAGCCTCCAGCGTCAACACCGATCACGGCTGGAGGTGAAACACCACCCTCCACACCTAGAGCCACAGACCGCCAGCACTCGGGTGGGGTGCCGAACGCAGGGCCGCCCAAGGCAAGCTGGGGCCCCAGGCCGGGCGGGCAGAGGGGCTCGCACGGGCCA
>NW_005353839.1:77267-84780 GCF_000412655.1 Myotis brandtii | reverse complement strand
GGGCCCAGGTGAGCCGGTGCGGAGAGAGGGGGTGGCCTTCCGGTCTCCCTGGGGCTGGAGGCCACGTGGGCAGCTTCTCAGATGTCCTCTCGCCGCGCCCTCCTCTTCGGGCTTCTCAGCGAAGGGTCAGCGCTGGACGGAAAGACGGATGACGAACCGGCTCGAGGAGATGCGCTCAGCCCCTGAATGCGCCGGGTCCCCAAGGCCCGGGCCAGAGGCCAGTGGGGGGCAGCGTACAGCGCAGCTAGGCCTCCCCCACTCCCCCCCCGCGCTCACCATGACCTTCAACAAGCCTCGTTTCCTTCTCCATAAATGACAGGGGACACTTGCCAGGGGTGGGGGCGAGGATCAGATGGGCCTCCCACCTGTTGGTGTAAAACAGCTTTGTGAGCTGAAGTCCTGCCAGAATTATGGGGGTCACTCGGCGCCCTGGAGGAGCCCGCCCAGGTGCCCCTTCCCAGGACAGGAGGCGGGTGCCAGGCTCCCAGAACCTGTCTGTCCGGGGCTTCCCAGCTGCTCGGGGAACGCCCTCTGAGCTTTGTCAGCAAAGTCATCTGGGGTTTGCCTCCTCCTGTTCCCCGGACTGCGGGCAGCTGTGTGGGGCCTGGGTGCGGGAGCACGTGGTGACCCTTCCAGTGAAACCGGAGGACACAGAATTGGTCACAGCCGGCGGGCAGCCGTCCCTGTGCCTCTCAGGCAGGAGTAGAAGCCGTGCAGGACCTGCCTGTCTGCTGTCCCTCTAATCCGACCTCCACCCTTCCAAACCCAGTCCAGGCTGAGAACTCCCAGCCCCAGCAAACTGCCTCCTGCTGGACCCCTGCTGACAGCTGGGGTCTCCATCAGCCCCTCCATTAATTTCCACTGAGTTTGCCCAATGCTCACCTGCTCACATTTCTTTGTGTGCAGGCTGCTTTGCATGTCTGTCCTCTGTGTGCCTGCCTCTCCTCCTCCTCCTCCTCCTCCTCTCGGAGTTTCCTGAGGGCAGGGCCATTTCTCTCCAAACCAGACAGAAGAGCCCCACCCTCCACCCTGAGTGTAGGTTCCAAGTCCCCTTTGATCTCAGAAACAAGCAGGACAAACGGTGTTCACATCCTGGGGCCAAGTGGTTGATTTGTGACCCATAGATAAATGGCAGTGCTCACTTTCCCCGCTCCCGGGTTTGGGCTTTTGTGGTCCCCACGGACCCCCCCCCCACCTCCCCCAGGGAGGACCCGCTGGGGGGTTGCAGGTACTCTCCCTTTGGAGGTGCTGTCCTCATTACAGGTAAGGCACTTGAGGGTGACACCTAAGGCCTCACTCCCAATGGCTGATCAGTCAGCTGAGGTCAACTGCTCCTGAGGCGCTGGCTAAAACTGGTTCAAAGATTCAGTGTAAGCCCCAGCTGGTTTGGCTCAGTGGACAGAGCGTCGGCCTGCGGACTGAAGAGTCCCGGGTTCGATTCTGGTCAAGGGCACATGCCTGGGGTTGTGGGCTTGATCCCCAGTAGGGGCCATACAGGAGGCAGCCAATCAATGATTCTCTCTCATCATTGATGTTTCTATCTCTCTCTCCCTCTCCCTTCCTCTCTGAAATCAATAAAAATATATATTTTTTAAAAAGATTCAGTCTAAGACCAATGGGAGATCGAATGCTAGTCCTCAAAACTTCAGATTCCTCTGGGAGTGGGGATGGAGGGAGGGGAGGACTTCTTTCTGATCATTGCCTCTGGCTTTGAACTCCTGTGTGTCTCAACTCCGATCAGTTTAGGAATGAATCCTCCTGCTGATCCACGAGTGCTCCCGCTGTTGTGAGCTCTGGATCTCAGCCCTTTTCCTGACTCCATACAGTGAACTCCATACAGCCTTTACATGCATCAAAGGCTTACCAATGGCTTGTGTCTATGAAGAGGTTAATACTGCAAAATTCAAATGGCTTCCAAATGGACTTTTCTGTTCTTAAAAATCCCCTCTGGCCCAGCCGGTGTGGCTCAGAGGATGAGTGAAGGTCAGGGTACATGCCCGGAATCCCCGGTGTGGGGAGGGGGGTTATGCAGGAGACAGCAGATCAATACTTCTCTCTCATCGATATTGCTATCTCTCTCTCCCTTTTCCTTCCTCTCTCTAAAATCAGTAAAAACATTTTTTAAAATCCCTCTGTTTCCTCTGTAACACTGGCTCCAGCGCCGGTCCCACACCACTTTAACGTTACTCAAGCTCTTCGCTCTCTCTTCTACCGCTTCCCCTCATCTTGCTGCCCTCCCCAATAGCTAAAATGCACATTCCTTGTCTTTTCTCTTGCAGAGTAATTCAGCTCTTTCTAGCCCTCACGCACCCTCTGAGATGGGTCCAAAGCTCCTGTGTGTAAGTCCTTAGGCACAATCCCTCCTCCTAAGCCAGGCCAGGCTGGAGGGGGTGTTGGTCCCCCTGGATTTATACAGCGGTTTTGTACATAAGAATATTTACTTAAACTCTTCTTTGAATTCAGAAGGAGCAGGGAGTATCTTTCTAGGAGCTCCCACATTGCCACTACGATCATCATTCTGATCAAATTTGGGGGCTCCACCTTCCCCAAACCCTTAACCCCATCTCATAACATTCGTCTCTCCACTCACCTCAGGAGCTTTTGACATGACTCCCACATGACTCTAATGCAGGAGGGAGGCAGCTGAAAACACCTGGGCCACCTGACCCATCGCCTGATGAGGCAGGACTGACCTCAAGGGAGTTTCCTGAGCCAAGGAGGAGGGAAGGAAACCCTGAGCTGAGCACAGAAAGAAACATGGCCCTGGCCGGGTGGCTCAGTTGGTTGGAGCATCGTCCCATGCACCAACAGGTTTCGGCTTTAATTCCTGGTCAGGGCACATGCCTGGGTTGAGGTTTGATCCCGGTTGGGGTGCATACGGGAGGCAACTGATCGATGTCTCTCTCCCTCCCTCCCTCTTCCCTCCCTCCCTTCCTCTCTCTCTCAAAACAATAAAAACATCCTTGAGTGAGGATTTTTTTTAAAAAGAAACATGGAAAGGATGTTGATGGTTATTTTCTCAGCTACCATCCTGACCCTGATTGCTCCCAGTGACATTATGACCTCTCATGAAAACCTAACTGATGATCCTAAATGCCAACTGAGAATAACTTTAGATCACTGGCTCCAATGAGTCAACATAGCATTTCACAACCTAAATTTCTCCTTGAGTTCAGTGTGTGTGTGTGTGTGTGTGTGTGTGTGTGTGTGTGTGGTGGGGGGTGTTATTTTGACAGGCTAATTTGAATACTTGCTTACATTTCACAGTGAAAATTATGCAATGCTTGTATTCCTTTTTTTTGCCTGGTCTTCCTGGAAGCCCAGAGATAAATTTAGGTGTCAATGAAGTAACTAATCCAAACATATTACCAAATACCTACTTTTGTCTCTCTCCCTCATACTACTCATTGGTTTCTGATCTTCAATAAAATATAATTATCCTCTTTTCTATGTGGTTTAAAATTTTAAGCTGTCTCAAATTCTTCTTGGAAAGAAGCAAAGTAGATAAGTAATAATAGCAAGTACTGACCACTATTAATGTGCTGGGTGCTAATCTAAGTACTGTAAACTCATTTACCAACAACTCTATGGGGTGAGAACTACTATTTGCCTCATCTTATAGATAAAGAAACAAAATACAGCCCGGCTGGTGTGGCTCAGTGGTTGAGCATTGACCTATGAACCAGGAGGTCACCGTTCCATTTCCATTCAGGACACATGCCCAGGTTGTGGGGCTGGGTCCCCAGTGTGGGGCGTGCAGGAGGCAGCTGATCAATGATTCTCTCTCATCATTGATGTTCCTAAGAAAAACACTAAGTACAGAGTGTTTAATAACTTGCTTAAGATAACGCAGCTAGTATTGGGACCTGGGCAGTATGGCTTTAACGCATGTGCTCTAACCTTCACACTAGAACAGGTAAAGTACATTCTAGTTCAAAAGCTTATGAGTCATCTGGGTCAGTCATCCTCAGAACAAGGCTTTTACTAGTAAAAGCAGCTCAGAGCATCCATTCTTCATCTACAGAAAGACTCCTCCCCACCAACCTTATTCTTAATGGGAAGGTTGGAGACAGTAAGATCTAGAATCTTTGCCACCCTTCCCCAACCCTTCCTCACCCCAGCCCTGTCAGTGTCTTTTCTTACATGTCCATCATTCTATCATGGAGATAATGGATTTAACCAAATTCAGTAAAGGGTCGCTGAACACCTACTGTGTGCTCAGGGCCAAGGGATGTGCGAGGCAGTGAATTACACATCTGTCGCCTGGTCTCTGCCTTCGAGGAGTCCCAGTCTCACAGGTCTACACAGTGAGCGTTAATGCCAGGATACGCGCTTATAGTTACAAACGAAGGAGAAAGTGACTAATTGCCATGGGGATTTGGGGAGTGAGGGAGGTCGGATGCAGGAAGGCTTCACCCAGGAGGCAACACAGAAGCAGGTCTTGAAGGGCGAGTAGGCTTTTGGATGGGCAAAGAAGTGGACTATCCGAACTCTACACAGAGCAAATAATATGAGCAAAGTCATCCGTGTGGACCATAGATCGCAGATTAAGGAAGAGACAGGGTGGACCACTCTCCGGTTACAGACAAGCAAACTGAGACTCAGCGAGGTGGCTGACTCCCAGTCTGGCCACCAGCCTCGTTCCTCTCAACTGTATGGATCAGAGGCTTGGCCTTCCTGGCAGTTGAACAATACCTTGAGCCAGGAGACCGGAGGTGGTGGGAAACGGCAGGACCTCTTCCTCAGGTTCTTCCCTCTTCCTTGAGTTTGTCTTTCTCCACACCTTGGCCCCACACCAGGGCAGTCTCTGGCTGTCACAGCTGTGATACCAGCCCCAGACACTCTGCCCAGGAGGCCCAGCCCCATTATGGCTCTGCGGAAACAACATCTGGGGAAACTCCCACAGTCTCAGGGCCTCTCCTCTTGTTTTCTGTCTGGAGATGAAGGGGTTTAGCCTGTGCCCCGGGGAGTGAGGATGAGGAGGGTTTACAACATGTTTGTCCTCTAAATTTGGGAAAGAGGCAATAAATCCAGCTTCAGATCTGCTACTGCCCAAGGCCATGTGTCCCCTGTTGAGTTTCTGGCACTTTCAGTCACACCTCCTGGGACCACTTGGAGAGGCCTGGGGAGTGCAGGTGTGGGAGGTCACATTGCTGGGAGGACTCTCAGATAATAGACCTTAACAGATAGTTTCCATCCTGAGATACACCGAGGGAGTCACACAACACATCACTGGGGACCTTTGTAGCCAAATACTGGTCTGGCCATCTGTCTACATCTCTCCCCTCCCCCAGTTCCTACCTCATCTCCTCCTTCTCTCTCTCTCTCTCTCTCTCTCTCTCTCTCTCTCACCGCCTCAGCCCTCTGCCAACCTTTGCTCTGCCCTTAGCACAGGGCCAGGCTGGCAAAGGAGGGGAGGGAAACCAGATGTTCCTCTATCTGTGGACACTAGTGGGTCAGCAGAGCACAGAAGCCGAGAAGCAACCCTCCGGGAATAGCTGTCCTTTGGGGGGCAGATTCCCTGCTTGGCTGGGGCCTGGTAGACAGTCAGCCTCAGGGACAAGCCTAATGAGCTAGTGACACTTTCCAGTTCTGCTCCTGGTGGAAGGAGAGTTAGTCTGTATGAGTCCAGGAACCCGGGGGCCTCGACCGTTCAAGCCACAGAGGTCACCCTGCGGTCTCCTGGCTGGTCCCTGAGAGCAAAAGTGGCAGCATCCCGCCCCCAGGGCCCCCAGTACTCTGAGTGTCCTGTCTCTGTGGCTGAGCCTCTCTCCTGGGGCCCTGCGTTCAGTTGTCCCCAAAGCCCAGCCAGAACTCAATCCCGCCTCCTTCTCCTGACACTGGTCACTGTCTGAAGGGCAAATGCTCTTATCCCCGCACTGCTGTGTACCTGCTCCGCTCATCTGACTCCTGCCACCTTCCCTTCCAAACCCTGTCCTCAGCCTCTTTTAGATCCAGCAAAGCCCCCTGCACCCTTCCTCCTCCCAGCACTTCTCCGCCTCCTCACTTACTGAGACAGCCTGTCCCCTGGGGGTCCCTCAGGGAGAGCTTGCTGCTCAGTCACCCCACATCCCTCAGGTTCACGTGGAGGGCAGAGTCTTCCCTGCTCTGCATGGCCTATCCCAACCATCACTCCCCCAATGCCTTCTCTGAAGTTCATTTTGTGCCATGTACCATCATCTTTGATCCTCCTGGTCACGCCTTCTCGTTGACCCAAGATCTTGCCTCTGCAAGGCTCACAGCCCTAACCCCTCTCCACCCCTAACTCCTGCCAACCCCCTTCGTCCCCACCCCAAACCCCAGTGAGGAAACACCCACAGCTGTGTGAGCTGAGGAGCTCGCACTGCCCCCTGGACACTCAGTCTCCTAACGCCTTTTGCCAAGTGACCTTTCTGCTCTCGTCCTCCATACCCACCCCAGGCAGATGCTCTAAAACCCCACTGTATCTCTAGAGCCAGGCACCCAGGGGAACTGGTTAAATGTTTCCTGAGCAAGTGAATGAATGAAGGGAGTGTCGCGAGACAGGAGTCTGGCATCATGGGAAGAGCACGAGACTGGGGGCGAGATTACCTTCTAGTCCTCAGCCTGCCACTAAGTAGCTGTGGGACTTTGGGCATCAGTTCCCATCTCAAGGCCTCCTTTTCTTCATCTGAAAAATTAGAAATTCCATGTAGATGATTTCTGAAAACGTCACCTCTGACAGTTGACGATGATAAGAGTTATGGTTTATTGAGCATCTATGATATTTAGGCCTTGTGCTAGGCGCTCTCTGTGTGTTATTACTCATCTACCCAGGAACTGTAAAGAACATATTGTCCATCTTAAAGATAAGAATAAGGGAGATTAATGATTTGCTGCGTCATAAGATAATAGGTGGCAGGTTCGGGATTAGAATCCAGGTCAGTTCACAAGAACAAGTATGTCTAAACGACCATGGCTTAAGGTCACAGAGGGCTTGTGTTCAGAGGGACTGCCGTGTGCTCTTCCGGTTATTGAAGGGCTCTCTGAGAGGGCAGGGCTGCCTTCAGAAACCTAGTTAGGGGTCAAGGCCTTGCTTATCCCATCCTTTCTGTGGGCCTGCTCCCCACCACTCAGTTCAGCCAGCAGTTGTGAATCAGGTGCTGCTGCTGGCAGGAGAGGCTGGGTGGGGGGTGGGGAGTATTGTGGGGGATACAATGGGGATGGGACAGCTCCTGGTGTCCGGGCAGATATGCCTGGCAACTGTGGGCTTGGAGCTCGAGGACAGGGTGTGGAGTGGGGTCCCCAGGTCCCCGCATCAGAATGGCTTGGTTCTCATTACAAATACAGGTGCCCCGGACCCCACCTCACTGAATCAGAGTCTCGGGGGAGTGGGGTGGGGAAGGGGAAGGCTCCTTAATCTGAATTTTTACCAAACTCCCCAGGTGATTTGAATCCCTGTCCTGAGCAGTCTTATGGGATAGGCTAGGGCAGTGATGGCGAACCTTTTGAGCTCGGCGTGTCAGCATTTTGAAAAATCCTAACTTAACTCTGG
>NW_005353839.1:71089-77229 GCF_000412655.1 Myotis brandtii | reverse complement strand
CGCGTGTCATAGGTTCGCCATCACTGGGCTAGGGACTTGAATGCTGGTGAGAGATTTTAATTAATGCTGAGTGTAGGCAATGGGAAGCCACTGGGGGTTTTTACATGTCAAAGTAACACAATTAGACTATTATTTAAGGAAAAATTACTCTGGCAACCAGTCTTCAGCATGGATTGAAGTGAAGAGAGACTGGAGGGCAGAATACCAACCGGTACCTACGGCAATAGTCTAGAGGGGACAGAAAGGCCGGAGCCAGGAAGGCAATGAGCATGGCAATAGGCAAAAACAGGAAAGATACTGCAAATATGGACTCTCTAGGCCTTGGCAACTGATTGTCGGGGTGGGGATGGGGGTGGGGGGTTAAAGATGTCTGCCAGGGCGTGAGCCGGGCGACTAGAAAAAGAATGGGAATGCTATTGCGAGAGAGAAAGAAATCCCACGTGGGGAAGAAGGGAGAAAAGTATCTTGATGTGTTGTATGTTGAGATTAAAATACCAGAAAAGATATTTTACAGATGTCCAGTTCTCAATTGGGAAAAAAATTGTTGGGAGCTCAGTAGTAATGTGGGGGTTAGAGACAATGGTTTGAGATTTCTTGCATATCAGGAGTTGCAAATTCAAATACCTCCAGGGTCAAGACAGGTAATGAAAATGAGGATTAAGTATAATTTTAAAAACCCAACATATGTCCACGGTAAATAGTAACTGCCACTTGGTCTTATCAAGGACGATAGAGAGTGGTGGGGACTGTAACAAACTGAAGGACACACTCCTGTCTTAGGTGCCAGTCATTGCTAGGCTGACATAAGGGACCCGTGTTAATAGATACCCTGGTTTTTAAAGAGAAATCCTAATTCTATGTTTTTAAAATATGACACTTCATAAATGTTGACAACAATTTTTAAACTGTTTAAATATTATCCAAACCATATCTATCTGTGACTGAGTCAGCTCTGCCTACAGGCTCCCAGTTTGTGACATCAGAGCCACACCGATGGGATTCAGGAGAGAGCTGAGCAAATTGAAAAGAAATCCAGGGACTATCCCACGGAGAACTAGGATCCCTCCCCTCACCCCCAGTTTCCCAAGCTTGCCTCTGGGTAAAAACAGGGCTTTGGCCCTGATTTTTTTTAGCCACTGGCTATCTGATGGCCTTCCATGCTGGTGGCAGCGAAGGGAGCCTGCATCTGTCGCAGCTCTGTCTGCTCATCAGCTGGACGTTGTGTAAGCAGCCACTGGGGTTCTGCTACTTGCCAGGTTGGGTGCACCGTGGGGAGGAGCCTGCAGCCTTCA
The DNA here is from genome assembly GCF_000412655.1 of Myotis brandtii. Taxonomy (NCBI): domain Eukaryota; kingdom Metazoa; phylum Chordata; class Mammalia; order Chiroptera; family Vespertilionidae; genus Myotis; species Myotis brandtii. Next base: position 75,937 of record NW_005353839.1, on the reverse strand, counting down.
CGCCAACCCCTCCACGGTCATTTTCATCCCCACGTAAAGACGCCCTGCCCCTCAGAGAGTCACAGTCCTGGCTGGAGCAGGTGTTGTGTTTAGCACATTCTGGAGGCTCCCTTTCCCGTCAAGGTGTTCTGTTGCTTAGGTGCTTGTTGTATAACTGCATCTACTTTTCGCTTCTATCTTCAGAGCAACTGAAGGGGTGAATTACTTTTTAGCTTTCAGGTTTTTTCCCCGCCCTTGACAGGTTCCCGGAACTGGTTCCTTGGGACTAAAAATGATCGTGACCTGAAGATTAGAAAGGCCTTTGCATATTCATATTTTACCAATTCTTCCTTTCGTCCAGGTTTGTGGTTTTCCACTTCCCTTAACCCCAACCATCTTTGCATTACCAATTTCTGTCCCTGACTCAGTTCACCTGGAGTGGGGCAAAGGGCTTAAAGACAGAAATTTGTAATATAATTAGTACCCCTACTTTCTCACACTCTTCATGAACAGATTTGAGGGACAATGTCATTCTCTTCTGTTCTTGGTTCCTGTTCCTCATTCTAAACGAAAAGTCCTAGACTGACCGGCCTAGAGCCAATCTTGAAAAGCACAATTGTGTGCAAAGATGATAGAGAACCTGCCAGATGTCCTGTGCATGGCCCAGTAAGGCCTGCAAAGAGGTACCAGTATATCTCGCAGTCTTCCCACCCTGATTAGGAAGGGAGGAAGCGGTGTCTGGTCCTCCCTGGGTGATGCTTCTTATCAGCTCTGGGCAGCCCAGCAAGGCTGTCACCAATGAGGTCTGAAAAGAAGGTCAAATTAGCATCTACGCCAGCCACACTCAGCCATACTCTGCCAAAACGTACTCTCCCCGCCAAAATACACACCCATCCAAATACCCACACTTGACAAGGATGCTCTTCAATACATATAATAGTGTATGTTAACATCTACAAACACACATTCACAATCACTCCTACCCACAAATATCAGAGCATGCAGGCACATTTATGTATGTGCCTGCATGCTCACTCATGTATTTACTTCTCTCTCTCTCTCTCTCTCTCTCTCTCTCTTCTCTTTTCTCTCTCTCTCACACACACACACACACACACACACACACAGACACACCTACCAAATTACACACTGTGCCGTGTAGGAGTGAGCTGATGTCATCCTCCTAGAATATCTCAGCCCAGCCCCTGCCTGCACACGGGCTTTACTCAACCTCAGGTTTCTACACAAGGTCAGGAGAGTGGGAGGTAACCTTGGCAACCAAGCCAAGGCCTTGCAGGCCCAACAGGATGCTGGGAAGACAAGGGTAACAGGCAGCCCCCTGGTGCTCCTGACGGGGAGAAGAGGGCAAGGCCTGTGTGATGACCCTACAGACAGGGCCAGAGCTGACTCCTCAGGAGAGAGACCCCATTCTGGATGGGGATTTGGCCTGAGGGGGGCAGCTGGGATGTGTTGGGTCACTCTAGAGTGGGCCACACAGGTGGGCATCCAGGACCAGGGAAACCCGTGGGTTGGGGGTCACAGGCACAGAAGTTGCTGGTCCAGGTGAGGCATACACTTATGTCCAGCCCCACCTCCACCACTCTCTGCCCTCTGGCAGTGGGTGGAGTCACGGGTCAGGGCAGTCTGTCAGGACATGTCAGGTTCAAAATTCAACTCAAGGCCCTCGGGGGAAGGGGAAGAGATGAATGAGGAGGAAGGGGAGGAAGAAAAGCCGCAAGAGGAGGAGGGGAAGGACCTACGGTCCTTATCCTGATGCTCAAACTACTTCTTGGCTGTGCCAAGGAGAGGGAGGCAGCAGGCAACACACAACGGCAAAAAGAAGTGAAATCTGGACCTTTGAGCTTTTAAGGATCTTGGTTCTAGCAACTTAAGGGCCGTTTCAGGAAGTTTCAAAAAGAATTTGTACTATAATGTATATGACCTTATAAGAAACTTATCTGAGACCCAAATCTTGAGTTGGGAGTTGTGTACAATTACACTGTTAGTGACTTGGGGACTTTGAATGTGAGATAAGTTAAGCTTCTTGTTTCTAGGTTTGTGTGGAGAAAGAAAAGAGGATGAGAAAGTAAGGGGTTTGCCTTCTGGTTCTTATTGATGATCTATGCTCTCTACAGAATCCAGGAACTAGCCACCAGTGATGCAGCTATCACACACCCTGGGTAATGGGCAAGGGTGGGGATAAGGTCTCCTTGTTCCTGTCTCAAAAATGCACACCATCTCCCCCCAGTTCACTGCATCGTCATCATCTGGAATAACAGCTCTGTAGGACCATGTGGGACCCTGGGCCATTGTAACAATAACACAGGGGCTCCATGGTCTAATTTGAAGTCAGCAGATATGGTCTTAGTTCTGGCTTTTTGAGAACAGCTGTGTGACCTGGTGAGTGATACAAAAATCTACATAAGGACAGAGTTCTATTTCCTCAGGCAAAAAACAAACCATCAGGTGATGGCCTGTCCAAATACTTTTTTCATCAATTCTGGACTAAAGCAAGGCCCGGACACCAGATCCCTGTCAACAGCACACCCAGGAAGAGATTAAGTGTCTTCAGATTCAGGTGCTGAATGACACTGTACACCTGTCTCTACCGGCTTTCCTGACTTCCTTGGCGTTTGACCTTGGTCACTTCTGGTCTTGCTGACACCTGGTCTCTTTGGTTTGATGCTCTCTTGGTCGTCTTATATCCAGTTCCAGCCTGTTTCCTGCAACAAGTTGTTTCCCCCTCAATGGGCAGAGGTAAGAGTCTCATCTGGCCTGATCCAGCTCTGGGAAGGAGCCAGTAAAGAGGCCAGCTAGGAGATGCGTTCAGTGGCAAATCCGAGAATTCCAGGAGTGCATGCAGCAGTGGAGCAGGGCATCTGAAACCTGAACTGTCCTGGAGATGTAGGGTATATGCGCATAGGAACCTGTTTTTAAGCAGCTTGCAAACTGGAGACAAGATGTCAACTTCTAAAATGATCATCGACAAAACCAAACAATAGATTATAAATGCCAAGTGGGTGGTACGACTAACATGAACTCTGCAGTGGGAAGATGGTCAGGGCAGGTTTTCAAGGTGGGAGGCCAAGCTCAACTGTGCCTTCGGGAGTGTGGAGGATTGGGAGGGGTGGGAAGGAGGCAGTGAGGAATCTAAGAGGTTATGACATGAGCGACAGTACAGCAGGGCAGGCATGTTCAGGCATGCAGGGATTGGGTACCATGATACAGGGCAGGGATGGGGGTCATGGGCAAAATGTTGAGGCCTTTGGGCTGCAGAGCTGGTGTGATGCTTAGAGAACAGTAAGGAGAGTGACCCTGGAGTATAAAGTGACAAAAACCTAAAAAGGCATATGGGGCCAAATTATGAAAGGTCTTACCTATTAGGCAAAGGAGTCCAGACTTAATGCAGTCGATAAAGGGGTGGGGCGGGGGTATCTCAGATGATCTGAGCAAAAGAAGAGAAAGTGAATGCAGGACTCTACTAACAGTGGGATGGATGGCCTGACAGATTCCACTGCAATCCTCTAGACATGAAGAAGCAACAAGTCTTGGGACTGGATCTGAGGAGCAAAGGACAAGGAAAAGCCAAAAAAAGAAAGTGTTTTGTGGGTGGAGTAACTGGATAAAGATGATGGTATCTCAGACACAATGGAGATCAGGAAGAGCTGGTTCTGGAGAAGAGAAGTGGGCTGAGACTGATAGGAGCTGGTGGCCGAACATCCAAGGGGAGGGACCGCCCAGGTAGGAGGAGGAGCAGGATGAAGGGGCACCAGGTTGGACTGTGCAGATGTGAAAGTCAGTTGTAAAAAATAAATAAACATCAAAATGGGCAACATGAATAAGATCTGTCTGAGGAAAGAAAGTAAGAGGAAAGGGAAGAGGGGGGACAAGGTACAAGGTGAGGAACAGGGGCAGGAAGACATCCGGGGCAGACCTGACCAGCGAGGGACCTTGGTAGAGAAGCCCGCATGCCTATCCAGGAAAGGAAGGGAGACTTCCCCCAGAAAAGGTGGTCAGCAGGGCCCTGAGTTCAAGAACAAGAATTTACAGAGACCACTGGGTTTGACTCATTTAACATGTATGTATGCCGGCCCCTGGGATGTTGGTTAGAAGTCATCGCAGACGTCCAGGAGAGCCAGGCCCTGAGCACAGTCCTGTGTGTGGAAGAGGGAGATTCTGAGGCTGGATTCTGTCCTCTGAGGAGCCCTGTTTACAAAAGCTTCAGTCCACAATGAGGGAGGACCAGGGGTGGGGAAGGAGGGAAGGAGAAAGGGGGAGTGGATGGCAAAATGCATACAGTTGAGAGCAGACAACTTATTCAAAAATGTTGGCATTTAAAGGAAAACCAGAACTAGGGCACAGAAAAGCCTTGCCAGCTCCCCCACACCACCCACCCACAGGCCAGCCCGGATATTTCCAGGCTGGAGAAAAGGCCGCTGTAGAGGCAGGACTTGAGGGCAGGGCGGTTACTGTGGACGTAAACAGAAGGCAGTCCCCACTTCCGAGGAGCCAAGAGGAACCCATGCCCACTGGTTAAGAAACATGGCAAAGCGGCACATGGTGACAGTCCGGGTGAGTGATGATGACAGCGAGTTGTTGGAAAATGTGGGCGTCCGAAAGGGGGACCTACTGGGGGAGATGGTATCCGCGAGGGCCTCCTGGAGGAGGTGGCCCTAGCCTGTCAGGAAGGAAGGGCGGAGAGGAAAGGTCGGGGCATCCCCGGCCGGGCGCGAGCTGGGCTCCGCTCCCTGGGGCGCTCTCCTCCCGCCCTTCCAGGTCTCCCCTTTCTCCTCCCACCGCCCAGGCCTTGGCTCGGGGCTCGGGTTCCCAGCACTGACGTCAGCGGGCAGTGACCTCAGCGCGGAGGGG
>NW_005353839.1:69733-70351 GCF_000412655.1 Myotis brandtii | reverse complement strand
CCTCCGGCCGCCGGGGAGGGAGCCCTTTGGGGAGGGAGCCTTTGGAGAGGAGGCGCACTCGAGCCTCTCAGTAGCCCGAGCCCCAGCGCCCCGCTTCCGGCTGTGCGCGCGCGGCTCTGGGCGGGTTGTTGACTCGCTCCGAGTTGGACTCGGGCTCCCTTTGTGTCCTCCAGGCCCCCGAGCCACCTGCCACCTACTAGGGGGCCGACGGGGCCTTGTAGAAGTAACTGCGCCCCCCGGGAGAGTGTGCTGGGGGCGGGGGCGGCGCGGTGCGGGGAGGTGGACGAGAGATAAGCAGCTGCTGGCCGGGGAGAGACCTGTCCCCCAGCTGTCTTCGCCCCCTGGCCGGCGGTGTCCGGCAGAGACAGCGGTCTCTGTGCCCACGCAGGTCCCGCCTGCTGGGGAACATCGTGTTTCAGTAAAGCAACCCTATTGGACTCCTTAGCCAGCCAGTGGCCGAGGGTCTCTAACTTTTGAAGGAGGTAGAGGGAACCTCTGGGGCCCAGGGTGGGAGGCGCAGTAGTTTGCTGAGGATCCAACCATGATGCTTGTCTTCCTGGGTTTGAAACTGGAAGTCAGGGCTAACCACCCTGTTGACTGAAAACCACCGGGTCGCTT
>NW_005353839.1:66658-69717 GCF_000412655.1 Myotis brandtii | reverse complement strand
CTTGCAGGCGTGGCACCCCTGGCCCAGCTGGTCTAACCAAGGGGTCTCCCCTTTCTCCTTTCTCCACAGAGCACTACAAGCACCACTGGTTCCCCGAGAAGCCTTCCAAGGGCTCCGGCTACCGCTGCATCCGCATCAACCACAAGATGGACCCCATCATCAGCAAGGTGGCCAGCCAGATCGGACTCAGCCAGCCCCAGCTGCACGGGCTGCTGCCCCGAGAGCTCACCCTGTGGGTGGATCCCTACGAGGTGTCCTACCGGATAGGGGAGGATGGCTCCATCTGCGTCCTGTATGAGGAGGCCCCGCTGGTCGCCTCCTACGGGCTCCTCACCTGCAAGAACCAAATGATGCTGGGCAGGCGCAGCCCCCCCAAGAACTACGTGATGGCGGTCTCCAGTTAGCTCCCCTGCCCCCCCCACACCGGCACTCCACTGTACTCACCCTGCCTGGACAACAGGCCACAGCATACCTCAACCTGGGGAACTGTATTTTAAATGAAGAGCTATTTATATATATTATTTTTTTAAGAAAAGGGGAGAAAAAAAACCGTCAAGATTTTTTTAAAGAAAAAAATCCTAAAAGGGTGCTGCGTGGAAGCGGCCTCCCCAGGTGCCTTTGGAGAGAACTGTGGTGGCTTCAGTCTGGGGGGGCAGTGTCTGCCTATGGGAGGGGGAGCCGCTAGGGGTGGGCCTGACCAAGGGGAGGTGGGAGAAAGCTGGGCCAGCACCTCAAGATGTGAGAGGGAACAAGCGTGGTTGGCAGCTGTGAATGGGAGAGATGGGACCTCGCGCTCTCCCCCGCCCGGACACCTGCATCCCTGACCTCAGGGCCATTCAAGCCTGGACTTAACTCGTGTTGCCTAATCTTCACTTTTATTTTTCTGATGAGATCCTGGGCAGAGAGTGATTCCTTTTGTCCCAAACAGCTTTCCTTAAAATCATCACTTGTTTCTAATTCTATCCTCAGGGGCCTGTAGGTATTGCTTCCCAGCCAGGAATCTAAAGCTTTTTGTTTTGTGGGAGTCAAGGGAGTGAGGCAGGGTTGGAGGTTAGGGGGGGACTAGGATGGCAGGGTACTCTGCACAAAACCTCTGCTTGGCAATGTGCTGCTCTGTGTGTAGTGTGCTGAATAACCCGGGGGGACTTGCAATGGACTTGAAGACCCAAAGAGTGTCCTCTAGGTATTTACAAAACCCTTCTTTCTGGATCCACATGAAAGTGCTAATGCTGCTGCCATTATCCCTTTGAGAGGTGGCTCAAAAGCTACCGGGAACTCCAAGTCCTTTGTTACTGCCTTCTTTTTAAAAGCACAACACTCCTCCTCTCTCACTCTCCCCGCTCTTCTCCCCTCTGGTTGGGTCATGGAGTGATCCTATTTTCTTAGTCACTGTGCAATATGGCCTCCTAGTCCCAGGAGGATGTGGAGAACTGGCCCTCAGAACCTCCTGGCGCCCTAGGGAGCTGGGGGAGCCATCTCTCCCTCTGTCCTCGGAACTGGCTGGCTGCTCAGCCTTGCAGGTGTCCCTTGGCTGACCCTGGAAAGCCCAAGTTCTGTAGGATTCCTGGGTATTCTTGTAGGGCTGACACTAAACACCAAACATTGGGCATTGTTTTTTCTCCCTGGTGCTCAGAGCGCCTCTGGGAGAGGTTGCTGTCTCTCTCAGTGCAATCCAAATTTGTCTGTAGACTTGTGCAATATTTACTGTTTTGGGTTGGAGAAAAATGGCAAACTACCTTTGGTTTCTCAGTGACATTAGTGAGGGGTTCTCGGAAGGCCTTGAGTTTCCCAAACCTGAATCACCTTAAAAAGGACATAGCGAGGCCATCTGGTCAACCTGGCTACCCTCCTGCTATTGACCCTTAGTGAGGAACCTTCTGCCCCAACCCCCAAAGTCCCCTCCCCACTGCATTCCCCTTTCCTGGGTTTCTTAACTACGCAGTTCTGACTCAGAGGTGCTATTTACCAAACACTCTCCCAACCCATTCCTGCCTGTTCTGCCTCCTCCTTTTCAACTCTCCAGACCCTGTTTCCAATCTTAATTGCTTTAAAGGGGACTTGGGGCCCCACAGACCCAAGAGCTTCTATTCTGGCCTGTGGGTTGAAACAAAGCTGAGAATCACTGAAGTTTTCGTTGTTGCATGTTGCAAACAGGTCCTGCCTTTTCAGAAGCAGCCTCATGGTCTCATGCTTAATCTTTTCTCTCTTCTCTTCCTTTTGACGTTCACTTTAAAAAACTAAATGCCCAGAGCTGGACTGTTGAGCAGGCCTGTCTCTCCTATTAGGTAAAAATAAATAGTAGTCCATTTGTAAGCTATTCTGAAAGAAAAGACAAAGGTTACTAATTGTATAATAGTGTTTTTATATGGAAGAATGTACAGCTTTATGGACAAATGTACCCTGTTTTGTTACTTTAATAAAACTGTAGCAGATGAAGTTGTGTGGTGCAGAGAAGGTAAAATTCCCACATCGTTAATGTGGGTCTTTCAGATCCAGATCCTTTGTGACTTCAGCTGCACCCAGAAAACCTATAGCATGTGGCCAGATAAGAGATAAATCTAAGTTGTGTGGTGAGGGCATTTCCAGGCATCCCCTCTTCTCTAGGAATTAGCTCCATATTTACTCCCTCTGATGCATATTCCGTGAAAATACTAGATGTAGAGGATTCGTCTGATGTATCCTTGCTAGGCCTTAGTTGTATTCCCTCCTTCCATTCAGCAAGAATGTATTGTCAGTCAGTTCTGGGCACTGGAAACATTAAAGATGCTTAGACACAGCCTCTCTTCTCGCAGACGGGGTGGTGAGCAGGGAGCCCCTTACCCCTTCTCAGGTTGGGGCAGAATTGTTAGAAATCCCCGGTGCAGGCACTCCTGTGCTCTCTGGAACTACCCTTTGCTGCCCACCGTTCTGGTCTCATTAGAATAGTGGGGACTTCAGTTGTTGCTCTTGAAGTCGCAAGTGCATTTTTGACCTGAGCTAGTTTTTTGTTTTGTTTTTCTTGGCCATAGGTGCTGCCTTAAAATTTAAACATGTTGACTCATAAACTATGGGATCCCGCC
>NW_005353839.1:59503-66033 GCF_000412655.1 Myotis brandtii | reverse complement strand
AGCCCAGAGCTATGTCCACCACCCCGCAGGGGCCTCCCAAGTGGTCAGGATGGGTGCTCCGTGGCGGGGGAGCGTTTCCTGCCACCTCTGTCAGAGGACCTTCCTGACCCAGGCCAGCCTCTCCCGGCCACTGCCTTCTAGACAAGCCTACTTAGGAAGTTAATTGATAACTAAAGTTCTCGCACATTCTGGTTGAAAGTGCCTCCGCCCCTCTCTAAATTACATTTACATTTTAATAGCAGGTACTTAAGAACGTGGGAGCCTGCAAGGTTTAAAGGATTGTTTTCTTAAGGTACAATCCACAGGTTGGCTCTTTTGAGCTGGGACTCCTCAAGGCAGATCCTGAATGGACCTGATTTTTTCTTTTTCTTCCATCTGATCCAAATCCCTTTCATCTACTTGCTTACTTTTTGGCAACTTTGACATTCACTCAACAAATATTCACTAACACCTATGAGGCACCAGACACTGCTTGACAAGGTCCTGGGCCCACGTTCTAGCTAAGAATCGAAGTTATAAGGACAAGGAGAGAGAACTGAGCATCATGGGAGCACATGTAGGGGGAAGGGGGAGACGTCACTAGACAGGTACCTGGAAGAGATGGTCTGAGAGACAAGTTAACCAGGCAAACGTGGGCGGGTGAAAGGGGGGACAGGGAATTCCTTGAGCTAAGGCCCAGAGGCTGCAGTCCCAGGCACAGGTTAGCGGACACCAGTCGAGTGAGGGTGGGGAGAGCTGCCTCCAGCTGAATCCTTGCAGGGGAAACTGAGGTCCCACGCATGCCCTTGGTCCTATCAGGAACATGCTGGATGTTCCTTTCTGAGGCCGTGGCCATGGCGACAGCCTGCTGTTGATGTGCTGGATGTAGTGCCTCACTCCTAGTATGGGGGGGGGGCCAGGTTGGAAACCCCCACATCCCCACTCCCAGGTGGTCCCAGGTGCATCATAGGTTAATGAGGGCCTATGAATGTATGTACTTTAAAAAAAACACATTTAACACGTTTTTAAAAATGTTTTTATTGATTTTTTGAGAGAGAAAGGGGGAGGTAGAGACAGAAATATGGATGAGACAGAAACATGGATCGGCTGCCTCCTGCATACCCCCTACTGAGGATGGAGCCCGTAACCTGGGCATGTGCCCCAACCGGGAATCAAACCTTGACCTCCTGGTTCATGGGTTGATGCTCAACCACTGAGCCACTCCAGCCAGGCCGTTTAACACTTAAAAAATAAAAGTTAACAACATTAGAATTTAGGGAGATGTCAACTAAAAGTACATTTCAGGTTTCTCTTGAAAAATAGTATGTTACCACTGGTCTCCCAGAATGACAGTGGACTAGCACCAAGGAGGGGTGTGGGGGTACAGACAAGGCTTGAGCTTGCTCTCCCAGTTTAGCACGGCCTCTGTCCTGCCTCTCTCACCCATTGATGTCCTGGCCCACCCTCTCTCCCCTGGAGCTCACTGAACTTTAAAAGGCCCCTCCCTGCTGTTGGTGGTAAATAAAGTCACCTTTGCTTCAACCTCCCCAGCTACACCCCTCTTATCTGATGTGCTCTGGGCAGCTCATCGGGTTTACTGGACAAGGGTTGCATTAAGACCTGCCCTTGTCTATGGGTCTGGAGGTGGGGAGTGGTAGAGCCAGGTGGCAGCTGGGAACAAAATGACTTGGAGCTGATGGGTCCAGAGAACCAGGCTCCCATCAAAGGTGGGGATAGGGCCGGCTGCACATCTAGGGTATACTCGTTTGTATAAGATCCTTATCTAGAGCCCTGGTAGCTTCTTAGGCTGAATGCAAACATGTTTCTTGCCAGTTCTATAAAGAAATGATGTGGAGAGAAAGCCAGAACTCTCCAGAAGTCAGGCTTGTCCTTTTCAACGTTCCTCATTTCTCTCTCTCTCTCTCTTCTGGGAAAGGAGAGCACGTGGGTGTGATTCTACAGGTGGGCGGGAGGGAGGTAAGCAAAGTCGTTACTGGAAAATCCCTTTCCCGCCCACTCTGTGTCTGGATGAGCATGTACCCCAGTTTGGTATTAATCACAAGCGGACCATGGAGCCAGCAGGTCAAAGCCGCTCTGTGGACCAAGATGAGCTGTCTGGCAAGGACACCACCATTTCAGCAAGAATGAGAGCGGTCAGACACGAGTTCATTCATTCATTCAGCCGGTTCTTCTAGTACCTATTATAGGCTACATATGACACTAGGATGGGCTTTGTGACTATGAAGATTCTTTGAAACAAAGGATTGAAAGTCATTTTTCTATGGGAGAGGACACAGACTTGGTTAGATGGCATTAACTCTAGCCATTTTTGGAGGCACTAGTAGGAACTATTACTTTAATAATGGTTTCCTTCCAGTTATCAGAATGCCAGAGTGTCCTTATTCATCTCAGGACCAATTCTACTTAAATCTACAATTCCCATTTATTGAGTAACTTAAATGTGAAAAGCTCTAATTCTAAGTAGTTTATTGATCTAATTTAATCCTCATAACAACAATGTGAGATGGATTCTTTTAAAAACATACATTTTTGTTAATTTCAGAGAAAGGAAGGGAGAGGGAGAGTTGGAAACATCCATGAGAGAGACACATGGATCCACTGCCTAGATCGAGCCGGCAACCCGGGCCTGTGCCCTGACCAGGAAAGGAACCAGCGACCTCCTGGTGCATGGGACAACACTCAACCAACTGACCCACACCAACTGGGCTGGACTCTATTTCTAATCCACTCGTACAAATGGGGAGATGGGGCCTGATTGGTACAGTGACTGGGCCCAGGTTGCACAGCCAGTAGGTAGGTGGTAGAGCTGATGAGAACCTTGCAGGCAGCCTCACACCAGAGCCCTGAGCTCCTCACCTCTTTGCAGCTACCTCCCTGCTGCTTAGAAACTGAAACCTCACCAGGCAGGAGCGTGATGCAAACAAGAGAAGAGGAGTGCTCATTGCCCTTCCCAGCCCCCAAAACTTTTCAGTTCAACTAATTGAAAATGATGATAATTACGATGCTAATTTGCCCTCCAGTGATTGCCGGGATAATGGAGATGATTTAGAATCAAACGCTGAAGAAAGGAATAGAAATCATGTCATCCAACCCTTTAATTTCTGAGACAGGAAAATGGAGGGGCTTGTCCAGACTCACACAGCTGGTTAGGAAGAAGAATCCAGGCTACCACCCATATATTCTCCCTGCCAGCCCAGATGTGCACTAGGAGTGAGGCTCTGCATCCAGCACATCAACAGCAGGCTGTCGCCATGGCCACGGCCCCAGGAAGGAGCACCCAGCATGTTCCTGATAGGACCAAGGGCATAAGTGGGACCTCAGCTTCCCCTGCAAGGATTCAGCTGGAGGCAGCTCTCCCCACCCTCACTCGACTGGTGTCCGCTAACCTGTGCCTGGGACTGCAGCCTCTGGGCCTTAGCTCAAGGAATTCCCTGTCCCCCCTTTCACCCGCCCACGTTTGCCTGGTTAACTTGTCTCTCAGACCATCTCTTCCAGGTACCTGTCCAGTGACGTCTCCCCCTTCCCCCTACACGTGCTCCCATGATGCTCAGTTCTTCTCTCTGTCCTTGTCCTTATAACTTCGATTCTTAGCTAGAACGTGGGCCCAGGACCTTGCCAAGCAGTGTCTGGTGCCTCATAGGTGTTAGTGAATATTTGTTGAGTGAATGTCAAAGTTGCCAAAAAATAAGCAAGTAGATGAAAGGGATTTGGATCAGATGGAAGAAAAAGAAAAAATCAGGTCCATTCAGGATCTGCCTTGAGGAGTCCCAGCTCAAAAGAGCCAACCTGTGGATTGTACCTTAAGAAAACAATCCTTTAAACCTTGCAGGCTCCCACGTTCTTAAGTACCTGCTATTAAAATGTAAATGTAATTTAGAGAGGGGCGGAGGCACTTTCAACCAGAATGTGCGAGAACTTTAGTTATCAATTAACTTCCTAAGTAGGCTTGTCTAGAAGGCAGTGGCCGGGAGAGGCTGGCCTGGGTCAGGAAGGTCCTCTGACAGAGGTGGCAGGAAACGCTCCCCCGCCACGGAGCACCCATCCTGGCCCCTGCGGGGTGGTGGACATAGCTCTGGGCTTAGGGACTGGGTAGTAGAGGGCCTCACCTCAGGCCTGACAATAGCTCCTAATAGATGTCTTTGACCTCCTGGACTAGTCCCTTTTGCCTCTGGGCCTCTGCCATTTTCTCATAGGTAAAATGAGGCCCTTGTGCTAAACCACCTCTCACCATTCCATTTCCATTTCCAGCACAGAGTCCCGGACCTGCCCCTTCACTCTTGAAATTCCACAACAGCCTTCCACCGGCCCCACTAGCCTGGGCAGCCCGGGCCAACCCAAACCTCCATCTCCACCCTGCTTTCCCTCCCTGCTGCCTTTCTTTCCTACTCAGAATCCCTAAGATGGGAATGCAAGGCTCTCCCAGTCTTTCCAACCCCAAATGAACCCTGCCAGGACCCCTCACCTTGTCCATTTTCTCCTGCTCACCTTTCCTTGTAGCTGTGCCCACATTTGCAAATTTCTCTACTCAGCCAATGTGCAGGCCTAAAATTACTTGTAAAAGTCACTTGACACTTTTTTCTGGGATATGAGCACCTCGTGCTGAACACTCATGTTGACAGACTCTCCCGCAGCGGCGCACCTGCCAGGCATTGTCACCTCAAGCTCACAGGTGAGGGGAGCAAAGCCCAGGGGGAGGCGGTGGACACGGGCTGACAGCCTCCGTGTGTCTGTCTCCACAGTGGACGCCTTCCCCCTTCCCCATGGCCTCTTCGGGATGGCGTCCCTGAATGATTTCACTTGTTCTCTTTAAAAACACTTACCTCCGGGCTGTTCAACATTTATCCATGTGCTTTGAAACTGCTCACACTTTTAGCACCTACTTCTTTTAAAAACTATTTTTATTGATTTTTAGAGAGGAAGGGAGAGGGAGACAGAGAGAAACAGCGATGTGAGAGTGGAATATCAATTGGCTGCCTCCTGCATGTCCCCTACTGGGGACTGAACCTGCAACTTAGGCATGTGCCCTGACTGGGAATGAAACCAGCAACCTTCAGTGCATGGGGTGACACCCAACCCACTGAGCAACACTGGCCAGGGCTGTTTCTGTTATTAATTCAAGCCTAATTGTGTTATGGTGAAAGAACATGCTGAATATGAACATTTAAATCCTTAGACATTTGTTGAGACTTGCTGAAGTCCTGTATATAATCATTTTTATGAATGCTTAATATGAACTTGAAAGTTCAATATTTCAATTATTTAGTGCAGTGTTCTATATATGCACATTAAATAAAATGTATTAATCATGTTCAAATTATTTATACATTTATTTTTTTCTTCCTGCTATTTTTTCAATTTCTAAGGTGTTTATTCTTTTTCATGGCTATGGATATAAGTTTGTGGTTTTGAAATTTTGGGCTTTATAAGTGTTTAGACTGTGTTATGTGGGAATATAAATGTAATTTTAAAATTTCTGGTGAATATTTTATCAGGAAACTCTCTTTATTTTCAGTAATGCTTCTGTTTGTTTGTTTTTGCCTTAAAAGTCTCTGTTTCATGAAGTATTTAAAAGAAAAAATAGGTGCTGTACATTTCAGGAAAAATTTTCACCTCCAAATCCTCTTCCATACCAAAATAAATAAATAAGTAGTCCACAGCATAATGATTAAAGAAAAATCAAGTTTTGGAATTAGGGAGACCTGGCCTCTTAGTTACTAGAAGCCCGTGATTCATGCACTGGTGAGGTCCCTCAGCCTGGCTTGTGGGGATTGGGTTGAAACCAGCAGTCCAACATCCCCCGAGGGGTCCCGGAGTGCGAGAGGGCTCTCTGTAAAGTTGCTGTCACTTGACAGGTTCTGTGTTGAGCATCTGCCCCCTGGTGGTCAGTCCGCATCATAGCTACAGGCCCGCTTAGGCTTTTATATATATAGATGAGACTTTGAGAAAGTCACTCCACACACACACACACATACACTCACACACATACACTCACATATACACATACACTCTCACACACACGCATACACACACGCACACACATGCACACACATGCACACACACACACATACACTCTCACACACACATACGCACACATACACACACACATACACGCACACCAGGTCCTGGGTGGAGGCTTCATCCGTTCTACTTGGTTAAGCCTGTCCAACCTGAGCCACAACAACCGGAAATAATAAGCAGCATAGGCAGATGAGGACACAGATCTAGATAAATATGTTGGGAAGTGAACGAAGACTTATCTTTGGAACGAGCTTTCATGTAACATAGGCTGAGGCCTAGGGTGAGGGTTCTGGCTCACGCCTGGACCACGGTTGAAAGAGGATCAGACTCTGGTGAGAGTGAGGAGGCCATGGAAGGAGGGAAGGGGCAGAGGCAAGGCCTGCTGGGAGCTTTCTCTGGTTGTTCTCGTCCTGGCTCTCTCCGAAAGCTGGTGCTAGAGGGGAGTGATCCCTTTCCTGTGCGGGGAGTGTGTGTGTGTGTGTGTGTGTGTGTGTGTGTGTGTGTGTGGTGGG
>NW_005353839.1:54212-58417 GCF_000412655.1 Myotis brandtii | reverse complement strand
CTTTTGTGTGTGGGGGGTGTGTGTGTGTGTGTGTGTGTGTGTGTGTGTGTGTGTGGTGGGGGCGGTGGGGAGGGAGGGGGAGGCAGGCTGGGAGAGACGGCACATGTGAGCGACTCAGCTGTTCGTTCCCAGCAGCTGGTGGGTGCAAGAGGAGGGTGATGAAGTGCCCGAGCCCTCCCCGCTCCTCACCAGCCTCACTGCTCCCCAAACGAACACCCTTTCTTCTCTTGGGCAGAGGTCCCTCACCAGCTGCCTGCTCCTCCAGGTGTTTCCGGGACCGTCTTTGTTTTGGGGTTGGGTGGTGTGGGGCAGGGAGAGGGAGTCTGTTTTGGCTCCTGTGAGCCAATGGCAGCCAGGGTGGGGGAGGCAGGGCACCCCCGAATCTGGAGAGGACCGACCACAACAGCTGCTGCCTCCTGACACCTGCTTTCCGGAGCGTGACCACAGTGAGGAGCACAGGAGGCAGAGGGGGACAGGGGCTTGCGTGGGTTCAGGCCCGAGGGGCTCATTTCACCCCAATTCCCTTTCCTCAAGGGAGAGGGTGGGCTCAGGACCTAAAGTGTGGGTCACTCCGGGGACCTCAGGGCAAAGGCCTGTTTACCCTGGACCCTAATCCCTATGTGAAATAGCAGTGGCCTCTCCAGGCAAAAGCCAAGAGTGGACCGTGGCCATAAAAAAGCCTCCATGTCCTTCCCTCAGACCTAAAACTGCTGCCCTCCCGCCTCCTCCAGGCCTCCCAACCCCAGCCCATGGGTAAGACAGGCAGGCAGGGCCGTGTTCCGTTCAAGTTTCTCTCTTTCAGTCGAAATGATCCACTCCTCCGTGTGATTATTTCTCTGTCTCCCGGGTGGGCTGCTGGCTCTGGGAGCGGGGCTGTCTGTTTTGATGCTACACAGTATCTCTGAGGCTTGCATAGGGTCTGGCATGAAATATTGTATAGGCTCTGAACAATACTGTACATGAATGAATGAGAACGCTACCTCTTTTATCCTTTCTTGCCTTTATGTTTGTGATGGGCTAGAACAATCACAATAAAACAGCACTAGTGAGCACTCACCGTGCACACAACCTCATTCCATCCTCAGAATAACTCTGTGGGGTTGATATGACCCTGAAAGTACAGATGAGGAGACTAACAACCAGGGAAGGGGAAACAATTTACCCCTGGGTACACTGCTGGCCCGTGGCAGTCAGACTCCAACCCAGGACTGGCTGTGTAAACAGAGAAAAACAATGAAGGCAGAACTGGAACCCGGGTTTCTTCTCTCTCTCCCTGTCACCCGTCGCCCGCAGGGCTTCTGGATTCCAGGGACTTTTATATCAAGGCACGGTTCACGGTCCAGAGTCTGCAAGAGATACCGAGTCTGGAGTCTCGTCTGACACATACTTTATGTCCAAGCTCAGGTTGCCTCTCCTCCATGCCATCCTTGGCATTTATCCGAGTCTTAGTGATTCTATAAAAACACACAGGACTCCTCTAGGAAGAAGTCACTGCTCCCACCCTCATGTGTGTGTGTGGGATTTTGTGTGTGTGTCTCTCATGGATTGCTGCTTTGTTTACTTGTCATATTCCAGCTTGAACATAAGGTGCTAGAGGCCACTCTGGTACTGCCCCCTGTCCACCACAGCATCTAAAAAAAAACACCTGGGTCTGAATCTGACAGCAGGAAGGACCGGGGGACCAGGTACCCAGCCCAGACACTTGGTGCACCCCCACCCCTTGCCCGTTGGCTCTTTGCAGTTGAAGAATCCCCATCCAGTAGAGACGGACCCGCCAGACGGATGCTTCACCCTCAGAGCTACTTCCCAGCCCCGGTGCAAAGCACAGGGACTCCTGGTCGCCGTGACCCACTTCCTTTCTCACCGTCAGGTGGAGGCTTCGTTCTCAGTGGCTCCTTTTGTTCTCACAGAAGGAAAATAATCTCCCTGTCACAGTCACGGCTCGACCCACGGGCTTTTCCCACGGCACCACCCAGGTGGAAAAACAACAAATGGGACACGAATTGTGTCCTGGGATGAGATTCAGATACCCTGGTGGGTGGAACAGGATGTAAAAGCACTTGTTAAAGTTATCGTTGTGTTCGAATGCGAGGGATTGGAGTAGTTTAGTGCTGGCCTTGGGGTCCGGGGTCCATCTGGAATCCAGCACAGGGCCGTCTGCATGTAGCAGATTGAAAGATATTTTTGTGGCTTTGCGTTTTGAGCCTCTGGCTGCCCAGTAGGCGGTGGGTATCCTGGAGTAAGGGCCCTCTTACGTCCGGAGAAAGGTCCTTGGGAGACGCTCAGGGTGGGGAGTCGGGCAGAGACAGTGGAACTGGGTGTTTGTCCTCAGGGTGCTGCCAGTGCAAAGGAGGTGAGGGGTGATTATACATGAGAGTGCATCAAAGACTGACAGCAGGGATTACATGCAAACCAATGGATTACACAGGACAATACATGACACATCAACGCTCAGACTGTTGCTAGACAAGTGGAAATGATCAGAGATGGGTGAGGTTAGCTTGAGCAAAACTTGACAAAGAAAGATGTTTTGAGAAATGCCCTGACTATATTAGGCCAGAGAGAAGAAACCCAACCCAGCTCCGAGCATGGGCACCTTGGCCAACACAAACCGGAGGCCAGTGGGTGGGAGGGGGAGCAGGGCATGAAGCCAGGTAGGAAGGGCTTTGTTCCCTCTGTGGCCTGGGCAGCCACTGCGGTCCTCTCTTCCCCTCCACTTCCTCACCCAGCCCACCAGCTCAGCCCTTCTGCAGAAAGGGAGGGGCAGGGGGTTGCCCCAAAAGACCGGCCGCCTGTGGCCTCAGAATCATAACTAGCACCTGGTATACCTTTTTACTGTGTAAGACATAGGGAAGGTTCCTTTTTATTTTAAATTTATTGAGATCTCTTAGCACCTTAACCTAGAGTTCCCACAGTTCCTCCCAAATCATGTTGGGCTGATGTTGCAAAGCAGTTGGAGGAGGGAGACAAAAAAAACCCCACACAAAACGGGAGATTCAGGATCCTGGGAGAGGGGGGCAAAGGGAAGGGAAACCTCCATCCCTGCTCTCCAAAAACAGATCTCTGCATTGCCCTAGACCCGTGGTCAGCAAACCGCGGCTCACAAGCCACATGCGGCTCTTTGGCCCCTTGAGTGTGGCTCTTCCACAAAACACCACGTGCGGGCACACACGTACAGTGCGATTGAAACTTCCTGGCCCATGCGCCGAAGTTGGTTTTCAGCCTGGGCAAGTCTATTTTGAAGAAGTGGCGTTAGAAGAAGTGGGGGGTGAACATATAGAGAGGATGAACCAAAGGAGATAGATGAAACAAGTATACAAGACGAGTGTGGATGGGAGAGTTGGAAGGGGTCGACCTCAGCGAACGTACCTCAATCAGATGGAGGATGTTTTTAGCAAAGGCCAGCTTAGGAGTACCCTAATTAAGTTAATAACAATGTACCTACCTATATAGTTTAAGTTAAAAAACTTTGGCTCTCAAAAGAAATTTCAATCGTTGTACTGTTGATATTTGGCTCTGTTGACTAATGAGTTTGCCGACCACTGCCCTAGACCTTTCTAGTCTCAATTGCCCCACGAAATCATAGATGTGAAGTACTTTGAAAAACGTTTAAAGGGCCATGCCCACTCGACCTCCTGGGAAGTGTGGATGTGGGGAGAGTGAGGCCATACATTTGCGCAGCCTCTCCATTTACAGAGCACCAGCCCCCAGTCAGCTTACTCTCCTCACGCTGGGAGCAGAGGTGGTGGGTGATCTTATTCGCAATTGACAGAGAGGAAACTGGGACTCCGACAGGTCACACAGCAAGCAGATGGCGAGATGGGCGTGGACGCTGGTCGTCTAACTCCAGGGCCTCTCCTTCACCCCAGCTTCTGAATGTGCGAGGACACAGGTGAATGGTGTTGATGGAATCCCATTCTGGAACAACTCAAACGGTATTATTGAATGGCAGGGAACCCAGATCCCACTCTTCATCTTTCCCCCAAACCTGGGATTCTTCCATTGAACCCTATTTCTGAGGAGGTAAAACACCACCCAATCAAGGGATTTTTGCCTAAGGAGAACCTCAAAGCACAAAGCCCCAGTTTATTGCAGCATAACATTGCTGCCCCAAATGGAGGTCTCCCCTCCCAGGGGCCCTGGTTCTGCCCAGAGCTGGCCACAGCCCAGGAGGAGCATGGGGCAGGGTGTCGTCCTCCCCCCAC
>NW_005353839.1:44335-53726 GCF_000412655.1 Myotis brandtii | reverse complement strand
CTCCCTGGCAGTGCCCCCACCCCCCCTCTGTCCTTGGGCGGGCTCAGAGAAGCCAATGGGCTCTGGAGGGATTGGGGCCACTCTCCTTTATGACTGGGAGATGGATGAAAGGAGGTTTGCAACTAGTGTAGGGCAACTGTTGCCATCTGTCTGGTGGGACGTGGCCAGGGAGGGCCTGGCCCATTCACTTGTGCACCGCTGGGCTGGGCCTTTTGTGTAGTTGGCTGGGGAGGAGGGGGTGTTGCCATAGGCAGTGAAGGGGAGCAGCGGGTGACAGAAGCAGCTTCTTTGTGTCCACACCAAACTTTCCGTGACTCACTGGGTAATTTGCATGGGGAAGCTGCCCAAACCCCAGACCACTCAAGTGATTGACAGCCTCCAGCCCTCTCCTCATTTCATCCCCCCTCCATCTCCCCCTTCAGCCAAACAGCCCCCAGGGTTAGAGAAAGAGCCACCCCCCCCCTCCTCCACAAAGATGGGGACCAGGACAGGCTGCTCGGGACCTCTCTGCCCCATCCCTTTCCCAGCTCAGGTGGGTCTGGGGATTTCCTCCCTCCTCACCCCCAGCAGTTCCTTACAGCTCTTCTCTTTTTGTTTGGTTTCTGTGGCCTGGCAGGCAGAGGGGCCAAAGCAGGAGAAAAGGCCCATTAGCCTCCAGGCAGCTGAGCAGGAAGAGAAAGGAGCTGAATTGGGGGGGGGGGGGGGGGGGGCTGGCAGCCCTCCAGCCCAGCTCCTGGTCCTTGAATAGCACCCCAGGCCAGGGGCTGGGGTCAGTGTGGGGGAGGCCTTGGGGCATTTAATTATTTAAAAGTCTCAATAAAAGGAGCTAAGTCCCCGGGGAAGGGGGAGCAGAGGCAGATGGTGTGCCCAAGGAGCTGGGAAAGGTTTGCAGGGCGCATGAGGGTGGGGGTGGAGGAAGCAGGGAGAGATGAACAAGAGAATGGGGGATGGAAATAAAAGAGGGATTGCCCCCCAGACCCAAGCAGGCCCTGCAGATGGCCTTTCCCGACACCAGCTGGTGGCAGGGTGTCCGTCCACCACTCCCCAAGCTCAGCCCTATGTCCGCCCCACGCGAGAGCCATGTCGGAGATGAGAGAGCCATGACACTAGAAGAGGGGTCACCCCCCTCCCCCTGACTCCTGACACTTAGGGATTGTGACCAGGACTGGGCAGACGGCTGGGAGAATTTTCTCCGGTTTCATTTTTTAAAAAATTGTGGTAAAAAAACAAAAAACAAAAACTCATATAACACAAAATTCACCATTTTATCTGATTTCATCATATTTGGTGAGACCGTACAATGCGTCTGTTGGGAAAATTGAGAAGGTGGATACTTGGAGGCTCTGCTCTTGTGAGCACATGCTGCCTCGAGGTAGCCCATTCTAAGCCCCTTTCTGGGACAGTATTACGGGAAGGTTCCCTCTTGAAGACAAGGACAGACAGGGCCCGAGGTAGAAGCGGCCCCGGTTCAAATCCAGCTCTGCTACCCGAGGCCGCTTCCTACACTGCTCAGTGCCTCGGTTCCTCATCCATCAGATGGAGGTGAAACAGCTCCCACTCGGTGCTGTGGGGAGGACTGACATGTGTGCAGCCCGCAGAAGAGTGCCTGGCTCCCAGTACCACAGCACGTGCTCTTACACATCATTATTGTCATCATCGCCGGGTCGGGGGGCATTTGTACCGACCGCACAATGGCAGCTGAATCGGGGACTTGGAAATTGAGTACGAGGCCAGAGCAGAATGGGGGGGGGGGGGGGGGCTCCCCCTTTCCCTTTTTGTAATAAGCTAGGGTTGGAAATGTGGTCTGTCCTGTTCCAGGACCAGTCCTGTTCGGTAACCCCCTTTCGCACCCGCGCCTGTCCCACCGCCTCCAGGTCCTGGGGGGCGGGGTGTGGGGTGGGCATCCTTGCTTTGCGGACTTTGGGGCGCCGTCATCAGTCCTGGTCTAGGATGGGATGAAGGACCAACCCCGATGGTTAGGGGCCTGGAGTTGATTCTGCTTCCTGGGGCTTTCTCCATTCTCGCTGGCCCCTCCCAAGCCGCAGGTCCCCAGCACGAGGTGGTCACCGGGTCCCTGTGGGGCACCCACTGCAAGACTCCGTCTTCGTGGGCCCGGCTCCACTTCTCATTCATTTCTCGGTCCGCTCCTTCCAGCGGAGGCAGCTCTCTGGCCCTCCACAAGCTTGGGGACAACAGCGACGCCTTTCAGCCGGGACAGCTGAGGCCGAGGGGACCTGCCCTGCCCTGCCCTGCCCTGCCCTGCGAGGGAGCGCCTTTTTTTCCCCCAGCCCGCCAGCCGCCACGTCTGTCTGCACCGAGTCTGGCGAGACCTCCAGGGAGGCCCTTCCCAGTCTGTCTCCACCGCGAGCCCCGCCTCGGCAACAAGCTGCTGATTGGCTGGCCGGGGACAGAGCGGGCCAATCAACGGCCTCCCTGACGCTCAGGCTGCAGAGATGGAAACCGAGGGGTGGGGCGGGCTGTGGCTGCGGAGAGGGGCGCCTCCAGGAAGCGGGGACTGGGGGGAGGCCCTGCCGGAGATTCTCGGTCCCTAAAACCCGGTCGTCCCCGTTTCTCAGTCCCCTCCCCGCAGGCTGACCGCCTGCAGGGCCGGCCCAGCCGTCCTGGAGCAATTCTGGAGGTCGGTTCCCGAACCTCCCGCCCTTCCCAGCCTCCTCTCCAAATCCCTCTGAGCTGGGGCACTCTGTCCCCAGGTTTGTGACTGAGGCCTCTTCGTTTTCTTCTTCTTGCCTGTGTGCGCACGCCCTCCAGGGTCGCATTCCCGCTCACCCTCCCTCTGAAAACCAGGTAACCAGCCCCTTCATGATCCTGACCCCGCGGGCACCAGCCTCGCGCGCTTGAATGGGGGGCACATCTTCCGAGGACATAGGCTCTGAGCTTTGTAAGAGGAAGTCACCTGGATAACTTTGTTGCCCCACCTGGATGCGCACAAACATGCAGGTGCGGACCCAGAGAATCTAGCGTATTAGCATCGAGATTAGGACTCTGGCTGGTTTGGCTCAGTGGGTAGAGCGTGGGCCTGCGGACTGAAGGGTCCCAGGTTCGAGTCTGGTCAAGGGCACGTGCCCACCATCCTGGCCGGTTGGGGGAAGAGGGCTGTGCAGGAGGCAGCCAACCAATGATTCTCTCATCATTGATGTTCCTCTCTGAAATCAATAAAAATAGATTTTTTTTTTAAAAGGGCTCTAAACTCTGACCAGGGTTTCACTCCAGCCGCTTGACTTCTCTGAACCCCCGTTTCTTCCTGTGAAAAACGCTAATAAGAGGGCCTACCTCCCAGCATTACTGTGACAAAATGCCTGGCACACAATGCTGGCTGATAAATGGTGATATTACTTTAGGCATTAGTAACAAACGCATGAGTATTTCTTTCCCGCATTTAATCTCAGCCCTCCACTCTTGATTTTGGGGCTAGAGGCAACACTTGGTTCTGGGGACATTTAACATTCCCGTCAGCGGAGCACTATAACTCAGAGTAACACTTCGGGTCGTCTCAGAGCCCCAACCCGAGCATGTGTCCTGCCTTTAGCTCTTGGATTTTACCAGGGAGATGTCTCTTGGCAAGACGGGATTCCTCTTTTTCTCGAGGACTTTTTTTTTTTCAAATTCCTTCCTCTCGAAAATTTTAGAACAGCTGCATCTGAGGATTTATAATAAATTCCATTTTAATAGGATTTAAATTCCCTTTTTTCATGGACTTGGAGAGTGTCCCACCTAATCTCTCCATATACCTGCATTCACTTCACAATGGGGTTCTTTTCCCCAAACTCCTGGAGTTCTGCCTGGCACACAATGCTGGCTGATAAATGGTGATATTACTTTAGGCATTAGTAACAAAGGCATGAGTATTTCTTTCCCGAATTTAATCTCAGCCCTCCACTCTTGATTTTGGGGCTAAAGGCAACATTTGGTTCTGGGAACATTTAACATTCCCGTCAGCGGAGCACTATAACTCAGAGTAACACTTCGGGTCGTCTCAGAGCCCCAACCCGAGCATGTGTCCTGCCTTTAGCTCTTGGATTTTACCAGGGCAAGACGGGATTCCTCTTTTTCTCAAGGACTTTTTTTTTTTTTTCAAATTCCTTCCTCTCAAAAATTTTAGAACAGCTGCATCTGAGGATTTATAATAAATTCCATTTTAATAGGATTTAAATTCCTTTTTTTCATGGACTTGGGGAGTGTCCCACCTAATCTCTCCATATACCTGCATTCACTTCACAATGGGGTTCTTTTCCCCAAACTCCTGGAGTTCTTTTTTTTTCTGCCCTCTTTGTCTTCCCCACTAATCTACACACTGGCACCTAGATGGTCTTCAGTGAACACAGAGACTGGCAAACCGGTGCTCACAGAGCCCTGGCAGCTGCCTACTTTTATCACCTGCTGTGCCCTATTCATGTCAGAAGGAGGCTTTAATTAATGTTTTGCATTAAGAACAAAAGCAATGATGTATCTGAGGCCCTCCATGGTGCCCGATGTTGGGGACGGGGAGGAGGGCAAGAAGCGCTGGGGTATGGTTCACTGGGAAGCCAACTGGATTTCCGTGTTGAGTCTATATCTTAAGGGTCAAGTCAAAAGTGGTAGGTCTCAGTTACCCTACCTGTAAAATGGGTGAATCATCCCCCTGTCCTTACTGTACAGATAGTTTAGGGAGAGCAATGAAGTCATACAATTGAGAGGACTTTATATTTTTTGACAAATAGAAAAAAGGTGTGTATGTGTGTACTAGGGGGTGGGATAATGGGCAACTAAATCCATTTCATGCCAGTTATTTTCATTGGGCCCCAAAGAATATGATCCAACAGGTGTTATTAAAAACTTATGAGCCCAACTCTGTGCTACCTGTTGTGGGGTATATGGAGGAATCATATGACATGATCTCTACCTTTAAAGAATTTACAATCTAACCAGGTTGCTCAGCTAACACATGAAACATTCATGTGTGGTCCTTACTGACTGTGGGTTTACAGCAATGGTTCCCCACCCATCCGACTCTATTCCACAATGAAAGGATACTCTGGTGCTGTGACAACAGGCCAATAGGTGGATGGGCCCCACTCTGACCAGTACAACTGCTGGCCTCTGACCGCTCCCTTTCCAACTTTGGGGAGCACAGGGTCTCACAAACTCCTCGCCGCTGTCTTCACACACACTCATGAGTCAAGGCCTGATGCCTGCATCCTGGGCCTGGGGAGATGCCAGTGCATTCACCGGGGCCTCCTCTCCTGCTCATTTTGATGCTGCCCTTCACCTACAGTCATGTAGGCACCCGTTCCCGATGCTTTCTCACCTGCCCCTGCCCACTGCCCTTGCTTACAAATGCCATCACAGCTATTGTAGCTGCAGCGGCTACTCTGGGGTGGGCCCTAGGCGGGACACCAGGGCTGCTGCTGGCCCCACCCACCCTGCTCTGGGCAAAAGAGGCCACCTCTCTTCCCCCTTCCACTAGAGCAGTGGTTCTCAACCTTGGCTGCACATGAGAATCACCTGGGAATCTTTTTAAAATCCTGATTTCCGGGCCTCATCCCCAGAAATTCTGTTTCTTTGTTATGGGGTGGGACCACAACATTAGTAACAAAGAAACAGAATTTCCGGAGGATGAGGCCCAGAAATCAGGATTTTTAAAAAGATTCCCAGGTGATTGTAATGTGCAGCCAAGGTTGAGAACCACTGCTCTAGTGGAAGGGGGAAGAGAGGTGGCCTCTTTTGCCCAGAGCAGGGTGGGTGGGGCCAGCAGCAGCCCTGGTGTCCCGCCTAGGGCCCACCCCAGAGTAGCCGCTGCAGCTACAATAGCTGTGATGGCATTTGTAAGCAAGGGCAGTGGGCAGGGGCAGGTGAGAAAGCATCGGGAACGGGTGCCTACATGACTGTAGGTGAAGGGCAGCACTCTGTTGCTGCGTGCCTGGCAGGTAGAGTCCAGCCTCAGTTTCCCCGGTTTGGGCTGGCGGAGTTAGGTCCTCTCCTTTTCTGGGATTGCCAATGAAGGCTCAGCATAACTACTGAAAAGGGATGGATCGGTACTATCTGTTTGAAAAGAAGAAGTGCCAATTAAAATAAAAAGCAAACCAAATCTCACCCACCAGACTGTCAAATTATTCCATTCTAAAGCAATTTTGGCATTGTGGGGACATGGGGCTCCCGTGCATGGTGGGTATGAGTACATTTGTGCCACTCCTTGAGGAGCAGTTTGGCAGCAGCCGGTAAAGGTAAATTGTTCGCACTTCCTAACTCAGCAGCTCCCTCCGGGACACATATGCCAGTGGCTCTTCACTGGTGCTTTGCTCCCAGGGAACATTCGGCAACACTGGAGACATTTTTTATCTTGACTGGAGAGGGCGCAGGTGCCACTGGCCTCTACAGGGTAACAGCCAGCTGACAAACACAGTCTACCCTGTCCTCCCACCCCTGCCCAACAAAGAACTATCCAGGCCCCAGTGCCAATAGCACCGCCGTTGAGAAACCCTGGCATCTGCACTAGGAAGACTCTCACAGGGAAGCCCAAAGAGACAGGTAAGAGTGTTCACTGCATATTTATTTCTAACGGTAAAATGTTGAAAATAATCCGAATTATTTTCAAATGCAGTCCCTCCAAAGGCGATTAGAGAACTAAATTTAGGTGCGTGCGTCTAGTAGCTAGAATGAACGAACTGGGACTACGAGAATCAATGCGGATCACCCTTGAGCACAGTAGTCAGTGAGAGAAACAGAGTGATATGTAAAGTACTACCATATGCAGTTTACAGGCACATATAACCCTGATTAATGTATGGGCATAAAACAGGGAATAAAGTGATACAACACACAGGCCTCTGAGAGAGAGAGTTTATCTCTGGAGAGGATGAAACAGGAATGGGAAGAGGTAAAATGGGACTTAAAATGCATTGCGATGTTTTATTTCCTTAAAAATTTCTCTAAAGCAAATATGACCGTGATAACATTTGAAGAGGAAGGAGGCGTGTAGCAGCCGGCCTGATTACACCAGGGCACCCCGTACCCATGCGGTGTCTGTTACTCAGCTCCTCAGAGTTGCAATGGAGGCCGGTGTGGGAGCCTCCCTCCACAGATTTCCCCAAAGGAGACGCTGCCATTGGTTTGGCTGCTCCGCATCTGAGCCCTGATTGACTCTGGGTCACCCCCTACTGTTGGAAATGTTTCCCTCCACGTCCCGCGTGGTTCAGGGTTCAGGATCTGGAAGAGGAGCCGCACACAAATGAAAGAGAAGAGACAAGAGATAATTTGGAAATATTGGGGTGCTGGGATCCAGACCAGCGGGCCAGGGGTTCCCAAAGGTGTGGACGGAGTCGGCGAAGAATGTTTTACACGGAGACAGTGTTCAGAACTCTCTAGCTCTCTTTAGTCTCCGTGGATCTTCCTGTGCCTGGCTGAGGCCACAGAGAGAGATCCAAGAGGCAAGCTGAGCCTTTATTTTATTGTCAGAGGTAAACAAGGTAGTGGTTACCATAGTTACACAGTTCTTGTGAGTTTCACTTGTTTTGGCCACTTCCTGCACTTCCCTCAGCCCATTAGCTTCCCAGATAAGATCTGGGGAGCTTTATAAGGTCAGGCCTAATTATGCTAAGAGGACTGTGCCCTCTAAGCTGGGACTTGTTTGTGACTTTGCCAACAGGTGAGTCCAAGGCTTAACCCCATATCGGCTCCCCACACCCTACCACGTGCCAGAGCCGGATTCCAGTGGTGGCAGATGAGGATGTGGTGCTCACTTTCCCAGCCTCGCCCACCTCGAGAGCAATAGTACCCGCTGCCCATGCAACCTTGCATGACAAGTTCGTGGCGCAAAGGAAGGGGCCCGTGGCCCCACTCTGGGGAGGACAGGGCAGGGATGGCGCCCAGATCCCAGAGGCAGGAGCAGCCGCGCTTCTCGTGAAGCACCCGTTGTCCGCCGTGGTGCTGGGGAGCCACCCCTGCGTCTGTGCCCTGGGAGCCGTGGCTGTAGGTTTGCATGGACACGGTCATGGCATTGCTACGGCTGCATGCCCTTCAAGCCTGGTTCTAGAGCAGCCGTGGGCAAACTACGGCCCGCGGGCCGGATCCGGCCCGTTTGAAATGAATAAAACTAAAAAAAAAAAAGACCGTACCCTTTTATGTAATGATGTTTACTTTGAATTTATATTAGTTCACACAAACACTCCATCCATGCTTTTGTTCCGGCCCTCCGGTCCAGTTTAAGAACCCATTGTGGCCCTCGAGTCAAAAAGTTTGCCCACCCCTGTTCTAGAGCCTCCCTCAGTGTCTGTGCACTTCCTGCTATGATACCTCCTTGACAGGCAACAGACAAACAAATAAAGGAGTTCCTTTGCGACTTAAATCGGCTACATTCAATGTCTGTTGCTAGAGAATGGGGACTGACACAGCCCCTCCTTCTATCCGCTGGTCCAACTTCCACGTAGTCCTTATTGATTGCATGTCTCAGACTTCCAAGGACACACATGTTTGTGTTTTTTTAGTTCTCACTCGAGGCTATGTATTTTTTAACTTGATGTTGAGAGAGAGAGAGAGAGAGAGAGAGAGAGAGAGAGAGAGAGATCTGTTGGTTGCCTCCCATACGTGCCCCAACCAGGGACCAAACCCACAACACAGGAACTGGGGATGGAACCCACAACCTGGGCATGTGCCCTGACTGGGAGTGGAACCTGCCACCTTTTGGGACAATGTTCCAACCACCCAAGCCACCTGGCCAGGGCATGTTCATGTTTTGAAGGTGCCACATGTGAGGATGGGCCAGGAAGCACCACCTGACACTTCTCTGGGCTGAAGTCATCAGGGATGT
This sequence comes from Myotis brandtii, assembly GCF_000412655.1. Lineage (NCBI taxonomy): Eukaryota > Metazoa > Chordata > Mammalia > Chiroptera > Vespertilionidae > Myotis > Myotis brandtii. The sequence continues at coordinate 44,923 of NW_005353839.1, read as the reverse complement.
TGCCAGAATGACACCCCCGGCTGATCCTGACTCACCGTTCCTCCTGGGCTTGGAGCTGATTGTGCCCTGGAACCTGACCGCACACCTTTGTTCTGCTTTGGGATTTGGGTTTTGTGGCTTCTTCCTTGAAGCAGCTTTCCCCACACCTTCTTGTGCAAACTGCTGGCCCTGGAGTCTGACCCAGGTTTACCTCTGAACTGCCGGCTACGCCATTCAGCTGCTATCGTCCCAACCTGTCCCTGGAGCCTTATTCTGCTAAGACCCAGGGCTCGGGGTGACACCAGTGGCGGAGACGTGGGGATTACTGGGATAGGTTATTAGGAGTGTTCAAGATTAACCCCACTGCTTCCGAATGTTTTTGCTTGGGTAGGTAGGTCTCATTATCGCCTCCTGGGACTCTGACCCATTTCCTGTTATTATTTCTTAAACTGGGTCAAGTGTAATTCTCTCTCTTCTAAGTGCAGCTGGCAACCTGGACACGTAGGTGGGAACGGCGCATTTATGACTGTCTGCTATTTTTGTTGGAGCCCGGCATGACTGGGCAGGGTCTGCTGGGTTCATTTGTCCCTTTCAGCCTCTCTACCCTAG
>NW_005353839.1:36547-44263 GCF_000412655.1 Myotis brandtii | reverse complement strand
GCCCGGTTCTGCTCCCTGAACTACATGGGGAAGCCAAGGCCTTGGCCGGTCTCTGTGTGGGTCCTGCTTGAACCACACGTGGGCTCTGTCCCCAGGGCATGGCCTGGTTTCCAGGAAGGATGGCTGCTCTGGAAACTCAGGCTGCCATGGGGTTGAGCAATGTGTTTGCTTCCATTGGGCACAGCGCGGTGAGGTGGCTGGGGTCACCTAGAGGCTCAGCAGGTGGCGGGCGCTGCCATCCGTCTGTCCGAGGCAGACCACTTCCTGGGAGAGCTTGAGGAGGTCTACACAGGACACGGCATGCCCTGATGACACTTTGGCTGCGGACCCGGTGCCCGAGAGCTCGGTGGAATGAATGGCTGGGCGAAGGAATAAAAAAAGTGGCTCCCGGCTCCCAGGGAGAAGGTGCTGGGCTGCTCTTGCAGCTTTGCTGGCCACCCCGCCCTCAGCATTCCTTCCTCTTCAGAAAGAACAAAGAGGCATTTTGTCCATATGCTTCCTTGGGCGCTTACATCCAACTGTCATGGGTTCAAAAGCAACTGTTTTGTAAGCAGCTAAAGCAAAATGCATATTAGTTATTATTCTCTCCACCAAACTCCATAGCAAGTACCCTGAGAGCTCTATGTTCATTCTTGTTTTTTTTTTAGTTAAATATATTTTTATTGATTTTAGAGAAGAAGGGAGAGGGAGAGAGAGATAGGAACATCAATGATGAGAGAGAATCATTGATTGGCTGCCTCCTGCATGCCCCCCACTGGGGATCGAGCCCGCAACCCCGGGCATGTACCCTTGACTAGAATCAAACCCGGAACCCTTTGGTCTGCAGGCCGACACTCTATCCACTGAGCCAAACCAGCCAGGGCTCTACGTTCATTCTTTCATATCCTAAATGTACCAGCTGGGGACACGTTGTCTGGCTCAGTGTTTTGCAGGGAGCTAAAACTTGTGGAGCGTTTGAGCTGCACTCAGAGAGGGAAAAGACCACACTCGCCTCCTCTCCCCGCCTCTTCTCAATGATCGAAGGTTCTGCCTGTCTTTTCATGGCTTAAGTGAGAGCAGTTGGTGAATTTGGATGAGAAGACACTGTATTTTCATTTGTCACACAGCTAACTGAAAACTAGCATTCCTGTCAATTATGAAGGAAACAGCCCACGGCGGTATTAGTACCCGAGGCTTCGTCACCAACTGAAATCACAGGTATTTTCATATCACACTAGTTATTGAAAATACTTAGAAACGCCACTTCTGCTCATCGGCACTTCACAGTGACGATAGCTAATTAGACTTGTTGCTAGATCTTGTTATTTAGTTCATTAATAAAAATATATACGATGTAAACATTTATATATTTTATAACTATTTAAATGTAATTGGTATTTATTTATTTATTTATTTAATGTTTTTATTGATTTCAAAGAGAGAGGAAAGCAGAGGGAGAGAGAGAGAGACATTGATGTGAGAGAGAAACATTGATTGGTTGCCTCCCACATGCACCCCAACCAGGGGCTGAACCGGAAACCTGGGCATGTGCCCTGACCCGGAATCCAACCAGCGACCTTTGGTGCACTGGGTGATGCTCAATCAACTGAGCCACCCCAGCGGGTCAAAGGTAACTGGTTTCTCTTGTAAAAACTATGTGTTTTATTTCATGCCTTTAAAAATGTTTTGAGTAGACGTTGGCTTCACCAGACTGCCAAAGAGATTCACTGCATACAAGGTCACGACCCTGCTTACACCCTGCCTTCTGGGGTCTTGATTTTTGGTCAGGGTCTAGTGGGGCTGGGCGTAATTGGAGCAGGTTTGGGAGAATGTGGGAACAAACTGAAGTCTTTAACTTTCCTGAAAGCCTCTGACGGTGCGAAGTGAGATGCTGCCCACTAGTGGTTGGAATGTAGAACTGTGAGGCTGCATACAACACAGGCCCTTGGACAGTGGGTTGGGGATGTTGGTGAAATTCCTTGGTACTTGTGTCTGAAATGAGAGACTAAAGGCAACAGGTGGTTTAACCCACCCCTGCCTACAACTCTAGCCTCATCTCTTAAAATTCTCTTCCCTGTTCCCTCTGCTCCATCCATTTTGCTCTGTCTTTCAGTGCCTCGAAGCCTTGGCCTGCACCAGGGTGTTAATCCATGCTCTTACCTCTGCTGGACTGCCCGGCCCCCTCCCCCCATCACCTCCTCTGGATAACTACACTCTCCCTCCATGTCTGATCTCAACCCCTGACCCTCCAGGCCAGGCCCGGCCAGGCTCCTGGATAATCCTCGTCTAGGTCTGTGCTCACAGCTGCTCTCCTTGAGGTGGTTTTTGTTCATCGATGATCACTGCACCAGGGCAGGGCTGTTTGTTTGTTCTCTGCAGTATCCCCACTGCCTGCCCAGGGCACTCAGCAAGCACTTATTCATGAAGAGTGACTGCCAATTGGAAAACTCATAAAGGGCCTGTGAATGCGAGCAGAATGGAGTTAGGTCCACGACAAATCAAGGCAGATGGCCTCCCTCCACCGTGACACCCATGACTGCCAAGCCTCTACATGCTCCCAGGGGTCCTACTTTCACCAGTGACACGGGGCCCCCCAGGATCACACAGTAGAAACAGGGTAGCAAGACTGACAGGCCGGGGAGACAGGTGGCCCGGGGTCAGATCCTGGCCTTGGGGCTTCCTTCCTGGGTGACCTCAGCCTCTTTGTGCCTCAGTTTCCCCGTCTGTGAAATAGTGAAAGTAACAGTACCTCTGGCACAGGGAGGTTAGGAGTGCTAACGAGGTACCTAGGAAAGCACCCAGCATATGGCAAGTGCTGATCAGATGGTGCCTAAAGGAAAAGAGCCAACCGAGCCCGAGGGACGGTCAGTCCCCCTCCCTACCCTCGGGAGAGGCACTGGGTGCAGCCAGGAGGGCAGCCTCGGCTCCCTTTCTCCCCCCTGCTCTGTCTCGGTTGTAATATTCATGGGAGCCGCTAAGAAACAAAATATGGAAGCAGAGCTCTGGTCGGGTGGCTCAGCTGATTGGAGCACCATCCCCTACACCAGTGGTCGGCAAACTCATTAGTCAACAGAGCCAAATATCAACAGTACAACGATTGAAATTTCTTCTGAGAGCCAAATTTTTTAAACTTAAACTATATAAGTAGGTACATTGTTATTAACTTAATTAGGGTACTCCTAAGCTGGCCTTTGCTAAAAATGTCCTCAATCTGAGGGGTGGACCTCAGCGAACATACCCCCACTTCTTCTAACACCACTTCTTCAAAATAGACTAGCCCAGGCCGAAAACCAATTTCTGCGCATGGGCTACGAAGTTTCAATCGCACTGTACGTACGCGCCCGCACGTGGTATTTTGTGGAAAAGCCACACTCAAGGGGCCAAAGAGCCGAATGTGGCTCGAGAGCCACGGTTTGCCAACCACTGCCCTACACCAAAAGGTTGCGGGTTTGCTTCCTGGTCAGGGCACATACCTGGGTTGCAGGTTTGATCCCCAGTTGGGGTGTGTATGAGAGACAACCAATTGTTGTTTCCCTCTCTCCCTTCCTCCCTCCCTCCCCTCTCCCTAAACATCCGGGGGTGAGAATTTTTTAAAAAGTAGAGGCAGGGGGTTCTTTCTCACAGCTGGGCTGCATCCCAGCCTATGTGTCCACGCCTTCACCTCCCCCAGGATGTGCTGAATGTGCTGCCCTTGCAATGAGGCCTGTGCCTGACTCTACAATTTCCTTCTGGTCTATATACACTCACATCCCTGCCCAATTCTTGCTCCAGAGATTTATAATCAAAGTCGTTTACTCTGGCTTCAGATGGAGTGATAACATTGGTAACATACTTGGCACAGAATTTCACATTATATATTAACTAGAGGCTCGGTGCATGACATTCATGCACTGAGGGGGTCCCTCAGCCCAGCCCATGCCCTCTCGCAGTCCGGGACCCCTTGGGGGATGTCCACCTGCCGGCTTAGGCCTGCTCCCGCAGCTGGAAATCCCCCGAGGGGTTCTTAGCACTGCAGAGGAGGGAGAGGCTCCTGCCACCACCGCTGCCCTCTCCAACCGTGAGCCTGGCTTCTGGCTGAGTGGTGCTCCCCCTGTGGGAGTGCACTGACCACCAGGAGGCAGCTCCAGCATTGAGCGTTTGCCCCCTGGTGGTCAGTGCGCATCATAGTGATTAGTCACTCTGTCGTTCCGTCGATTTGCCTATTAGGGTTTCATTATATAGGATGCTCAATAAATATCAGTTATTTCTCTATTGGGAAACAGTGGGTTGTCCAGAAAGTTGCAATCCTAGTCTGCCCTCTTGACTTTATAACATTTGCTAAGCACCTAGCACGACATCTGGCACTTAAAGGCTTTCAGGAAATGTGGGGGGTGGAGAGGATGAATGAGCGAGCGGATGCTTATTTTCCTCCTCCAGGCCCAGTTGGGCTTTGCCGTGCTTGACTGCCCCCAGTTCTGCACAGTTGCCACTAGAGGGCAGGAGAGGTTAAGACAACCACACTCAGGACCCCTGGGACCCAGAATTACTGGCTTGACAAGGGAGGCTGAAGGAAGGAGGAAAACATCAGAATGCTTGAAAAAAGCCAGTTCTTTCTCTCTGGTGGACCCAATGGAAGGAAATGTGTAGCTAGAGAGATTGAAGTTAGACTTCAAGAAGAACTTCCAATGCACAAAGTATGCTTACTAGAAATTTCATACAGGTGTTTTGTTTTGTTTTTTAAGCCTTTAACTACATCTGCCCAAGCAGAATAGATGAGAAGGTGGGCTCTTCCTGTCTGAGGCTTATGTGACCCCACTAGGTCCGATTAAAGTGTCTGCCTTTAATGACTCCATTCTTGCAGATGCAATAGTAAAATACCTTTATTGGTCAGTCAGCCACCACTCATGCTTTTCCTGTAATAAGAATCCTTTATAGCGGCATGATGGTGCTCACATGCAGATGCTTTCTGAAGAGCCTGGGCGGGGGCAGCCTTGCCCCTCACATCAGAGCTCCTTTGTTGAAATGAGCTGGTTTGTTTGGCTTTTGTGGATTTCAGGGTCTGGGACCAAGAACAGAGTCCAAGGATCCCTCCTTCGCTTCTTGGGGAAGCTGCTCCCAAACTCACACAGTATCAGGGACACAATGGCATCTGGCAGGGGCCAGGCTAAGGCTCTCTCTCTTCCAGGGGTCCCTGCCCCGGGCTTCCCAGGTGGCTCCATCCCCATGGTGGAGGGCTAGGCTCCAGGCGACATTACCGTTCAGAAATGGGGAGACTGCAATGCTCTCCAGCCAAGCTATAAAGCAACAGGAACCTCCAGTAACGAGAGTGTAGGTCAGAGCTGCAAAAGCAGAGGGTTTTATGCTCAGCACCGGAAGGAGCTGGCTGCCTGGCCTGGGCTTCAGCGACCCAGTGAGCATCCCCAGCCAGCGCTGGTCCTGCAGAACCATGGCCTCAGCACAAATCAATGAACACAGGTGAGCCCCAGCCACCTCCTTGGGCCAGCAGGCAAGCCCAGGGCTGGCTGGAGTCTGCCTCTCCCACCAGGATGTGGGCCTTCGTGCATGGGTAAGAGGAGGGGCCAACCTCCCTTTCTCATGCTGGTCTCTCCTCTGAGGATAAGACCCAAGCAGGGAGCTGCTGGCCATGCAGAGTGTGGGGCAAGAAGGGGACCGCTGGGCAGCCTCCTCATCCAGCCTGCTCCGCCTGACCTTCCTCTTTTGAAGTCCGATCTACCTGCCCTGTACAGTTTTAAGAGCCCCATACACTTCTAAGCCTAAGGTTGGTTGTCTCCTCCCATATCGGGCCCTGAATATTGTCATCATAATGGTGACCTTGAGTCTGGTGGCTTTCAAGGAGTGAGGTTAGGGAGGCAGAGAGGTGACTCTTGTGTCCTTCCAATTGCAGACACAAGGGTGGGTCCTCTGGCAAGCAGGTGCCAAGGGCCTGAGGCCTCCTGTCTGGGGCTGAGGCCAGAGAGCTGTCTGTGGGGCCAGTTGAGGGGATGAGGTGGAGCTGGGAGGCATTTGGACAGAGGTATATTCTGAGGAGCAGTGAGTGCCAGCCCAGGGGAGTGGCATGACCAGCCCCGCACGCGCACGTGGGAGGGGGCAGGCGCTGCTCAGAGTCGGGGATTGTTGGGAAAATAGCTCATGTGCTGTGCCCAGGCAACTGCAGAGCTCATGACTCCAGACCCTCGGGAAGAAGCTAAGGGTAGTGAGATTCCTGACGCTGGGACTGCGGGTATTGCTCCCTCTGCCGCCACCTCTGTCCTGGGAAAGGGAGCTTGGGCCTGCACCTCGGCGGAAAGCTGCCTGTGCCCTGGCCCACCTGGCCCTGCCTACAGGGAAGAAGCCATGAGGGGAGCCCGTGGAGTGCTGTCACATGGTCTGTCCTAGACCTTCCAGCAAAAGCCAAACCAAACCATCAAGCCAAATGCAGTGGGGCGGCGGGGCTTGGGCCCCGCGCAGGGGCAGGCCACTCAGATCTCGATGAGGCTGGCCTGGCGCAGGCAGAGGGGCGCGTCCTCGGGCATGGCGTTCCGCTGGATCTCGTTTCCGTCCAGGCGCAGCACCTGCAGCTTTGAGAAGTTTATGACGTCCACCACGGTGCAGAAGCTGCTGATGGAGAACTCTGCGGGGACAAGAGGGGCGGAGGTGGGTGGGAGGAGCCCGGATCAGGGTCCCGGGTCCACAGCGAGGCCTGGGAAGCTGCTTGACGCCAGGGCTGGAGCTGGACTGGGTGGCCCAGGAGGGCTCTAGGGTTGGAGCCATACCGACTCCGACCACTAGGGGGCGCAAAGTGGGACTTCGGCTGTGTCTGCCGCTCCAGCCTCCTACCCACGCCCAGCCTGGACAGCACTTTGCAGACCCGGGAATGCCCTTGAGTGTTCTTCCCACCAGGACCTGATCCCTTCCCATCTGCGTGCAGCAGGGGAAGCAGAGGAAATCAAAGACCAAGCCTGGCAGCGAGAGGTGTGGATAGCCTTTGAGAGGGCTTTGCTCAATTGCTCTGAGATGAAAGACAAGGCAAATGGAGGGACTCAAAGCTGGAATATCTCCTGCCACTTTGCAGACAGAGAAAGTGGCAGGAAATTACCGTGAGCGCTCCGGGGCGGAGAGACCGCCTCTGTGGGCCAGGCTCCGAGGGGCTGTGCCCCTCCACTCCCAGCACTGCCAGGGGTGAGCAAGGCGCTGAGGCTCAAGGACACGACAGACGAACCAGGCTGCCAAGAACCCCAGGAGCCAAGTACACAATTCCCCCGCCTCCTGCATTTCATATGACTATGGTTTATCTCTTCCTTTTAAATTCCAAAAGAATGTTCCCCTTTCAAAGCTCTCCCCTCAAACCACGTAATCCTAAGAGGTGCAATAGTTCTGGGTCTGGTTCAAGGTTAGGGCCCACTCAGTACATCTCCAGGGCGAAACGCCGGGCTGAGCCAGGGTGGGGCTCACTTCTGTGTCCACCAGAGGCGCTCTCGGCTCGCCGCGATGGTCGGGAGCTCTGCCGGCCTGAAGCTGGGCAGCAGGAGTGGGAGGAAGGCTTTCTGATTCTTCCCAGGGGCGATGGTGGAGGGCGTTGTGGAGATGAAATGAAGGTTGCGAGGAAGACAGTATAGAGACGTCACAGGCTGGGGAAAACGTGTTTTTAAATTAATACAACCAATGGGTTTCCGTCTCTGTTAAGAACTGACCAAGAGGAGATGAGGTGAGGCTGCCGCCAATGTAAACGAAGACAGAAAATCCAGCCCCAAAGCAGAA
>NW_005353839.1:8460-27670 GCF_000412655.1 Myotis brandtii | reverse complement strand
GAGGGGAGGGGAGAGGTAGGGAGGGAGGAGTGCCCTTTTCCAGAGTGTACTAGGGAAGGAGGGAGAGTCTGAAATCTTTGGGATGCTTCCCTTCCGGTCCTGGGGAATGGGTCGAGTGGCCTCGGAGTGGACGGGCTGGGGGCAGAGCAAAGGCCAGGGGCTGGGTCTAGGTGTCTGCACGGAAGCAGTGAGTGGGGTGAGCTGGGGAGAAGCAGAGTGGCCCAGTGTGAGTAGCATTTCCTACCCTATTTGGGACTGCGCTCGCTGGAGGTCCCAGGACAGAATCTCTACCCCCTGTTCAAATCCTGGCTCCCCGCTCTGCACATATAAATACGGGGGCTCTGGGGGCTGTGGGCACACAGTGTGTAGATTCCGCCCACATGTTGGGTGCCCTGAGCCCCTGTGTTCCTTCTCCAAGCTCATTCATAGCACAGGGCTCTTCTGCTTGGAGACTCTGAGGACACTTTCCAGCCCAGATTAAAAGCTGACATAAGTCTTTCCAAATTCCTGCTGCTGTACCCGCCCTGCCCCACCGGATCCCAAAGCTGCTGAGTACAGTCCGAGCTGTGTTCCCTGCTGTTGCCAGGCTGGAAAAATTGAGGGCAATGCTAGTGGAAGAAGGAAGAGGAGGGGGAGGACGGCCTGTCCCCATGCACACCGGTTAGTTCCTGCCCTTCTTTCGGATCCTCCCTCAGAGGGTTCCTTCAATCCCGCCTGCACCCCGACCCCAGTCCCTGCCGGCCCCCTGCAGGGGGACCTTTCTGTCATGGGCCCGCCCCGAGGAGAGGGGCTAAGCTGGGTCTCTGTCTTCCCTGCTGGTGATCTGCCTCAGGGGGTGCTCCTCACATTCTCAGCCAGAGACGCCTGGCTCCGGGGGGGGGGGACCACGAAAGGAGGGGCTCAGGGTGCAATGCTACACAGCCTGGGTGACATGGAGAGGCTGCTTGTCCTTCTCTGCCTCAGTTTCCCCATCTTCGCAATGCAAAAGGTAAAACAAAACAAAACTATGCCTGTTAACTTCAAAGTGGCAAAAAGAAGAAAAGCTAATAACAGTGATTGTGCATTGCTTTCCCAATAATGTGCCAGGCCCTGGACCAAGCACTTTCCATGTGTTAATTCACTAATTAAGAAAAATAAGGAATTGCTGTTGTTTTGTCTAAAGAGAAGACTAGGAGAGAGACTAATAACGAGTCAAAGAGGATTTGGCTTAAATTGTACAGGAAGGGATTTGGGGTAGATACTGAAAAATTTTGTTTGTTTGTTTTTGTCCTCACCCAAGGAGTGAGGATATTTTCCCATTGATTTTTAGAGAGAGTGGAGGGGTGGAGAGGGGAGAGGGAGAAAGAGAGAGTAACATTGTTGTGAGAAAGAGACATTGATCCTGCATGGCCCCAACCAGGGGCAGGGATCAAACCTACAACCCAGGTATGTGCCCTTGACTGGGAATCAAACCCAAGACCCTCTGATGCTCAGGGCCAATGCTCCAACCACTGAGCAATGCCAGCCAGGGCAGAACACTTTTAGGTTTTTTGACTTAAGGGAGAACTTTCTTTCGAGACCTTAGGACACTTTACTAAAGTAATTTTATCTTCATCAGAGTTTTAGAAAGGGATGGACCACCTAATATTTGAGCAGCAGACATGGTTCTGCATGAGGGCAGGGTAGTAACAGACACAGTGATGAAGCCATTTCCACCCCAAGTTTCTCTGATTGTATAGTTAGGCAGTGACAAATGGGTTCTCTCCCCTGACAGATGCTCTTCGCTGTCACGGTTTCAAGGTCAAACTCTGATGGAGCACAGCATAGAACAGTGATGGCGAAACTATGAACTCATTTTTTTTGGTTGATTTTTCTTTGTTAAATGGCATTTAAATATATAAAATAAATATCAAAAATATAAATCTTTGTTTTACTATGGTTGCAAATATCAAAAAATTTCTATATGTGACACGGCACCAGAGTTAAGTTAGGGTTTTTCAAAATGCTGACATGCCGAGCTCAAAAGGTTTGCCATCACTGGCATAGAACATGCCATTTCTGATGTGACAGTCCTCCTGGATTCAGAATGGGTGTCAGGTAAGGAGGGATGATGGAGTGTTAGTGGAATGATGGACAGTTATGGGTAAATGTCAAACCCCTTGTGGCATGCAACATCTTAGAGACGTTTTAGAGAACTGCCTCCTTGGAATGAGATATTAAAGACAAAACCGTTTGGTGTCTTGCACTTCAAACTAGAGCAGTGGTCAATAAACTGCGGCTCGCGAGCCACATGCGGCTCTTTGGCCCCTTGAGTGTGGCTCTTCCAGAAAATACCGACTTCTGCACATGGGCCACGAAGTTTCAATCCACAAAATACCAACTTCTGCGCATGGGCCACAAAGTTTCAATCGCACTGTACGTGTGCGCCCGCACATGGTATTTTGTGGAAGAGCCACACTCAAGGGGCCAAAGAGCCGCAGTTTGCCGACCACTGAACTAAAGGACCAGACACCTCGTCAGCTTTCTTTTGTTGTTATTGTTGTTGGTAATCCTCACCTGAGGATATTTTTCCATTGATTTTTAGAGAGAGAGTGGAAGAGAGGGAAAGACAGAAACATTGACGTGAAACACATCGATTGGTTGCCTTCTGCATGTGCCCTAACCAGGGCCGGGCCGGGGAGGAGCCAGCAACCAACGTAAGAGAAACACATCGATTGGTTGCCTTCTGCATGCGCCCTAACCAGGGCCAGGCCGGGGAGGAGCCAGCAACCAACGTACCTGCCCTTGACCAGAATCAAACCCAGGACCCTTTGGTCTGAAGCCCGACACTCTATCCACGGAGCCAAACCAGCTAGGGCCCTCGTCAGCTTTCTAGCCCCACTGCCAACCTCTGGGACTGGTGTCTCTCTCACTCGGAGGGCTGTCCCGCTTGTTAACATCTCACCAAATGACTGATCTGTTCCCTGAGCACAGGGAGAAAAAGGATCAAGAGACACAGGGTGATGACTCAGCCCTATAGGTGCTCTTTGCTCTCAGCAGGCTCTGCTTCAAAGCCCTTTGTTAGTCTTTCGTTCCCCAGGGAGAGGGGACTTTGCTGACAGAGGAAGGGAGGTTAAATGCTGGCTCTGGACCCTCCGGGTAGGATTAAGACATCAGATGCCTGGAGCCATGTAAGCACAGTCTGAATGCAAGATTCTGAGTAGGAGCTGGCAAGCAACCAGGTAATCCAATCTGAAACGAATAGGCAGCTCTTTGGGTTCCTTTAGGCAGCTGCAGGGAAGTGCTTGGGAAACAAGAAGCCCGGTGTCCTTGCCCACCACCCCAGGGCTTTGTCATGGTCAGACTCATGTTATTCTAGGGGGACCCCTTGAACTCCAGGGAGAACTGACCAGAACAAGTACTGCATTCAGCTCGGAGCGGCTGCACAATCTTATCCACCAACTGTTAATGTTTGAAAAGCAAATAAACACCCAAACACAAGACCAGGCTGTAGAGGCAGGAGTAGATGGTGTGGAAACAGAGAGCGCATCCTCTTCTGGGCCAGTGGGTAGGTGCTAGGATGGATCCTACAAATTCAACTTCAATCCCTTCTCTCTATGAACGGCCACTCCCAACCCTTTCCAGACTCATCTCTCACAGCTCCTCAATCTCATGACCCCTTCCTCTCAGACACACGAATTTCCTGGCTGTCCCCTACAGGTGACCTGTACAATGACTGGTTTCTTTGTTCCTGGCAATTTGTCTTCCCAGAATGGCTTTGTCCTGAGTTCCTCTAGCCTATGCCCACTTATCTCTCAGGACCTACATCGAAACTTCCTTCTGGGAAGTCTTCTTACCAACCACTGTCCACTAACTTTTATTCACCCTGCTGTTAGTGCAAGGCTGGGTCTCAGGGTGCTTTAGTTGTGCTCTCTAGTTACTCTACTGCTATGTCTTTTGTGTTGCCACCAGCACGCAGAATAGGGTCTTTCCAGTGAAATAGACTACCCCTCCCCATGCCCCTTAGCCAAGGTCTCACCATTGATCCTATTGCCCTGGAGGTAGAGGTTCTCCAGGTTGGTGTTGACTGGGGGGATCTTCTGCAGTTGGTTGTAGGAGAGGTCGAGCTCAAGGATGCTGCTGGAATTGAAGGTATTCGAGGCCAGGCCATTGTTGGTGAGACTGTTGTGGGACAACCGCACATACAACAGTTTGGGTGACCCCCGGAAGTAGCTGTCGGGGACGGAGTAGACGTTGTTGTGCTCCAGATACAGCTGCTCAAGGGCTGAGGGCAGTCCATCCGGCACCCTCCGAAGGTGGTTGTAGCTCAAGTCCAGCAAGATCAATGATCGGAGGCCCCTCAGCGCACTGCCCACTTCCTGGATCTCGTTGTGCTGAAGGTACAAGGCTGTGAGGTTCTCCAGCCCCTCCAGCGCATTGTTGGGGACCCGCGCGATCTGGTTGTGGTCAAGGTGGAGTTCCCTCAGGGATCGAGGCAGTGGGCCGGGCATCCGGGTCAGGTTGTTGTGGTCCAGGTACAGCCTCTCCAGGTGCCTCAGCTTAGAGAAGACCTTCCTGCCCACCCGATCACTGGTGATCTGGTTGCCGTGGAGAGCGATCCAGAGCAGCCCTGTGGCGTTGTCAAAGACACCTTCCTGGATGGAGGAGATCTGGTTGTTCTGGAAGTAGACATACTTCATGCGGGAGGGGACGAAGGGCAGGTACTTCAGGTTGCGGTTGTCACAGTACATGGCCGTGGGGAAGTTAGGTGGGCAGTCACACTCCTGGGGGCAGTCTCGAGGTTCTGGTGGTGGGGGTGGAGAGCCATAGGCATAGGCTGGACCCTCCTCCACCCCGTAGGGGTAAGGCTCATAGGGCTCATAAGGGTAAGGTTCATAGGGATCGTAGTAGGTGGACTGCTGGCTGCGGAGGTAGTGGAACCACCAGTGAGGGTCGTCATCATACTGGGCCCAGGAGAGGGAGCAGAGCCCTGCCAGCAGCAGGACAGAGGCCCACTGCATGTTGTCTCTGCAAGAAGGGAGAGAGAACAGAGCAAGCCGACATGAGTGAGACTCCAGGGAGGGGAGTGGGTGAGCCTCAGGCTTTGAGCGGATCTGATTTGGTGCCAAACACCTGCAAATAGGAGCCTGGCTCTCCCTTCCTGCATGCCTCCTCCCAGCTGGACCTTGGCTGTCTGAGGGGAGCTGGATGCGTAGAGGCCCAGAAGGGGAGTCTTTGAGATGAGAAGAAACTTGAATGGGGGTGCTGCATTTTTTTGGAGGGGCAGATCCATTGCAACCTGAAGGTTCTGTTGTGGCAGCTGGAGAGCCCATAGCAATCCCTGTGGGGTGGGGTGCTCTTCAGGCCTGAATTCACATCCAACTTGGACTCCCCGTGGAAGTAATAATTTTCAAAAGTCCACGGGAAAAAAAACCATGTTTCTGGGAAACCTCCAGAAGTGGCTGGAGCCCTCAAAGGGGAAGATCTGAATTACTTCTGAAAGATCTTTTGGTCTCTTGGGCAGGCTGAGGGTTTCTGATTCTGAGTCTTTGGGGAGGCTTGGGCCGCCCTCCAGAGTGCCAGCGTCTAGAACAGTCTGCTGGGTGAGGATACTCTTGGGTTAGCAGTGTGTGGCTGCACATGCAACTTGGCAGGCACTGGCGCCCGGGAATGGCCCTTGTCTTCCAGAGTGGCTGAGGGCAGGGAGCCTGAGTCAGTCCACCTGCTGTCCCCTGTGATGTCTAGGAAAGTATCAGCACTCTTCATGCTCCCCCACGGACATGACGCAAGCGCCATGTGGGGCCAAGAGACATGAACTGAGGAACGGCACAAAAGGGAATAGGATTTGAAGACTTACACGTGTGCCCAAGGGAACGTGGCTTTAGGATGGGATTCTGGCATCCCCCTGCCATCCCTGTGGAGACATCTGGATTACCAAGCTCCCTATCGAGGCCCTCACACTGGCATCAGCTGTTGCCTTTGAACTTCTATGCTAGTGAGCTGAGAACAGGCAGGCCTGGGGATCAATGCAGGCTTGGTGCCACCTGAGAGGGAAGCTGAAGGTATGGAAGATGAGGGGTCAGGGGGTGACGTATCAGGCCTGAGCACCCTACTCTGACTGCCTATAGCCAGAGTGCCGCATAGCTCCTGTGAGCAATGGGCACCTGTGAGCCATGGGCACCATCCAGAGGTGTGAGGGTCACCCTTGGATGGGGAAACCTTAGACCCTTTTTTGGTCCTGGAAAAGTCACAGATATCTCTCACCTGACTTTTGGGCCTTGCTGGGGTTGGCAGCTGTGGACAGGAGAAAGAGAGAAGTCTAGAAGCCAGCATGAAATCCAATGAACTGATGGGCAGCACCCTGACTGTGACAAGAGAGTCACTTTGTGTCCACCACCCCTCCCAGACCTCTTGGTTCCCTGAAAACAGTTCTCTTAGGCCAGCTTCATCCCATCAGCCTCTGGGCTGCGGAGGAGAGGCACCCTGGCTCACTCTCAGGCAGCCTGAAGCCTCGGACAAAGAGCCCACAGTGTTTCTGAGAAGCCAACCCAATCGCCCATGGCCTGGGTACGCTGGCTGGGCCCTGGCTCTGGCCAGGAGAGAAGACTGATGGAGCGGCCCACTGCCAACAGCACATTTTTCCATGCACAGCTCTGGGCTGCAGCAGGACCAAGGTGGCTGTCTGGAGGCTGGCACAGTGAGCCTCTGTCTCCATTTCTCCTTCCAGACTGGGTACTTTGGCAGACCAGAGCCACCTTCCTCTTCAAGACTCAGCTTTCCAGGGGCATGCATCCTGCCCACTTTGGCCTCTCCTTAGGTGCCCTGACTGCCGACAGGGTTTGGTGGGGACCTTATGCCTCTGCTTGTCCTACCCCCATCTCCTGTTGTCTGCTCTTAAATCACCCCCTAATGCTAGAGACCCTCCCGTGCTCAGAATTTCCTGAGGGGAAGTTTCTCGGACTGCCACTCTGTGAGTTGGGGATGCTTCCTCAGGAGTTACTGCTGCTCTCTCATTTCTCCACTCCACAGAACCATCCCTCCCTTAGCAGAGTGGAGGAGGTCAAACCAGAAGCCATCCCCTCTCTGGACTGGACCCCTACTCACAGCTCCTTTCACAAGGTCAACTCTCAACACTTCTTTCTCTCCCTTTCACCTCAGCAACACACACACACACACACACACACACACACACACACACACACACACTGAGACTCAATACACAAAACTCCCCTCCCCAGCAGTGTTTCGGCCCCATAGCCCCTCTATAGGAGAGACTGCAGGGACACGGGGCTGGGGGGTGGCATTCATGAGTAGTAGCTGGCAGAGCTGGCTCCCCTTTGCTTTTTCGTGCCTGAGAACTGGAGGTCCCCCCAACAAGCAGAAAGGAGCTGCAGGACAAAGGTAGCATGCTGGGACCCCTTCTTTCAACTTCCCCTTGGCCGTCTCCAGCATCCCAGGAGCACGGCCCAGAGAGGGAGAGGGAGGAATGACTTCTCCCTGCCGCCCTCTCCCACTCCCCAGCCCCTTCCCCTTATTTTCTGGTGGAACGACAAGTCACAAAAACAAGTAAAACGACCACACTTACCTGGAGTTGAGCCTTTCAGAGTGACCACGTCCCTCTGCCTGTGGACTCCTGGGGTTGAAGGAAGTGTGTGTGAGAGCAAAGGAGTGAGCGTGTGTACTGAGAGCGCCCGGGTCTGTGCCAGGCCAGGGTCCCGCCCCCGAATTCCTAATCAAATATTGTGAAGAGAGGGGCTGAGGAGCCAGGATCCTGGCTTTTTCAGCTCGGCTGCAGGGGCGGAGCTCACACCCAACCGCGCGGTCCTGTCTGCCTGCCGCTAGGAAAACCACCTTCTTTCCACTCACTGTCTTCCCCAGCGTTGGCAGCTCTGCTCTCTCTCTGCTGAATGAGTTAGTGGCGCCCTACAAGTTATTTGCACAGGCTCTGGGTTTCTCATTAAACCCACAGGGCAGATGCCGGGCTGGGGAGAGCCAGGCTTTGGGTAAAGTCATCTTAATTAACTCTTTCAGATGCCGGGATTAGGGGGGGGGGGGGCAGCCTTTGGGTAAAGGCATCTTAATTAACTCTTTCAGCTGATAGTGTCTTCCACTCCCTCCCCCCGAGCTAGTATTGTATTCATCCCTCCCAGCACCATACACTTGCACTTATTCTTAGGGTTCCCAACACTTCGCTTGTTGGGTTGAAACAGGATGATATGAGAGGCTGTGTGTGAGGTGCCTGGCCCAGCACCCAGTGATGCTCACCATGTGGGAGAGATGATTGCTCTTGTACCCATTTTACAGATGTAGACACCCGAGCAAAGGGAGGATGAGGTCCGCGAAGCGCGCAGGAGCTAGGCCAGGAAGGGACCTTTAGGCCATGGAATGGATTTAGTTTTTATTCTAAAGAAGACATGTTGTCTTTTAATCTACTGGGGAGATGCAACAGGATCTGACTCACATTTCTAAGGGCACACGGGCGAGACTACTGTGTGGGGAAAGGGAGGCGAGGGTGGAAGCATCATTGAGAGGTGATGGCAGGTTGGCCTAGAGCAGTGGAAGGCTGATGTACTTTTAGATAAGGAACTGACAAGTCCCAAAGATGAACCTGATATGAGGAGTTAGGGAGGTCAAGAATGAGTCCTAGGTTTGCAGTGTGAGCCACTGGGTGGGTGGGAGCTCTATTCCTGACATTGGGAAGACGGGGAGGAACAGACTTGGGGGGAAACCCAAAGTGTGCTTTGGAGGTACCAAGTTACCTGTTAGGCCTTCCAGTGGGCATGTGCTCAGACAGGTCTGTGAGTCTGAATTTGGAGTTTGGGGGTTGGAAGAAGACATTTGGGAACCTCGGAATTTAGATCACGTGTCCTAATTGCTCTCTTCAACTGAATGGCCTCCCTTCCAAGAAACACCCCCTTAAAATAATTTTTAATTGTGGTAAATTACATACAACATAAAATGTATCCTCTTAACCATTTTGAGTGAAATGCATTTGCATTGCATGTCACTGGTCTCCAGAACTTTTTCGTTTTTTAAAACTGAAACTCTATATTCACTAAAAAAAAATTCCCCATTACTCATCCACCCTCTCACTCCCAGTCTCTGCAAATCACCATTCTACTTTCTGTGTCTATGAATTTGACTACTCTATATACCTCCTATAGGTTCAGTCATATAGTATTTATACTTTTGTGCCTGTTTTATTTCACTTAGTATAATGCTCTCAAGTTTCATCCATGTTGTGTGGCATGTGTCAGAATCTCCTTCCTACGCTCTCCTATTGTATAAATACACCGCATTTAAAAAATTCATCTCTCTGTTGATGGACATTTGGATTGCTTCCACAACTTTGCTATAGTGACTAATGCTGCGATGAACATGGGCGTATAAATATCTCTCAGAGGCTCTGCTGTTAATTATTTTGGATGTATGCTCAGGAGTGGAATTGCTGGACCAGACGGCAATTCTATTTTTAAGTTTCTAAACCACGATGCTGTTTTCCACAGTAGATGCACCATTTTACATTTTTTATTAACAGTGCAGAGGGTCAAAGTGGAAACAGTCCTTATTAAGAAGAGGTTGAGAAAGCCTCAGGTCTTGAATTTGGAGAATTTAGAGGCGTCAGGCAGATGGCACTTTGGTTGCTCTAGAAGGTTGGAGCTGTGTGGGCTGTTAGAAAAGTCCTGGTCAGGGCCTCAATCTTCTCAGCAAAGAGGTTTTGAGGAGATTAAACATAATGAACGGGCCTTTGCTGACCACTTACTATAAACTAGGAGGTTTATGTATGCTATCTCTTTAAATGCTCACAGCAGGTACTTTGCATTGGAAACAGGGGCTCAGATGTGCAAAATGCCTGGCAAGAAAGGGCTTACACAAGAATTTGGAGCTAGAAACTCCAAAGCCCATGACTTCCCCACAACCAAATGTGAGAGGACTGGTGAAGAGGAGGGGGTGATGGCCACCTCGCTGCCAGGCCTCTTTTATTGATTGATTGATTGATTGATTGATTGATGATTTAGTGTGTAGCCAGGTTTGGGAGTGTTATCTGAAAGCAGGGAAATGGACACAATGACCTTCCAAACAGAGGTCATCACTTAAACATCTAACTCCAAAAGAGGGGACCTTCCAAACTTTTCTTTATGACGTACCCAGAAAAGAAGAGAGGAATGAAAATGTACCCTTCAGGGACCAAATGTTATCTGAAAGCAGGGAAATGGACACAATGACCTTCAAAACAGAGGTCATCACTTAAACATCTAACTCCAAGAGAGGGGACCTTCTAAACTTTTCTTTATGACGTACCCAGAAAAAAAAGAATGAAAATGTACCCTTCAGGGACCAACAAGCAGAATCCGAAGCAGCCCACTCAAGCTTACATCTCACGTTTGATGTAAAAATATTATGTGAATTTTGCATCTTGTCTCATATAAATAACAAATTCATATTTACTTCAACCCCCCCCCCCCCCCACAAGCTCCTTGGGTACCGATGGTGCCCCAGATACACCACACTTCCCTGGTCCCAACTTGAAGAGCACAGTGCAAGCCATTCACCTGGGCTGGCAAGCCCCTCTGTCAGGGAGGGGCATAGGGGGGAGCCACCCCTGAGCATCTCAGGACGCACCCTCACACCCTTGTGTGGGGTCACAGGGGCTGGAGCCCGCAGACCCTGCCGCCTATGTCTGTTGCTGTGGCATTGGTGGGGGGAGGGGGCACCGTTGCTTCTTCCACAACTTTCCTGCCGGAGAAAACCACCGAATGGCTCCCAGCCAGGCTGCTTACTAAGCCTGTGGAGAAACAAAGTCCTTTCCAATCCCCATGAGGCTGTATTTCCAAGGGAATTTGCAAGAATAGAAATTGTTTTCATCTTCAATGAAGATACAGAAAGATTCATTCTCTCCCTCTCCCTCCCACTTCTTAGATCCCAGCTACTCTAAGAACACACCCTTGCAAGAGAATGTGCCCCCACCCCCTCCCTGCCGGCAGCAAGACTCATAAGAAGTTCTCAAACTTTGCCTCTGAGGCATTTCTGTTCGGCTACATTCAGACCTGCCCCCTCTCCTAATCCTTTGGCCCATCTTCCTCCAGCTCCCCATTCACCAACTTCAATAAAACAGCATCTTCCAGGAGCAAATGCGCTCTGGTTCGAGGGGGTAGCTGGACTGTGGGCCAGGATTGGAAGTGGGAGACTTCTTTATGGAGAACTGGAAGAAGGGAATTTGTATTTTTAAAGCTCTGGGCTAGGTCCTCCACAGACATCATTTCATTCATCTTCATAAACCTGAAGCACAGCTACAATGATCTCCATTTAACACGTAAGATAGACTGAGGTTTAAAGAGGTGAGCTCAGTTTTGAAACACAAGCCCACACACAGTATGAATGGATGGATGGGTGGATGAATGAATAAATGAATAGATGAACAAAGGACAAATGAACTAGCAAATGAATGAAGTAAATTGGGAATCAAAGTCAGGGCTCTTTCAACTGTACCGCCTGCCTGAGGGTCACCTGGAGTCATTGTGAGTGATCCCTTCAGGGAAATGCACTGAAGGCTTCCCACGCTTCTCACAGGCAGCGCTAACTCCTCCTCATCCACGTTTCCCTGGCTGCTGAGGCCCCTCCCTCAGCAATGGCGGATGAGGGCCGCACCAGAGGGACTTAGCCCTTGCTCTGAGACCTGCGTTACTACCCATACTTGTCCAAAGGAGTCAGCTGTGAGAGTTAGTTGGATAAAAGCTCTCCCAGAAAGCTCACACACAGAGATCTGCTGTGGGGCACAGGATTCTGAATCTCCATCTGGAGCCTGGGACTGTGGGTGTCATGGGACCTGCTGCACAGGCCTGACTTCTGGTCTCTTCTTCCTAAGAACCAGGTTCCATGAAAACCACATTGAAGAAGACAGAGGTGAATGTGTCCTTTTAGTTTTTCTCTCTTTTTCTGTATTCTTGCCTAGTTTTCTTTGACTTTGGCCTTGGTTTATCTGCATTGCTGAAGGAACAGCTTCCCTAGCTCGGCACCCACGCCTTGGGCATTGTGGGCATTCAGTGAAGGTGTAGTCAATTGCATCGAGTTGACAGCTGCCAGACACATCACCTTCATCTTGTCTCAACAGGAAGGGAGTCCCTGACATGACCAGGAAGCAAGAAGGGGAGGAGCCATTGGGAGGTGGGGAGCTCGAGGGGCCCCTGAGTTAGGAAGCCTTGTCCTTAGTTGGCTCACTCTCAGGCAGCCTGAAGTCTCAGACAAAGAGCCCATAGTGTTTCTGAGAAGCCAACCCAATTGCCCATGGCCTGGGCATGCTGGCTGGGCCCTGGTGGAATTTGACATGAAGGCATGCCATTAGCTGAAAGGAAATGAAGAATTGCAAGGTTAGTAGCTGGGAGGTGTTCTTGCCTAGTTGTGTTGTTGTCCTTAGAGGCCCGTGTCTGCAGCCCCGGCTGGGACACCGAGGAGGCTCTGAGCCATGTGGGGATGTCATCAAGAAAAAGTGGGGTTCAGGCACAAAGTTGATGCTCTAATTAGCACCCTCCCCTCTGCAATGTGAGGCCTGCTTCTAATTTAACGTAGCAGGGGGGTGGGAAGAGAGCACTAGCTGGTTGGAGGTAAAGGAAAGTCAGATTTTATTGTTTCTTTTTTCCTTTCTCAGCTGGATGCTTCTCTAGCTACAGAGGACTCCCTTCTGACAACCCCCCTCCTCCCTTCTCAGTAGTCACCCCCTTGTGTTGAATATTGACATTTTTCTTATGGAAGTGAGTGTGTGTGCACAGGCGCACATGGGGAGAGCGAGGGGTGCAAGCAGCTTGCCTGGCTTATGCTGGCCCCGCTTCCTCCCCACAAAACCACCTCAGACTGTTGTTTGTGGCCCGATGAAGGGCCAGCCACATGACAGCCATGGGGTTAGGAACAGTCCCTGGGGCTGCCAGCAGCTTCTCCTGAAGTCGCAGTACTTCCCATGTCTGGGGAAATGCAAGGAAACACTACGGAGCCATTACCTAAGGCCCGGCATCCGGGAGTTGAGTGCTCTTGGCCACCAGGTAATGGGGACCTTGAGTGCAGCTGGCAGGGCCCCTGGCAGCCTGTGTGGTAACTGCTGTGCCAACCCACCCAGGGCAGAGAAACCCAGTGGCTTGAACACACTTCTTTAAGTTTCAGAGAGGTCTCCTGGCTCCACTCATCTGGGATCATGCACGTGGCCTCAGGGGCAGCAAGGCAGCTCATCCGAGGTTGGTAACCAGGGCCCGCTAAGCCCCCGCGTGTTCTGGAGGTTAGAGAGGGGGGGTGGATGGAGGAGAGCCGGTGGCCCCTCCAGCTCTTGACAGGATGAGAAAGTAGCCTTTTCCTGGTGAGCTCATAGGATCCAAGACTGTTCTCTCCCTCCCCCGCCCCCCACGCTCCATCCACCCAGCCTAGTGGGATCTTCATGCAAAATAATAAACACAGGCCAAGCAGTGAAGGAGGCTTCGTACCAACCCGGAGTGCCGGAGCAGTCACAATTCAGCCACCCCCTCCCTTCCGCTGGGTGCACATCCTGCCCCCTAGGCTGCCACTCCCCTCCTGGCCCCTGCCTGTCCAGGGGCCTCTCCAAGGAGAACACTCCCCTTTACGTGCTTGGAGATCAGCGTGGGAGTGGGCACCGGTGAGTGTGGTGCATCACTCACTAGCTCAAAGGGAATCCTGCCCACAGCTCCCCCTTGGCTGGCCTGCTCTGTGCTCCATCTCCAGCGCCCTCACCTTTCCGTTAGCCTCGGTGGGCACTTCTGTGCATGCGGAGGCGCAATGCTCATAGGAACCGTGGTGGTGTTTACTGATGACTCCCGGAGATGGGCAATTAGCTCTGTGCACTGGCGGCAGAGGGGCCGTGCTCCACATGGGAACTGTGTTACTCGGCCTGTGGGCACATCAGTGTATGCAAGAAAATGTTCGGCGACCCGGAGGCTGAATCCAACTGTGTGTGTGTGTGTGGAGCATGGCTGCAATCTACGTTAGAGGAAAGGTAAGGCAAGCCGCCCTTATTGCTTCTCATTTTAGAGGAGTAAGCTAGCCAGTAGGCCTGGATACCAGTGATTGCTACACATCACAAAGACACACATGCATTTCATTGAGATGAAATTCACGTAATATGCAGTTAGGCATTACAGGGTACAGTCGGTGTCTCAGTGCATTCATGGGTTGTGCAGCCACCACCACTCTCTGGTTTCAGAAGATCTTTGTCACCCCAGAAGAATTCCCCTCGCCCACTAACCATTCCCTATTCCTCCCTCCCCCCAACCCCTGGCAACCACTAATCTGCTTTCTATCTCTATGGATTTGCCTATTCATAATATTTCATATAAAAACATGCAATATATGATTCATTGTCTTTGGCTTCTTTTCCTTAGCATAAAGTCTTCAAAGTTCATCCAAACTGTGGCATGTGTCAAGATGTCATTGCTTTTTTGCTCAATCGGCGTGGCTCAGTGGTTGAGCATATGACTATGAACCAGGAGGTCACGGCTCGATTCCAGGTCAGGGCACATGCCCAGGTTGCGGGCTCGATCCCCAGTGTGGGGCGTGCAGGAGGCAGTGGATCAATGATTCTCTCTCATCATTGATGTTTCTATCTCTCTCTCCCTCTTCCTTCCTCTCTGAAACCAATAAAAAATATATTTTTTAAAACGATGTCATTGCTTTTTATGGGTAAATAATATCTTATTGAGTGTATAAATCACAATTTGTTTATCTATTTTTCCATTGATAGACATTTGGGCTGTTTCTATCTTTTGACTATTGTGAATAGTGTTGCCATGAACATTTGTGAACAAGTATTGGTTTGAGCACCTCTTTTCAATTATATACCTAGGAGTGGAATTACTGGGTTATATGGTAATTCTGTTTTACTTTTTGAGGAAATGCATTTTGTATTTGATCCTCACAGCACCCTCTGAGGTAGAAGGGAAGATATTAGATAGAATGCCTATTAAGCATCTTGCTCATTACCTAGCACATATGAGCTTGATAAATTAAAAAACGTTATTCTTATCAGATGCAGAAACTGAGGCTGAGACTGGAAGCGACTTGCTCAGGCACTATAAGTGGTAGAATCAGAACTAAGTTGAGGACTTCCAGTTTCTGGTACATAAAGCCAGTCTTGGAATAGATTCAGGACCTCATGCTGCAGCTGCCCCACAGATAACAGCTCCAATAGTATGAATTTCTCCTTGGGCTCAGGGACCAGCCCTGCCCTGCCCTGCCCTGGCCCACGATAAAGAGACAGGACAACTGAGCCGAGAGGCCTTCCGCTCTACTCTCCTGACCCTCTGCACTGTCCTGCCTCCTCCCGGCCTTGGCCACACAGCAGCAGCCCTGACAGCAGGCAGAGTGGCGCTGATTGTGACTGACAGCTGGCTGAGCGGTCACTCACCCTGACCTCCTGGTGTCCCTCCAGAGCCCCTGGTTCTCCTGCCTTGATGCCCACTAGCAGAGGCAGCCGCACTGACCCTGGGGGACATGTGTGTAACCCAGAGTCTGCCCCACTGTGGAAAGACCCATCTGCTTGTCTCTTCTCATCTGGGAGCCCAACTGAGCATCTCACATCAGTGTTAACACCATCACCCCAGAGGGACTTGACTGACTCCTGCCCTTACTTTAGCAGGCTGGGCCCGGGCCCAGAGGAAGTAAGAGACTTTCCGGAAGTTGGGCAGGAGGCGACAGCTCAAATTCCTGGCTGGAGCTTTCTGAGGAGCCCCTCTTCTCTTATTCTCCCGTTGTCACCCTACCCTGTACTACCAAGAGCAGGACGCAGACTCCCGGAGGAGAGAGGGCAACAAGCTCAGGCTGGAAGCGTGCAAGGAGCCTGGGGTTTACCCCTGCCTCCGGGCATGACTCTGCCCTGATGATGGGGATGGGGGGGCAGACAGGCTGTCCTGGGGGACTTGGAGATTATTGCTTTGTTTCTTTAACCCATCCATGGCCCCAGCCCTTGGGCCTATCCTTCTGTCCTCCCCTGCTCCCTCCTTTCTTGTTAAAACTCTGTGGTTTTCCTGATTCAAAAGAGTGGCAACCACTCCCAACTTTTATGGTTCTGAAAATGTCAAGACCAGTTGGGAGTTGTTGTGGGTTTTTTCCCCCCTAAAGGGAAGGCTGGAGAAGAGCCCTAGAGAACCTAGCTTCAGAGAACTCCTGAGCCTTAGCGGGGAAAGCCTGGAGGACTTGCTAGCACACAGGTTTCTGTCTTTTTCCGGAACCTCCATTGGTTCTTAATAACACAAAGGTCAGAATGGAATCTGTGGTCTGGCAAAGGACAGTGTCATCGTGGGGAAAAGGGAAAGGAGAGTGATGGGCAGAGGAGCCTGGGAGGTAGGCACTGCTCTATTCCTTCATGGTGGGTATGTGGGTACTGCTTTCTCTGAGCTATGCATTTGTATTTTTTAAAAAAACATTTTTATTGATTTCAGAGAGGAAGGGAGAGGGAGAGAGAGATAGAAACATCAGTGATGAGAGAGAATCATTGATTGGCTGCCTCCTGCATGTCCCACACTGGGGATCGAGCCCACAACTCAGGCATGTGAATCGAACTGTGACCTCCTGGTTCATAGGTCGATGCTCAACCACTGAGCCACACTGTCTGGGCTGCATTTGTATTTTGTGCATGTTTATGTATGTGTGTTATTATTTTTTATAATAAAAATATAAAGAAAAAGAACCCTGGCTTAAGAGTCAGAATACTTGAATTCAGCCTTGGCTCTTCCACTATTTGTCATGAGATCATAGGATAATCAATTTAACCTCTCTAGTCCTCAGTTTCCACATCTGTAAATTGGGGTAAACAAACCTTTAAACTCTCAGGGTGGCTATGAGAGTTAAGTGAAAAGTTGGGTATTGTTGGTGCCCTGTAAACTGTAAAGCATGATCCACATGTGAAAGATCACTTTATTTTAGGGGGAACCAGAGAAAGGTGGGAATCGGCCAGAGAGCAGAGGCTGCTGGGAACTAGGCCAGCCAAGGAAAGGGCAACAGCCATGCTCTGGGTTTGGAGAGAGGATCGTTTGAATTTCCTAAGGCTGTTACAGAGGGCCACAGCTCCAGCCCCTAAGTGCCCTGGCCCAGCTATGATATAAGGTTTCATCTTGGTTTAAAGCAGTGGTTCTCAACCTTCTGGCCCTTAGAATACAGTTCCTCATGTTGTGACCCAACCATAAAATTATTTTCGTTGCTACTTCATAACTGTAATGTTGCTACTGTTATAAGCCAGGTCCTGTTTATTCCTATCATTGTTCTATGTAATCCAGTTGGAAATGGCCAAACCTATATGACTGGTTCACATTATTCCATTTATACTGTAGTGGTTCTCAACCTTCTGGCCCTTTAAATACAGTTCCTCATGTTGTGACCCAACCATAAAATTATTTTCGTTGCTACTTCATAACTGTAATGTTGCTACTGTTATGAATCGTAATGTAAATATCTGATATGCAGGATTGTCTTAGGCAACTCCTGTGAAAGGGTCGTTCGATCGCCAAAGGGGTCGTGACCCACAGGTTGAGAACCGCTGGTTTAAAAGGACAGAAATGCATTATCCCAGTTCTATAGGCTAGAAGTCCGAAATCAAGGCATTGGCAGGGCCACAGTTCCTCTGAAGGCTCCAGGGAAGAACGCTTCCTTGCTTCTTCCTACCTTCTGGAGGCTCCCAGCAATCCTTGGTAATCCTTGGCTCTGTCCACTGCCTCTAATGGGAGGGAAGGGCATTGCGAGGTTGACAGTGTCATCCCTATTGTGCAGATGAGGACATTGAGGCTGGGAAAGAGCATGAAGGCGACCCAATCCCACTGCTGGTAAGAATGGTTTCCTAAAACATTCGTGGTGATGGAGTGTATGCTGACCCTTGGGGGTTGAAATTCAGCACAGTCAACGCCTTACGATTTCAAAAATACCAGAGGGTTGATTCCTCGTCTCAGAATGGATCAAAGGACAGGAGAATAAGAAAACAAACTGTAGTCGAAATCAGAAACTAGGACTAGCACTGCCTTGTGGAAATGATTAAGAGCGCGAGGCCCCTGAGACAGGCTCCTCAGCGATGTAATTCCCTCTGCGCAGTGGCCATTCAGCACAGAGCACTGCTTTGGTCATATAATGTGAGCCACGAACGATGGGACAAATTCGAACCCCCACTCTGTCTGCAGCTAGAGGGGGCCACACTCCACCCTGAAGTGCCCTGACTGGGTTGTGATATAAGGTTCTGTCTTGGTTTCCATGTTGCTGTTAGATAGTCTGTGGGTGGTCGGCCTGCCCATGTGACTTCCTCAGACAGAGAAACCCCCAGAGACCATCTGGTGCGTGTTCAGCACAGCCCACCTTTCAGGCACCTTCTAAATGTAAGCACTGTGCCAGGGATGGGGCAAGGGTTGCTTTTCCCACTTCAAGGAATTGGCCCTATTTCCGCGAGACATTCCCTCTTCCGAACCCCCTGGCCATCTCCTTCCCAGCTGTCCAGCTCCCCAGCAGGTGGGGTTGATCTTCTTTAGCCCCCAATGACTTCCTGGGGCCACAGCCCCAGCTGCCAACATTTCTGGTTGCAACTCCAGGTGCAGGAGGAAAAAAAAAAAGCAGTCGTGTTTGCTCATCTAACAACTTTGAATAGAACCTTTCAGAAACGCCTTTGGCTGGCCCAACAGAAACTGCTGCCACATATAGCAGGTCTTGAGAAGTTGTCTGTTCCAGCCCCTCCCTTTCCACAGACTCCTCCCCTAGAGAAGACTAAAGATGTCCAGTGTTCATGCCCTACCACCTGGGCTGCACTGGATGTGCCCAAAGGAGCCACAGTGGGAGTCCGTATTCTGGAAATACCTTTGGATCAATAGCTCCCAAACCTGAATCTATCTCACAATCACCTAGTTCTCAGACTTTTGTGCGCATCGGAATCTCCCGGAGGGTTGTCAAAACACAGGTTGCTGGGCCCTATCTCCAGAAACTCTAATTCAGTTAGCCTGGGGGAGACAGAGAATTTCCATTAATAAGAAGTTCCCAGGAGTCCAGTCCAAGATGGTGGTGTAGGAAGACCTTGTGCCGGAGACCAATTCCAGCATGACAGCAGGGCTGCATCTGGGAATGGCTGACGGCATTTCCCCAAACCTGAAAAGGGATTATTGCTTGGCTGCCAGACAGTTAAAGGGCATCTTAATCTACATGTTATTGCCTCCTACTGGCCAAACACCTGAACAGCCGTAGGCTAATTCCCCCATTCTGACAATGCTTGTGTATACCCTTTGAAGTGTAT
>NW_005353839.1:644-5100 GCF_000412655.1 Myotis brandtii | reverse complement strand
ACAAGAACCCTGGCAATAATGGATGCCCAAAGTGGGACTTTCTGAACCCTGGCAGCACCAACAATAACCTTGAACTCACCTCCTCCCATGAACACATTGAATCTACACCTACAGACAAAGCAATCGCCCCCTGAAGAACTGAGGGCTGACTGAACAGCTTTTGCACCTCAAATGAAAGAGAGAGACCACACAGAAATGAATAGGACAGATGGAGACATGGTACCATGGGAACCCCACCCCCAACACACCAACCTGCAGAAGGGAGGGATTACGGAAGAGCTGGTAAGCAGACTTGCCCGCCCTGCAGCACAGTGAAAAAGCAGTGGCTTAAAGGGCTTCTGAAGGATACGGGAAGGAAATCCATTTACTAACCCTACAGCCTCTACCAATGGGAGGGGAACTGTGGGAACTCTTGTTGTCAGAGGCGCTGGAGAGCACCATTTGTTGCTCTCCTCTTCACCTTGGACGCATAGGCAGGAGCACAGTCCAGGTGCACTAGCCAGCTGGCCAAGGTCATCCCGGTGCGCTCCGGGCCCCAGACCCACACCAGCTCTGCGCTTGCTCCTAGGACTCACCGAGGCCCACACACTCTCCAGCCACAGCTCTCAGCTCCAGCATAGCTTGCCCCCGGGACTCCCCTTGACCTGAAAAAAGGTGAAGGGATTAAGAAGTACATTTTTGCCTGGCCAGCGTTGCTCAGTGGTTGAGCGTTGACCTGTGAACCAGGAGGTCACAGTTCAATTCCTGGTCAGGGCACATGCCTGGGTTGGGCACTTGATCCCTAGTGTGGGGCATGCAGGAAGCATCTCTCTCATCATTGATGCTCCTGTCACCCTCTCCCTCTCCCTTCCTCTCTGAAATCAATAAAAATGTATTGGGGCTGGGGGGGAAATCTGACTTCAGCAGAAAATGTAGGAAAGATGGCTACCTTGGGGGCCCAGTGGGCAAGAGCAGGAAGGCCAGATACCAGACAACTCCAGGGCAGGTTTCACCAGATCAAGCCTTCACTGTGAGACAGGGAGAGGGGCCTAGGGCCTCAGGATATAAGGAACTGGGCCTGGAGAAGGCAGAAAGCTGGATCCAAGACTGGGGCCTGCAGTCAGAGGTGGATAAACAGCCAGGGAGCTTGACACTCAGACCCAGAGCACTGGGCTCAGCACCTTTAATCCCTCTTGCCCGGATGCAGGGCTGGGACACAGGACTGTGCTGTGGGCCTGCAGGAGTGAGGGCCAGGCAAGGCCCCTGCGGAGGCAGCCTGGACTGACTCAGACAGGAAAGAAGATGGATGGGTTCTTTGGGGCTCTCAAGTCCTGTTGGCAGTACTGACCTCCTTGCCCTAACCTCGTCCACCCGGGCTCTGCGGAGGGACTGGCCAGGTCTGGACAAATCATTTGGGAAGTGTCTGAGGTCAGAAGGAAAGACAATATCCAGGCTCTGGAAGATACATTAACTTTTCCACAGTGTGTCCTGATTCCTGATTTTCCATCGGGGAATTCATGGGCTGCACCTGCCTCCTCTGAGCCCGGCCTGAGCCTCCTGACCTTGGTGCTTCATGTCCCTCAGAAGACAGCATCTGTTTGGGCAAAGCCTAACACCCGAGAACTTCCACCTGCCCACTCTCCGGCCTCCTGTCCCTGTGCAACCCTGGTTTCTGCTACAAGCCTGTGCACATTCCTATCTGAGGACAGAAGGGGTCGTGATGGGCTCACAAGTAAGTCCCTGGAGCTTCAGACTGGAGCCAATTAGCATGCAAGGCCCAAGCAAATGTACGTTGGCCTGGGGGAGACATGTGGTCTCAGGGCTCTCAGCATAGCTGGGGGGGCAGAGACAGCAACGGGAAGGCGGCCCCTTGCACCTCCCACCTTCCCTTTTCAAATAGGAAGACTGAAGAGCAGCTTTGGACTGGCACCCAGACATAACAATCACCCCTAGGAACAGGGCCTCTGCCAGACTTCCCTGAGAAGCCCTCATTTCTCCACCAGGATCTCGGGGCCTCTGTCAATTTCCCTCTCCTCCTCACTGAGCCACCACCTGCCCTCCCCAAGTGCAGTGGGAGGTAGCCTTTCTAGCTCTCTCCCTGGCTACCCTTCATTCCCAAACCACGGGTGCATGGGTCTTTCTAAAAATGTCTCTAGCCCGGCCGGTATCGCTCAGAAGTTGAGCGTTGAGCCAGGAACCAAGAGGACACCAGTTTGATTCCTGGGCAGGGCACATGCCTGGGGTGTGGGCTCGATTCTTCTGTGGGGGGCTTGCAGGAGGCAGCCTATCAGGGATATTTCTCTCTCATTGATGTTTCTCTCTATCCCTCTCCCCTCCTCTCGCTCTAAAAAGTCAATAAAATATATTAAAGAAATAAAGATGTCTCTATGTGGAAACAGACAGTACATAACAGATTCACCGGGAATCCCTCCTGAGGTCTGTAACCCCTTTCTACCAGGAAGGAAAGAGGAAGCTGAGCAGAGGCTGGTGGCTGGCCCACGGTGGTAACCGCAGGCCCAACGTTTCTAGGGGGCGCACATCTGCTCCTCTTAACAGGGTTGTACGTTCCTTGCAATCAGGACAATGTCCACACCTCCTTGGAGACCCACAGGCTTTAGTGGGGTCTGGAACATAGTAGGTGCTCAATAGATGCTTCACTCCTTCATTAATTTTTTTCAAAAACATTTATTGAAATGTAGTCTCCAAGCATGGGGACTAACTACAGTGGCAAATAGGACTGTTAAGTCCCTGATGTTGAGGAACAAAGGGAGCCGACTTTGCCTTCCTCAGGGGCACGGATGGGCCAGCAGGACGTTACACCTGAGTGCCCACACTGCAATATAAATGGAGGAGACCATTCTTTCTCCTCAGCCCTCTCTGACACCTTCATTATTCTCCTCTTATTAGTGCGGTGGGGATTGGTAACAGGTGGGAACGTTGTAGCTCAGCAATCTTTCCATCTTCTTCCTCTTCTTCTCTAGACCCTTCTGGCCTTTCAACCCCCATACCTGCAGCTAGACAAAGGAGAAAGGGCCTGTTAGGATGGGGCAATCACATGGCAAAATGGCCAGAGCAGAAACTGGAGTAAGACTTTCTGAGACCAAATTTAGGCTTTGCTACTTACTAGCTATGTGACTTAGGAAAACCGTCCCTACACCTCAGTTTCCTAATCTTTAAAAAGGAGCAAACAGTAGTGCCTACTTCCTAGGGTTACTGTGAGAAGGAAGAAATAGCAGCTGGCAGATGGGGAGTGGCTATAAGTGCTATTATTACTACTTCCTCTGCTATTCCTATTATTACAAAACTAGAGGCCCGATGTATAAAATTCATGCAAGAGTAGGCCTTCCTTCCCCCAGCTGCCGGCACCGGCTTCCCTCTGGCACCTGGGACCCAGGCTTCCCTCGCAGCCCCGGCTTCGTCAGGAAGGTCATCTGGAAGGATGTTCGGTCTAATTAGCGTATTATGTTTTTATTATTATAGATTATAAGCTATGATATATGAGTCTCTAGGACAGTGATGGCGAACCTTTTGAGCTCGGCGTGTCAGCATTTTGAAAAACCCTAACTTAACTCTGGTGCCGTGTCACATATAGAAATTTTTTGATCTTTGCAACCATAGTAAAACAAAGACTTATATTTTTGATATTTATTTTATATATTTAAATACCATTTAACAAAGAAAAATCAACCAAAAAAATGAGTTCGAGTCTCACCTCTGACACGCGTGTCATAGGTTCGCCATCACTGCTCTAGGAGCATCCCTCATCTCAGGTTGCATAGAAATGACTCCCCCATGCCGTTAGTTTTCAAACTTCTGTGACGTCTGGATTATCAGTGGAGCTACTGATGTAGCCAAGGGGACTGAACTTCGGGAGGTTCAATTTCAGTGGGTCTGCCTGTGAGTGTGTAAGCTTAACACTCCTCCAGGCATTATTTCGGATGACCATCAGGGACCACCAGCTTTGTGGAGGCCGTTCATTTCAGGCTTAGGGACCTTACCCTTATCACTCCTGACTCTCGGGGCTAGATGAAACAGGACTTTGTCACCATAGGAGAGATGGGGGGGGGGGCTTTGCATGTATTTGCATGTAGGCCATCAGGAAGGGATGTGGACAATCCGTGTGATGGGGAAAGGGTTCATCAGATGGGACTTGGGCACCATAATCTCAACCTCCAGTGTTCGAGCCGTAATGGACCTGGGGGTGTCTGAGTGCTGGGAGGGGGCGAGGGAGCAGGGGCCCCTGAGCCAGATTAATTTACCACTTTGGTAAGGGCTGCAGCACCTTCTGGCTCCGGACTCTGGCTGCCTGCCTTGCCCTCTGCCTCCACCCCGCCCCATAGTTTCCCCTACTCATCCCAGCAGGCTGCTTCCTAACACACAGCTGTGCCGTGCTGTTCACTACTCAGTGTTGTTTAAGTTACAGCACTGCCTTTTAAGGCCTTTCGTAATCTGAACTACCGCCCCCCCCCCCCCGCAT
>NW_005353839.1:0-530 GCF_000412655.1 Myotis brandtii | reverse complement strand
GGAGGACGTATATAAAGGTGACAGGACTCTGGGGTGATGGCACTGGCCATTGGGACATTCACAGCCACTAGGGAAAAAAAACCATAAGATGATGTGGAGTAGGAGGGCCAACAGATGGTACCAGCCACCACACCCGCTCTGCACTGTCAATCCTGGCACTCCAGACGCAGCGAGGCCTCAGAGTGCTGCTAGGAGAGAGCTGAGGGGCCACTCCGGGAACTGGGAATCGATGTGGAGATGACCACCTCATCTAGAAAAATCAGTGAAGCAACTTAGTGTCTCCGAACAATACACCCAGTCCTGATCGGTGTCAGGTGGTGGTGTTGCCAGTGGAAATGGGGTTCTTTCAGAGTCGCAAGGAAAGCATATCTGAGGACCCACGAATGGGAGGATGAGATGTAGTGGTAGGAAGATTTATTGGACTAGAAATAGAAGGCTGCCCCCGGGTTCCCGGGATCTCATCTCCATTCGTCCCGCTGCGGGGAAAGCCCAACCTTGTCTTCATCAAGCCCAGGAGGAAGGCCAGTGTC
>NW_005353838.1:15766706-15772828 GCF_000412655.1 Myotis brandtii | reverse complement strand
AGGGTTAGGGTTAGGGTTAGGGTTAGTGTTAGGGCTCCTCCCAGGATAGGGTTAGGGGTAGGGTTAGGGTTATTGCTAGGGTTAGGTTTAGGGTTAGGGTTAGGTTTAGGGATAGGGTTAGGGTTAGGTTTAGTGCTAGGGTTAGGGTTAGGTTTAGGGCTAGGGCTAGGTTTAGGGTTTGGGTTAAGGTTTGTGTTAGAGTTAGGGTTAGGGCTAGGGTTAGGGTTATGGTTAGGGCTCTGCCCAGGATATGGTTAAGGTTAGGTTTAGGGTTAGGATTAGGGTTATGGTTGTGCCCAGGGTAGGGTTAGGGTTAGCTTTAGGGTTAGTGTTAGGGCTCTGCCCAGGATAGGGTTAGGGTTAGGGTTAGGGTTAGGGTTAGGTTTCTGCCCAGGATAGCTGTAGGGTTAGGGTTAGAGTTAGTTCTCACAGTGTAAATGAATATTGGAGAAAGGGAGGCTTACAGCAGTTAAAGGTATAAAATAGTTCCAGACCCTTTGTTTTCTCATTTGTATGATGTGGATGATGACACCTTCCCAGTCACGTCTGTGGTGGAAACTAATATCGTCGTCCCCCTTATCTGCAGTTTCACCTCCTGCAGTTTCAATTACTCTAGTCAACTGCCATCTGAAAACACACAGGGAAAAATTCCAGAAGTCAAGTATTTGTAGGTTTTAAATTGTACCCCATTCTGAGCAGTGTGATTAAATTCTCAATATCCTGCTTTGTCCCATCCGGGACATGTCTCAGGCCCTTTCCGGCTTCTCCATGCTCTGTGCATTCCCACCCTTTAGTCACTCAGTAGCTGTCTTGATGATTACATCCACTTTCACGCTTTCACTGTGCTTGTGATCATGTGGCCCTCATTTTACTTGGCCCCAACGTGCAAGAGTAGTGATGCCGGCAGTTTGGATATGCCCGAGAAGGCCTTTAAGTACAAAGGTAAATATATATAGGGAAAAAATAGTATTATCTCTGCCCTGGAGAAGATCCATTACTGAGCTGTTGGTCAAAGGCCTCCAGGTCATTGGGTCCTCCGTGGTCCCTGGGAGGCCCCACCCCTTCCTCCCAGGAAGCTGTGTGGGCTTTACCATCTTCATCCTTGCTCCTTCTGGAAGCTGCCGGAGAGCCCCACTGGTCAGAGGCCCTAAGCTCAGAGTTCTCTGCCAGCTCTCCCGAGAGCTCCCGCCTGGTCTCATCTCCAGCAGGGGCTTTCGGGCGCTCTCCTCTCTCCTCCAACAGGGGAGGGAGGATTTGGTCTTCAAAATCTTTCTCTCCGTAGTTGAAATAGAAGCTCCTCTCTGCACAGGAAGTATCGGTTTCCTCACTCAAGTCGGCTCTGTCTTCCTCGTGGGCTGGGTCCAGCAGAAACGACTGAAGTCCTCCCTTGTCAGAGGTTGGAGAGGAGACATCCGCCTCTGTGGCCCGGTCCCCAGGGCAGTGGGCCTTCCACAGTCTGGATCTCCTCCAGCTCCTTTCTTAGCTCCACGTGGCTCTCCAACTGACCCGAGACCCGGCGCTTCCTGATGGTGGCCTCCCGGTGCCCATCCCGAGCTGGGAGCCCTCAGGAAGCTTTCCTGCCAGAGAGCAGCCTGCAGCCAGGGAACCCCCTCCCGGGCCATTCCCGACCCGGGGGCCCTCCTCCCACAGTGACTCGAAGTCTTCAGGGCTTGCAATCATTCTTCCTTTTTGCTGGGTGTTTGCTCCTCTGGCTCCCACCATTTCTTCTGTGGCTACCTCAACTTTGAACTTGTCCACCAGGATATCCACCTTGAAGAGTCTGCCATCGGCAAGGATATCTGCAAGGCCTGCCTCACTTTCTTCCAGCTGCATGGCGGCCACTTTTAGAAGATTGCGTTCTTCTGGCTTAGTGTACTTTCTTTCTGTAAATACCCAATGCTCTGAACCCTATGTTTCAATTGGAGCAAGAAGAGTTAACATGAAATAGCAGGGGAGGGGGGGAGTGGTGGGAAGGGGAAGGGGGGAGGAGAGGGGTCCCAGCCACCCAGCCCAGGGGTCCAGAACTGGGAAGAGAAGTCCCCATGACTCTGAGCGTAAAGATCAGCAGGGATTGTGGTTGAGGGACATGGAGGCCACCCGGGCAGCTCCTCTTACAGGGCCAGTGCACAGACAGCAGCACTGGTGGGACCAGGGATATGGGGAAGAACTGGACTTCTGGCATCAGGGCAGGAACTCGGGGGTGACTTCCTCCCAGCCTGGGGTGCTCATAGGGGTCATTACCGCTGTGCTGGGATCCCCTGTCACAGGGCTGACTGGCGGCCATATCTGAGTTTCCATCAGTGTGGCCCACACTGTTTGCTCGACAGAAACTTTGTAGGTCTGAAGGGAGTGGCAATAAATATTCACAGTGATGCATAGCAAGGACCTGCAACCAAGATTACTCTACCCAGCAAAGCTCTCATTTAGAATTGAAGGTCAGAAAAAGGGAAGAAGAAGAAGAAGAAGAAGAAGAAGAAGAAGAAGAAGAAGAAGAAGAAGAAGAAGAAGAAGAAGAAGAAGAAGAAGAAGAAGAAGAAGAAGAAGAAGAAGAAGAAGAAGAAGAAGAAGAAGAAGAAGAAGAAGAAGAAGAAGAAGAAGAAGAAACCAACATATGAATTTATGGCAAAAATACATATCTATCAAGAATTGAATCTAAAAATAAAAATAAATGAATAAGAAATCTAATGAACAAAATAAACTGACTAATAAAACAGAATGAGGGGCATGAAAACATGGAACAGACTGATGGATCTCAGAGGGAACGGGGGAGGGAGGGCAGGAAGAGATTAAACACAGGCCTTATATGCCTATATGCATTACCTATGGGCACGGACAACAGGGTGGTGAAGGCCTGGAGTGTGTGGGGGGGGGGCAGGTGGATGGGGCAAAGGGGGGAAAGGGAGACACCTGTAATACTCTCAACAAGAAAGATTTTTTGAGAAACTTCAGAGCAGTAAAGTGGATCGCTGCAGCACTCATCCACTCTTCCCTGTGCCCAGGGGCCACTGTCCTTCCTTGCCTGGACGTGTCCGGTTTCACTGCGGACAGGAGGAAGTGGCACAGTCTTCCATTGCATGTCGGCTCGCTCCATTTCCCCGAGGCCGCCTTCCTCGTCGCTGAGCCCCGTGCCCAGAAGGCTGCCGGGCCCTCAGTGGGCACTGAATGTGTGTTGAATTCATGGACCGGAATTTAAACAGGAAATCACAGAGCAAGAAAAAGGCATTTGTCACCAGCGTAAGGAGTGCAGCCTTCACCTGATGCACGTGTTTGTGAGTGAGTCTGGTTTCTTCTCCATGATACTCGATGAGGCCAAGGAGCTCGTTGAATTCATTCTTCTAACACCCTCAGGACGTCACAGCTTTGTGGAGCCTATTTGGGCCGTTAATAAATGTTTGTTTAATGGACAGATGACCGGGAGACCCTTGTGTGTGAGCCTGGCAGCTCCGCCTGAGTCCTCCGCCCCAGCACTGCGCCGTCACGTCCCAGCCAGCAGGGGACCGTGACACAGCGGGATTTGAAAGATGCAGCCAGCACCACAGCATTTACTCTCACAGGTGACATCTCAGTCCTTCTAAGGCTTTCAGATGGTCATCGGAGGGAAAGAGTCAAGGACGGGAAGCAGTTAAAGCCTGAAGACTGGCCGCCCCTGAAATCATCCACAAGTAAAATTGTCATGTGAGTCACTTGGGCAATAGAAGCATCTTCACAAACTTGAGGTCCAGGGTGGTGCCTGGCAGGGAGCCGCCGCTGACGACGTCATCCTGACTCAATCCTGACCCAGTCACCGCGGCACAGCCTTGCAGGAGGAGCTCTGCCCCCTCGCGGGCGTTCTGACGCGCAGACGTGGCTGAAGGCTACATGCCCAGGCGGACGAAGCGGGCCACGCTGCTTGCCTCTGGGAGCAGGTGTCCCCAGAAGGAGGGGTCAGAACCTGTGAGCTGGCCCCAGGACGCGTTCCCCAGCCGGCAGTGGCTGTGGCATTCAGTCAGGGGTGTGTGGGCTGGGCCTCAGGACACAAATCACCCCTCTGGCTGGACCCAAGCATGAGGACAGGAGCAAAAGGCTTGGAGAAGGAGCCTTCCTTCCTTCCTTCCTTCCTTCCTTCCTTCCTTCCTTCCTTCCTTCTTTTCCTTTTTGGTGACGGATGAGGAAGGACGATAAGGACCAACCACATTCCAACCTCCACCTTGGCACAAGGTGAGGCCCTGGAACTTAGACACCATCCAGCAGAAAGGAGAGAAAACCCCACGTTCCCCAAATTAATTGGCTGTCAATCCAGCAGATTGGGAGTTCAAACCATAAATTCAGTTTTCATCTAAGAGTAAGAAAGTACTGTGCATTGCACACCTGAGTTGGTAAACTGAGATACAGGGTATGACAGCAAAGGCCACCATTTATAAGGACTTTACATTCAGGGCCTCAATTAATACCATTAAGGGAGGTGAGGTTAAGGGAGGGGGCTTTTTAGTTTTTATCCCCTTTCAGACTAATGTTGCCTGTTCCTAGTTTGGTAACAGCCTGTCAAGCACGGCACAGGGGTGAACTCGAGCTCCGGGCGGCACTGGGACCCTGGGCGCCCTGGGAGCGTGGCCACCCAGCCTGCCCTCCCCCTCCCAGGTCTGAAACCCACCACCTGCGGTGCGTGACATTTGATTTGTAAATCCTGGATTCCTTTGCCGTGTAATCAATACCTGGCCTTAAACCGTTGTATAACTGGTTTTATTATTAAGTGGATTCTAACTGTTTGATGATTACAAGCGACTCTATTTTTGACTCCGTTCTCCCACTGCCCGCACATGGGCTCCCAGTGCCTGGGAGAAGCGCTGGAGGCCCTGACGGGCTGCGGGAGGAACAGGCCCGCCAGCAGCCGGCAGCCTGCTGCTCGCACTGCCCTCTTGTGGTCACGCCGCAGACGCGCACCCTAAGGGTGAGTTCAAGGAGACCTGCCGCTCCACGAAGAGTTCTTTGTTCCGAGCGGCTTTGCGGACCCTCTTTTCCGTGGCGTGTGAGACCGAGAGAGGTCATCTCAGGGGCGTTGTCTGTCATAAGGAAATAGCAGAAAAGTTAGATTTTTTTTTTAAATTCTAGACGTGTAGGTTATCACTGGCTGTCTGAAATCACTGGATGTCCAAGCTGGGAAGGATTGTCTGGGATGATCTTGTTTAGATCCCCTTTTGTAAAGATGAGCGACATTAAAGCCGAGAGAGAGAGAGAAGGAGGGAGAGAGAGAAAGGAGAGAGAGAGAGAGAGAGAGAGAGAGAGAGAGAAAGAGAGAGAAAAAGAGAGGGAGAAAAAGAGAGAGAAAGAGAGATAGAAAGAGAGAGGGAGAAAGAGAGAGAGAAAGAGAAAAAGAGAGAGAGAAAGAGAGAGAGAGAGAGAGAGAGAGAGAGAAAGAGAGAGAGAGGAAGAGAGAGAGCAAGAGAGAGAGGAAGAGAGAGAGGGAGAAAGAGAAAGAGAGAGGGGAGAAAGAGAGAGAGAAAGAGAGAGAGGGAAAGAGAGAGACAGAAAGAGAGAGACAAATTTGTTTGTCCACCTGTTGTTTATCCATGTTTTTATATTTATATAGACTTACTAATGCTTTTATTATAAATAATTTTAATTTAAAAATTCACAGTTAAAGAATAAGCTGGCATAGCACAATGATTAAGAATACAAGCTTTAGAATTATGGGTTCAAATATGCCTCTGCCATTTACTAACTGAGCATTTTGAGGCAAAGAAAGAGAGAGAGGGAAAGAGAGAGAGAGAAAGAGAGAGACAGAAAGAGAAAGAGGGAGAAAGAGAGAGAGAAAGAGAAAAAGAGAGAGAGAAAGAGAGAGAGAGAGAGAGAGAGAGAGAGAAAGAGAGAGAGAGGAAGAGAGAGAGCAAGAGAGAGAGGAAGAGAGAGAGGGAGAAAGAGAAAGAGAGAGGGGAGAAAGAGAGAGAGAAAGAGAAAGAGAGAGAGAAAGAGAGAGAAAGAGAGAGGAAGAGAGGGAGATAGAGATAGAGAGAGAGAGAGAGAGACACAGACTCATCTGCGATCACACAGCTGCGGAGAGTTTCGGGAGTGGTGCCCTGGTACCGGCTCTGTCCCATGCTGCTTCACTTCACACCCCAGGAGACAGGAGAGCAGTGGGTCCAACA
>NW_005353838.1:15760097-15766218 GCF_000412655.1 Myotis brandtii | reverse complement strand
AGGGGGAGGGGAGGGGGAGCAGAGGGGTCCTCCTCTCCTCGCTGCGTGGTCCCTGGGCAGGTGGTGGCTCTCCCTGTCCGTGTCCGGCCTCCTCCCTGCGCTGGGACCATCTCCCCAGGCTTAAGCGCACAGCCAGTGGCATCAGTCCATTCACGTGGCTGTGCAGCCATCACCACCATCCCCCGCAGAACTTTCTCACCTTCCCAGACAGAAACTCTGCCCCCGTTAATCACTCCTTCCCGCTCTCCCCCGGCCCCTGGCTCCCACTCTCTGTCTCGGTGACTGTGACTCCCCTCGGGGCCCCGGGTCCGTGGGATCGCGAAGCTTTTTCCTCGGTGGCTGTGACTGTCCCTCAGCAGCATGTCCTCGTCCATCCCTGTTGGGCCCGTGTCAGGATTCCTCCCTGTTCAGGCTGAATCTTAGTCCTCTGCGTGGACAGGCTGCACTTTGCTCCCCTGTCCTCCGTGGACGGGCACATGGGCCGCTCCACAGGTCACGTGGCTGGACCGCAGCCTGGCAGGGGGAGCCCATCACGCGGTGCTGAAGTCACAGCGAGGGGGTGTGTCCCCCGGAGCACGGCATCCAGGAGGCCCTCGCTCAAGGCCCAGGCCTCTCAGGCAGCCTGGCTTCCTGCTTCCTGCCTGGGCTCCTCCCGGCCGCTCGGGCTGCTGCCGCGGCCCAGTGCTGTTTGAAGTTGGGAATTGGATGCAGAAGAATCCAGAACTAAAAAGAAATGTACTTTCAGTTGACCTGAAAACACAGAACACTGGTTGGTTTGCCAGGAAGGTAGTTCTCAAATGGGCAATTTCCAAATGATGTGTCGCTGGAGGGCGGGGTGGGGATGGTTCTGTCCCTGTGAAGTTCAACTCGGACTCAGCGTCCAGAAGGCGAGGTCAACCCTCGAGTGTTCCTGCATCAGCCCAGCCTCCCCACCATGCTGCAGTTCCTGCGAGCAAAGACGGTGCTGACGGCTGCTCTCTCTCCCCAGCACCCTCTCCGGAAGGAAAACGTGGAGGAAGGGGCATTTACAAGCCCACGCATTCGAGTTTCCTCTCCTTTCGTGCCCGTAGACTCTACCCTGGTCTCCAAGTGCTATTTCCTGCACCAGCATCCACACAAGCTAGGCCGCCTCCCCATCCTCACACAATGTGAGGCCAAGTTCAGTGCTCGTTGCCCTGGTGCAGCTCCTTCACGTTTCCTTGTTCTTAGCCAACTTCCTTAAAAAAGAAAAAGAAAAAGATATATATTTTTCAGAGAGGAAGGGAGAAGGACAGAGAGACATCAATGATGAGAATCATTGATTGACTGCCTCCTGCACACCCCCCACTGGGGATAGAGTCCAAGACCTGGGCATGTGCCCTGACCTGGAATCGAACCGTGACCTCCTGGTTCATAGGTCTAAGCTCCACCACTGAGCCGTGCTAGCCAGGCCCACTTCCTTTTTAAATCCTGCAGCAAGATCACCATTCTCCATTAGAGCGGGCTAACAATTTCCTTCCAGATCATTAAAGTTCAAAGAGACATAGGTAAACGGTGTCTTTTCTTTCGTTTTACTGAACATCTCTTGTCCAAACAAGGACAGAAGCCTGGGAATGCACGCACAGGCCAGAGCACTGGTGCAGGAGCTGCGGGACCCAGACAGGAGCCCAGAGCAGGGACAGTCGGCCCCAGGCACCCAGACAGGAGCCCAGGGCCCTGTCCCTCCATCCTGGGACTGTGGGCACCGGGCAGTTCCAGGTCCGTGGGTCCAACAGGAAAATCATTAGGGGCTAGAGTTCACTCAGTCTCCTCGGATAGCAAATAAGTGTGTGGAGGAGAAGTTGCTGAACATTAACTACAATCCTCAACAATGAGCCTCGAAGCTATGATTCTCTCTTAGAAACCGAAAGTGCCATAAAGAAAAGATTTCCCTGGTGATCCAGGGCGTCCTGTGG
Organism: Myotis brandtii; assembly: GCF_000412655.1. NCBI lineage: Eukaryota > Metazoa > Chordata > Mammalia > Chiroptera > Vespertilionidae > Myotis > Myotis brandtii. Next base: position 15,764,284 of record NW_005353838.1, on the reverse strand, counting down.
TCGCTGGAATCTCCTGGAGGAAGAAGCTATTTTCACGACTTCAAGTTTTGAATCTGATTTAAGCTATAGCCGTGGTTAATCATGATTTAATTTTCAAAAACAAACTCCCGATGTTTCCAGAAAAACGATATTCTGCTTAAGTCTTTTAAAACTAATTTTTAAAACAAAAAAATGTGTTCTTGTAGCAAACTCCTTAATCTCTAATAAACTTCATACAGACCATTTTGTAGTGAAAGGAATTCTTCTTAAAATTACTTTTTAGCTTTCACTTATTTGAGCTCTTAGGAAGCTGTGCTTGCTAAATTGCAGCTTAAATGAATTGCTTATTTATAAAAGTTAAGAAGGTGCCAAGCCCTTACCAAACAATTTCACATTTAATTAAAAGTCGAAATTGAGTTAGCATTTTGCAGGGGAAAATGCCATTTCAATAGCCCAGCTTTCTTTTCTTTTTTTTTTTTTTTTTTTTTTTTTTTTTTGCTGTAGCTTGGTTAGAGTTGAGTCTTCAACACTCTTGAATGCAACTACTAAAAACCCTGAGGAAATACTGGCAAATCCAATGTCAGCCTAGGAATAATTTCATTTTCATCATCTTGCTTTTTCAAAGAATGTCTAGCGTTATTGAAGGCTCTCTCTGCATTTCGTATTTGGGTAGAAAGGTTAGGAATTCTGAGCGCAAGGGCCTCCTGAAAGGGTTTCGTCGGAGGAAAAAGGAGATGGTTTTACAGTCCATCCTCCCATTTTCTCTCAGCGTTTCTGACATGACACAGTGATCTTTTGGATGAAAATATCTACACTAAGCCTCTGGGTTTTTCTGAATTTGTCTAGATAAAAGAGGAAGACAAAAGTATTTTCCATCTGTAATTTTTCTTAAAGTCATAAGGCATTTTAAAACCTGCATTAAATTAGCAATGGAAATGGGATTCTCTGTCTCCCAACCTTTCTGAAACCGAGAGCCTTTTTTCCTCTAATCCAGAGCGTGTATGATTCTTATACAACATCCCCGCCCGTGTCTACACGTCGGTACAGAGGCACAATCCTTGCAGAGGGGACCGTCTTCCTGAAACACATTCCCACGGGGTTTAAAAATGAGTGCATTTGCCCCACCACCTTATTATACAATAAAGACTTTATAAAATAAATCAGGCTTGGAATCACTGGTTCTCTCCCGAGCCTTCGTGGATGTATATCTTCTAACGAGAAAAAGAAGGGTAACTTACTAAAGCTCATTTGATGTAATATTCCAATGAACGCTCACTGTTTAGAGGTAGAATGCAAATTCAGTCCCATGCAGCCTCACTCCAGGAGTCCTCGGTGTTGGAGAAGAACCGCTTGGGCCTTTGTCCAGGCACAAGCAGGCTCCGGCCCGTGTGCGTCACCCCCCACCCCCACCCCTGAGCAATTTCCCGGAGCTGTCTCCCTGCAGCAGACTCTGTAGGCCTTTATTTTATCCTGCAAGTGTCCCCAACAGGTTGGTGGCAGTGGACACATGTTCGGGTCACCTACTCCCCTTCCCCCACATACATCTAAAACCCTGCACGTTGTCTCTAGCTTTGAGGAGATGCACGTTTGTGTACTTCTTTCTGGCTTCATTACCAGGGTGTCTGCCCGTGTCCAGGCCCTGCACCGTTCCCGCTTGTAAAACCCTGCAGGTGTGTCTGTGGGCTGTCACCTGTCCAGCTGGAGAAACAGAGTCCAGGTTTCCGTGTAATTCCAAGTTTCCTCTCACTCCTTTAATCAGCTGCTAACACCTCCCTGCTCAATGTCACAGCCAGCTCACTGACACACACCGAATTCAAAAATTCATAATTCAAAAAAAAAAGTCTCTGCTTAGTAACAAACATAAAACCCATCATTATTCAATACAGACGAATCTTGTTTCATTGTAACAAAACATCAGTTCTCTTCCCATGCTTTATTTTGATTGCGGAAATTCTTGTTCCGACAAAGCAATTTCTCTGTACAAAGAAACATTGTATCTTTTGTTTATTGTCAGCCCTCAGATCTGACACAAAATAGGAAGCAATCTTCTACTGGGGAGCAATTACTTCTATTTCAGAAAATGTTTGGACACGTGGCCATAAAGAAGGGAATATCCCTTTAAAAATTATTAACTGTTAGGTCAGAAAGATGACCTAGAGGTTATTTTCCTCCAGCAAATAACCCTAATTTCCTTGAACTCCAGTTCTTTATGTAAGTAAAGTTGCTTCTTGATTTGGGGATTTACATGTGCTTTAACAGTTCACATGGCCGCGGTGTCTGTGAAATTCAGTATTTGGTCTCGGTGTTGGGATCAGCTACCCGTATGATTGCACCGCTGCCCGGCAATGCCTGCTCGAGTTCTCGTGATAACAGTTTAAAATGCTAGCCGGCCAAGGCCAAGAATAGGGACACAGCTCCTGCCTCGCGGGCGGGGCATCCATTGTCCTGGACTCCTCCCGCCTCCCGCGTGGGCTCAAAGCGGATTTCTGACAGCCAGTTGGGAGAGGGGCTCCCAGCGTGTTTATTGATACAGAATGTTCGGGACTGACAGACGGGCCTTTGCGTATGATCAAGCGACTTTCTGTGCAAATCTTGTGGAATGTGGCATTCCAGACTTTAAAGGGAAGGGGAGATCGCCATGGCAACGGCACAGGGGGCTGGAGGTGGGGGATTCCCTTGGGAGCTCAAAGGCCAGCAGAATTTAAAGCATTTGCAACTTAAAAAAAGATGAAGAGGAAAACTCCCCGACTCTGCCAACTATGTCTTCAGAAACGGGAAGCGAGAGGGTTCTTCAGAAAGATCCAAGCCGACACAGCGGGAGCCGCCTGATGGAGCTGGAAGGGATGGTCGGCCACAGACGGGGCAGTACCTGGCCTTCCCCACTGAGGAGGGAGACACTGTCACCGCCCCGGGTCCGAAGGAGCCAGTGTCCTGAGCTGGGGGTGCCCTGCTGTCTGCTGCTGACCACCCAGGAGGCTCCCTCTCTCCCGGCTGGAAAACGCAGCTCCTCTGAAGATGGACAGGAGACCTGCGGGAAGGGCCCTGTCCGGGAGGTCCCTGCCACCCGGCCGGGCGCACCACTGAGGACACACAGGCCCGGCCACGCGGCCAGCGCCGGGGCCCGGCTCCCAGCACCGCTCGCGTCTGTGTGTGTAGGAACAGTGTCGATGAGTGCAGAAACCGCTCAGGATTGCAAATGATAAACATTAGTGAGTGGAGGACAGAAATCACTGTAAACAGATGTGATTTGCGGTTGCCGTATCTGCAAGAGGAAGAAAAGAGATTTCTAAGTGGGGCTCATTCAAACTCACTAGACACGGGGCCTGGTCACAGCCCTCCCACCCCGTTTCTAAGAGGAGTCTGCAAAGACCACAGCGTGCAGGTCAGCGTGGCCGCAGCAGAGCCTGTGGCCTCCGCAGGGCTCCCAGGGCCGGCTGAGCGGGTGGACAACAGCTCCAGGGGGCGGCGACCACCGGCGGGTCCCCCACCTCTCTGCTGGCTGTGCTGACTTGCTGGGCACCAGGTCCCTGCGGGCTCTTGGGGGGCCAATCAGAGAGGCGCTGCCCCGACGTCGGAGGGGCACCCACACCTGCTTTCGGGTGTGGGCGCGCACACGGCCACACCCCAGACATCGGTTACTTCACAATGTCTCCGCTGGGCACCCCACCAGCCCCTGCAAACATCTGCCAGCGGAGATGACCCACGAGGACCCGGGTGCAGCCATCGGAGGCTCCGGTCCAGGCTGGAGGCCAGGCCCGCCCACCTCGCTGTGGCTGTGGGTGACTCATTTTGCCTCTCAGAGTTTTTATTTTCTTGTCTGCAAAATGGATCTAATAATATCTTTGTCACCAGGGAGAATAAAAGCAGGTGGCGGGGAGGGAGGACAGAGTGGCAGGAGGTCATTTCCGTTCTCCTGCTGTCAGGGAAGCATGTCGGAAAGGAAGGAAAGTGAAAGGGGAGACGAAGGCGATTCCTGACTGAGTCAGCGACACTCACAGAGCGTCTGATGCTCTCTCCCTTCCCGCCCCTGCCTGTGGGCTCATGAGACAGTTTTCATTGTGATAAAATGCACACGACAAAGACGCCTGCCATGTGCCCATTTCCAAGGGCACAGTTCAGGGGCAGTAAGTGCATTCACATTGCTCTGCAACCACCGGCCAACCACCTCCCTGACTTGCATCTTCCCAGGTACATTCCAGCCCCAAAAA
>NW_005353838.1:15742313-15760075 GCF_000412655.1 Myotis brandtii | reverse complement strand
GTCCCAGCCATGGCAGCCGCTGTCTAAATTTCGCCACTTGACGGATCTCAGAGAAATGGAATCACACGGGATTTGTGTTTTGTGAGGGTGTATTTGCTTTGTATGTGTTCTCGAGGTCCACCCACACTGCAGTGTGTATCAGCGTTTCCTTCTTTCTGAAGGCTGGCTGATAGCGGTCTGGATGGGCCACATCTTATCTGTCCACTCATCTGCGGATGGACATTTGGGTTGCTCCGCCCCTTGGCCGTAGTCAATAACGTTGCTATGCGCCTGGATGTACACGTGTCTGTTTAAATCCCTATTTTAATTTCTCCTGGTGCATATCCATGAGTGAGTTCTGGATCGCACAGCAACTCCACGTGTGGTTTCTTTGGGAACCGCGTATTGTCTCCCCCAGCGGCTGCGCAGTCCCCCAGCAGTGCACCATGGTCCCAGTTTCTCCACCTCTGTGACAACACTGTGTGCGGTTGTTCCCGTGTGTGCGACAGCCCTCCTGGTGGCTGCGAGGGTGTCTCTCGGCCTCTCACTGTGGTCTGATGCGCGTTGCCCGCTGCGCAACTTCTCAACATTGGACATCGTGTATCTTTGGAGAAATATCTATTTAACTCCTTTGTCCGATTTAAAATTGGATCGTTGTTGTTGTTGTTTGAAGTACAGAGATCTGTAAAGGGTTCTCTCACCTTACCCGTGGGGGCATCTTTCCTGGAGGATAAAGGAACACCCACATTCGTGCGTCCCGCCCGAGTTTCCGCCTCCCCACCATGTCCTCTCCGGAGGCAGCGGCCGTGAGGGCTGAGAACGCAAACCCCGGCTCAGACCCGCTCCGCCCGTTCACCCCGTCAGTTTTCTCACCTGTAGTGACGCTCGCCACATCTGTGCATAAATCACAGCGTCAACCTCTGCGAAGTACTCAGAGCCCCACTGGGGACAGCAATGCCCCGGCCGAGCTCGCTCTGCTGTTGCTGTTTCCCTCCTCGTTCTGTGCAGGACGGACCGGAGTCCTGGGGAGAGGGGCTCCTGCAGGCGCTGACAGGCAAGGCCCCTGACAGCCTCAGGCGCTGGCAGGTGCTGATGGTGCCCTGTGCCGCCACCGGCCTCTGTCCCCAGCTCCGCGCACCCTCCCAGACTCCCCGTGGGGGCCCACACTCTCTCCGGGGCTGGGGGAACGAGACCTTCGGGAGATGGAGCCACTACCCAGGTCACTGAGCTTCAGCACAGCCAGAGGGTGAACGAAGGGCCACCAGGTACCAGACCACATTCCTGCCCTGCCCCGGGGCGGGGCCCTGTCCTCACCTACAGGTACACTCCGTGAAGCCCCAGAGCTTATGTCTCGATGGTGGTGGTCACACAACTGAGTACGTTTGTCAAAAGTAAAAAGGAGGAATTTTACTAAATGCAAACTGGATAACAATGGGAAAGAGACATCGCAGTTTCCCTGGGTTTAGGTGAACACTTTTTGTTTGTCTAGTTTGAGGGCATTGTGGTGACATTAGTTTGCTGCTCCCTGGATAAGGGACCCTCACCTCGCAGACACGGAAACACCCTCGTTTGCCCGGCAGGCATCGCCTCCCCTGGGAGACGCAGCCTGGCGGGGACTCACCTCCCCTGGGAGACGCAGCTGCCCAGATAGATTCCAGGCTGGGCTCCTGGGCGCACAAGGGCCAGGTCTGCAGGCCTGACTCGGAGCCCTCACTTGTGGCCTCCTGCTCAGTGAGATTCTGAGCACCATCACTGAACCCGGAGGCATGGGTGTCTTCTAGCTGTAAGCACTGCCCTCCTCTGAGAATGAAGAAGTTCTTGTCTGACCCCGGCTCGGTTTACACAGACTCAGCGTGACATGTCTCTGGTGTCACACTTCCATCTGGAGGCATCCGTCGCTGCACCTCTTAGGGAAGAATCACATCTGTGAGCACGTGTGTGTGTGTTGGAGAGAGATAAAACACGGTGGCAGCCCAGCCAGTGGGGCTCAGTTGGTTGAGCATCATCCCATGCACCCAAAGGTCACGTTTTGATCCCGGGTTAGGGCACATGCCCAGGTTGCAGGCTCCATCCCCAGTAGGGAATGTGCAGGAGGCAGGTGATCGATGATTCTCACATTGATGTTCCTCTCTCTCTCACTCTCTTCTCCTCTCTCTAAAAATCAATGCAAATATTAAAACAAAACAAAACAAAAACAAGGTGGCAAAGGGCGCTCCTGGTGGCGGCCTTCCTCTGAGAGGCTTCCTGGTCCCTGCACCTACCACCACAGCACCCCGGCCCCCCGCCCAGGCCGTGCCTGCTCACCCCTCCACAGCTCTGCCCTCACTCTCTGCCTGGACCCCTCAGGTCTGCCAGCCCCACTCCCGCCGCCTCTCCCCCAGCCCGTCCCCCCCATCACCCTAACCGTCCCCCACGCCGGGCTCTCTCCAACTGAGCATAACTCCCACTCGCTCTGCTGTTCTGGAAAGGGACTCGGCTCAACCTGGGTGGGCGTTTCAGGGCCGTGGGGCCGTGAGTGCACGCTGGCAGGAGGGAGAACGCTTGGGTGGCTTTCGAAGGCAATTTTGTTGAATTAGTGTTGCTGGCATTAAGCACACACACACTCTCTCTGCTGTCCCCACACATTGAGGAAATCCAGGGTATATGCGATGGAAGGAAACTGTGAGTATCTTTTTACATATTTAGTATTTTAAAACTAAATCTCATTTCCTGATGAACCAATGGCCATGTCTTCTTGACTTAAAAACGAGGTTAGGAACCTTGAAAGGTGATGGAATTGTTTTCATCTTGCTCATGCTGGCGGTTACACAGCCAGGTTTGCCAAAGCTAAAAAGGGTGGATTTTACAGATGCAAACCACGCCTCACTGAGAAACAGAACAACAATGGTTATAAAGGGAGGAGGTCAGTGTGACGGACAGATACTGAGGCCACGGGACACCAACAGCACATTGGTGAGTTTTGTTCATTGAACTGACTCAATGGTTATTCTGAAACCTGGAAAAGAACCAATATTTAATTGTAGTGCATTCTGGGCTGTGGGAGCATGCTCTGTCTTCTTATCTTTTCCAGCTCTCCTCCCTCTCCTGGGGGCCACCCCCCTCCCTCAGGGAGCTCATCCTCCAGGTGAACCTGTGGTCCCAGAAGGGTTGACCCTCAGAGCATCCCACCCTCAGGCCATAGGGCGGGCACAAGACCCAGCAGAACCAATCAGGACACTTCCCTGGAGACAGAAGGGGGCTGGTCTTCTGGGAGGGGCAGGCAGGGCCATGAGCAGGCGAATTGCTGGTAACATGGCCTCACCCTGCATGAAGTCGAGATGCAGGGGAGGGAGAGGAGATCATGGACCAGGAGAAGGGGTCCCGGCAGCCAGCGTCCTGCCCTGGTCCTGCCTGGTCTCCACGCAGGACCTCAGTTCTGGTCCAGAGCGGTCGTGCAGTCCCCTGGCCCCCTCTGGGATGGTGCCGGGGGAGAGCCGGTGAACGAAGAGGCTGACAGAGAGGTCTGAGCCCCCAAAGCCAGCGCTGGAGGGGCAGGCTCAGCTTTCTGCTGCAAGGAGGCCAAGTGTGAGGGAGAGGAAGGGGAGGAGGGTGTGCTCTGAGATGCTGACAAGGAACACTCTGCAGGTGGGGTCTGAAGCAGTCTTTTTTTTTCAGGTATATTTCCTATATTTTCCACAGTGAACACGTATTGCATTTGCATAGAAATAACAAATTTGTAATTTAAAAAATGAGTCAGAAATAAGAGTAATCCTCTCTTCTGAAAATCTTACCTTGCGGAGGAGGACATTGAAGTCAAACAGGGTAGGAGCTGGTCTGAGCGGGGACCGAGGCCGGGGAAGCCTGCTGGGCAGCCTGGGGTGGGGGCAGTTGAGGCCAGGTGCTCCCTGGGGACAGGGTCCTCAAGGTGACACTTTGGCTTTTGTGCCCCATTTAGGGAAGAGGGGCCTGGACCAGGTGGAATGGCAGGTGTACAAACTTGATCACTGTCGATTGATCACTGTCGATTGGGACCACCCAGCTTGGAGACACACTGTCTTCGCCATTTCCAAGTCTAAGGTCAGCAGCAGCGTTGTGTAGTTTTCAGTGTCCAAGTCTTCGCCTGCCGGGCACATTGGATCCTGGGTGTTGTATTCTTGTTGATGCGATTGCACTGCAGCTGTTTTCTTACTACCCTATTCCGGAGTGTTCATTGCTGGTGTGCAGAAATACACCGGATTTCCGCCTGTTGGTTTTGGACCCTGAAACCGAGGAACTGACGTATGAGAGCTAACGGTTTTGTGTGGAACCTTGGAATCTTTAGGAGGAGGGTGGTGGGCGCGGGCAGAGGAGCATCGATAGAGGGAGGCAGCCCGGGGTTAGGGACAGCGACTCCTGGGGGCAATTCTGAGGATGAGAAGGTGCCTCTGCAGGAAAGGGAAGAAGTGCTGCACGCAGTCTTCGGACACGAGGTGTGAGGTGGCCTCCCGGTGGGCTGTTCCCTGTGGGGCCGTGGGTCGCCACAGGCCTCTGCACCCTCGGTGGCAGCATGGGTAGAATGGAATAAGGAGGAACTTCTACCAACTCTGGTGCCAAAGAAGGTGGTCTGAGGAACGAGAGTGATGATCGGTCCATAAGTGGTGTTCAGCTAAGTGGTTAGTTATTTAGGAAGCAAATGCTACATCTTCGTCACACAGCCACCATCGTTAAGACGAAAGAGTTAATTTAAAAAACAACAGTAGTACGAAATGTGGTCTGAGTTAATTTTAAAATGTGTTTAACATTGCTGATGGTGAAAAAATGCAGATCAAAGCAATGTGTTATCATAAGCACAAAGATTTTTAAAAATGTTAATGTTCCCTGCTGGGTGGGGCGGGAGGTAGGTCGCCTCCCAGATTGGGGCAGGATGGGGACACAACGTGGTGGAACGCTTTGGGGAAGTGATTTGGAAAAATGTATTAAACACGATCAGATGTCCACTGTCTTTGACCCAGTGATGCCATGCTGAGTCATCGGCTTTAAAGAAATAATCAGAGACGGAGACGAGGATTTAGGCCTGAAAGTGGTCCTCACCACCTCATTTATAATCGTGAAATCTGAAAATAACCACCATGTCCATCATCAGAGACAAGTCTTCCAATAAATCATGGGAAAATAGTGATGAAATATTACACAGACAGTGCAAACTGTTTCCCGAGAACAGACAACGTCCGTGGGATCCTGTGAAGTGCGAGAGAGCGGGTTCCGTTCCTGTGGGCCCAACCACCGCCAGGTCTTCACAGCAGCGGCCTTTCCGGGGCTTGCCTCTGGGCCGCGGCCTGGGAAGACTTCTACTCCCCTCTGCGCACTTTCCTGCACTTGCCGAGGTTTCTACCACAAGTGCGACTGTTTTATAAGGACAACAGAAAAGTGAGTGTTTACACAATGCAGGGCCCCTGTGGGAAGGGCCTGCCCTGACTCAGTGACGTTGCGCTGCGCCTTGAAGACGAGATGCTGCCGAGGTCTATGTCGCAAACCTCCTCGGGGGAGAAAGGATGCCACGAGGAGCAGTGTGAGCGAGCGACCTTGAGGACAGGCTCTGTTCTGGGGCCAGCGTGTGGTGAGAAGGTTCTAGAATAGTAACTGTCTTCTCCCTTGTCTCTGCCCTTGAGCGATGCTGCCTGTCACCTTCTCTCCTTTCCACAGGGGACTCAGAGAATCCCCACGACTGCACCGAGGCTGCCAAGAGGGAGACCAATTAGTACAAAGTAAATATTCCTCCACCAGGAAAATGGATGGAGCCGCCAAGCATGCCTCCCGGGCCGAGCGCACGGGCTTCCTGCGCGGGGCCGGCGCAGCCAGAGATGAAAGAGACAAGACAAGGTCCCCCGGCCTCCTGGGCCAGGGCCCACTGGGCAATTAGGCCTCAGCATTTATTTATGGAGCTCGTTGTGCATGTATCGCTCCCATTTCCGCCTGCAGATAAAAAGCAGAGATAATCAGCCTGGCTGGACACGGACGCTGCAGGGGCGGGGGGCAGCCTCACAGCCGGGTCCACTCCGGCCAGGAATCCACTCTCTCCATCGCGTCTTCCTCTGGAGGGCCTGTGGGGGCAGCAACAGGACTCCCACCGCCGAGGGAGGCCCGTTGGGAAGGAGAGGCCGGCAGGAGCTGCGTGTTTTCCTGTTGAAAGCCACGCGGCTGTTTGTCACTCCCCACCCTCCCCACCCTCCCCAGTCCTCTCCACCGCATTCGGTCCACCAGCTATGCTCCTGGGTTTGTGTTTCCGAGATCATTAATAATTAATAACGAGGCGCCCCTCCTCCCGAGATAGCAATCTCTCCAGCAATGTGCGTTTCTTCAGAGTATCCCTGGGATTCACGGCCTTCCCGGCACAGAGCACACAGGCTGGCAGATCGCACTTGGGGACAATGGAGACTTGGAAAATCTGATTTATTCTCACAAAATTTCCTCACCAGTCTCTGGACTTGTGTAATTGGTGTTAGGGTAAAATAAATTATTTTATTTTTAAAAATATATATATTTATTGATATTAGAGAGGAAGGGAGAAAGGAGAGAGAAACAGAAACATCAATGATGAGAGAGACTCATTGATCGCCTACCTCCTGCACACCCCACACTGGGGATTGAGCCCGCAACCCGGGCATGTGCCCTGACTGGGAATCAAACTGTGACCTCCTGGTTCATAGGTCGATGCTCAACCACTGAGCCACGCTGGGTAAAATTTTTTTTTAAAAAAGGAAAGCTCACACCTTAAAAACCAATGGGGCAGCAGCTGATGAACCAAATCACTGTAAAATTAAAGGATTTTTGAGTTGATTGAAAGAGAACAGACTACTTCCCCACCCCACCCCCCAAATCCCAGAAATAACTACTGCTTCTTCAGACCTGAAATTAAAATACCAGAGAGAGAAATAGATGACCCAATAGGTTCTGAGATTTAAAGTTGACTGTGTTATTTTAAGAATATAGTGTTTTTCTTGTTCCAACAATCATGTGGCAGCTTCCTGGAGAAGTTTTTAAAGCCCCCCTCATACCGACTGCATTGCCTTCGTCAATTAAAGCATGTTTAGAGGAAGTGAAACGATTAGTTAATTCAGACACACTCTATTAATCAGTGCCGCCCCGAGGACGTTTCGTATTGATGGAAACGTGCCCCGTGGGACAAACAGACCCTGCCGTGTCTCTCAGGGCGTGGGATCAGGTCCAATTACTCAGGAAAATAAATATGGTAACTCTCCTACAAAACCTAAGAGGGGCTTTGTGTTGGCTTTGTTGCATTAAAACATAAAATAAAGGGGACTTCACACATATAGTCGCCTTGCTGTTTAAAACAGGCAAGAAAAATCTAAAAGTCTGAAACAATGAACAAGGATGGCCAGCCCGCAAATATTTAATCTCGGTATTCAGGGCGACAAGTCAATTAGGGCGGGTGAGTGAGAAGGATGACTTGGGGTTGGGTTGCGTGTTTCCACTCACAAGGCAGTTACACCCCACACGGAAGACACCCTGCGTCTTTACTTTTGCCCAACTTGCCTTCCAAAATGCACACGGTGGCGAGCTCGTTTTCTGGTTCTCTGAAGAGTTGCTAACCACTTTGTGGGGGCTGTTGCTCTCAGCAGACTTATCTAAAAAGTGATGAAGGAATTTGAAGAATCAGCTCCTTGAAGATTTGCTGCTGATGTTTTATGAAGAAGAGTGCTCTCCACTGAAAGCATCCCCCTTGGTTCTCTGCCTTTGAGTGTCTGCTACCTGTTCTGAGAGGTGCAGGTGCGCCAGTGGGTGTGGCCTATATAAGCCCCGCCCACCAAGTGGCCTGCATTCTGCAGAAGAGCAGAACCTAGAGGTCCCTGACCCTGGGCTTTCCTGGAGCGGCTGGGCAGGGGCAGGGGAGTGGTCTGGTGGGAGAGGGGGCTGCTGGCACCAGTGGGGCCTGACTTCCTACCCTGCCTGGGGCTGCAGCCGCACTGGAGCCCAGAGCTCTCTCCTGAGCCCAGGGCAGAAAGGCAACCTGGGATGCAGAGCTCAACATACTTATACAGGACACTTGTTCTGGAATTAGCATTCTGGTGGCAGACAAGACACCCCCATCCCGCTCCCACACCCAATAAACGTTTCCCAAAAATCCAAGCCCAGTGAAAGAGGAGAGGTCAGGAGGTCACGAGGGTGGTGATGTCTGCCTCTGGGGGTGGCCATGCCACATCAATCTCACGGCCACGGCACACAGTTGACCCCCAATCAGAAGTCAAGGGAACAAGCCAGCAGGGTGGGTGATCAGAACAGTCCTCCCGCTCTCTGCTGTCGCAAAGCCGTGGACGCTGCCTGGCGTGAAGAGAGGCGGCTGCATCAGCCCTTCTCTGCTCTAGCCCCTCCTTCTCCTCCTCAGCGGGTCTCAGGAGTCTCCAGGGGTCTGGAAGGGGACCCCGTCATTCTTTGCCTGGTTCATCTGCGTCTCTGGGTTAGGCCTCTGTGAACTGCCCCAGGCTGCTGTAACCAAGTATCAACTTCATGGCTTCAAACAAGAGAACTTCATACTCTCACCCTTTTGAGGTCAGAAGTCCAAAGTCAAGGTGTTAGCAGGCCACGCTCCCTCTGAAGGCTCTGCAGAGCATCCTTCCTGCCTCCTCCAGCCTGCGGTGGCTCCGGGCACCCAGTGGCTGTGGCTGCATCCCTCCGGTCTCTGTCTGCATCGTCACAGGGCTTCTCCTCTTTTCTGTGCCATCTCCTCCTGGTCTTATAAGGACACTTGTCCCTGATTTTGGGGCCCACCTGACTCGTCCAGGATGATCTCACCTTGAGATGCTTAACTTAATCACATCTGCAAAGCCCTCTTTTTCAAATAAGGGTGCATTCCCAGGTTCCAGGGCTTAGGACGTGGATATATCTTTGGGGGGGGGGTCACCATCCACCCCACTATGAGGCCCAGCCATTCGAGAGGGTAGACCGTGTTCCAAGTCCACCTGTGGAACCAAACCGTCAGCTCTCAACCAGCAACTTCTTGGACTGTCCTGTCTCCTCGGGACTTCATGTTCCTGGTTTGGTTTGTTGCAGGCCCTTCCCAGGACTGTGCTCAGGGATTGATGGCCTGCCTCGTTCAGACACGCCCAACACATCCATGGGGAGGGCATGTCCCAGTGCTGCTGTGATAAAAACCTTTTTTTTTTTCTTTAAAGTCATCTGGAACTCAGAACAAGAAAGTGCTCCAGTTCACTTTGCACATCTGGGTGCGCGTGATTCACGAAGAGGCAGCCTCGCTCTGGTTTTCATTTCAAGTGATGTTTACAAGGAGTTCAAGCGGTTGCCTCTCAAAGAGTCCCCTTTAATATACGGCCACTCGCTTCGCACAGGGCCTGGATTCCCCTTTTAAAAGCAGAATAACATTTTCCACAACCATATCTCAGGAAACACTGGAGGGATGAACAAAACTCCTATTCGCAAATCAACTTCAGATCTACTTACTGGTCCGCAAGTATAAGATGTTGTTATTTCATTTGCTAATTAAAACCGTTTCTCTAAAATGTTGCTTTCCTCCCTAATTTGAATAACAAAGAGAAACAGAGATAGAACCACATCTGTTGGATCTTCTCAAATCTTTCCGAATGTGGGGTGAAGGGAGACCATGAGACAACGGAGCAGGATGCCCAGATTCTGGGAGACCCGGATGTGCTGAGGGGCGGAGGGTGAGAGCTGAGTGGACACATGTGTGTCTATTCCTGCTCACAATCGTCTCAGCTCTACCAAGAGCAGACCTGTGCCCACCTCCTCCTCTGGGACAGGATTGGATCCGAGTTTTCCTGGCCTACATTCATTGTTGAATATACCTTCTTCCTTCTCCCCATCCTCAACTTTCATTTTAAACTCAAAAAATGTTGATGCCATTAGAATGTCCAAGGACCAAAAAGAAAAGGAAACAGATGGACATACAGCAGATTAAGTTAAAATGACGTTAAACCGAAATACTTGTGTTTTTGCTGAATACGCCTTTTAAAGGTTTCTCATTTAGACAAAGCAATCTGTGAGTCCTTATTGCCAAACTAGAAGCCCGATGTACAAAATTCGTGCAAGAGTAGTCCTTCCTTCCCCCGGCTGCCGGCACCGGCTTCCCTCTGGCACCCAGGACCTGGGCTTCCCTCGAAGCCCTGGCTTCATCCGGAAGGTCAGCCAGTCTAATTAGCATATTACACTTTTATTATTATAGATAAGCCCCAGATGCACTTTTCCCACTACCGTTTCAGCCACGTGGCATCTCACGCCAATGCCCTCTCTGCCTCTTTTCTCCTGTCTTGAGCGCAGCCATGTCCGTCCCAATGCGGAAAGAAAATACCCCGGGGCTGAGAGTGGCCGCAGCTCCTCTGTTCTGACGGACACCCTTGCGTGGTTTCTGTGCCAGGGACCACCTTCCTGGAGCCCAGGGACCCTGAGTGAGCAGCCTGGACAGAGGGCTCCTGCCCCTCCCTTGTCTGAAAGCCTGAATAAGAAACGTCCTCAGCCAGTCTGCTCTCTGGAGAGGCAGCCGGGGCACTGGGCAGGGTAGACCTGTTCTCGGGGCCTTTAGATGATGGAGAGTTGGAGGAAGGGGGTGCATTGGGGAGACAAGGGAGGATGGGATAGCCCAGCAGACCCTCTCCCTCCTCCGGTGGCAGCGGGAAGTCCATCTCTCCTGTGCTCGTGCTGGTGATGTGGGGAGACTGAACCATCTTGGTCCAGGGCCTTGGGGGAAGGATCTAGACCAGCCCACCTGCTCTTCACTGTGGTGACGCTGAGTGTGATGTGGGGGAGGGCTGGTGTGCACAGGGGTACTGGGCAGCCTGCCCTCCCCTGCCTCCCAGAACTCTGCTGTTTCCAGGAATGCAGTCGGTCTAGGACAGTGATGGCGAACCTATGACACGTGTGTCAGAGGTGACACTCGAACTCATTTTTTTGGTTGATTTTTCTTTGTTAAATGGCATTTAAATATATAAAATAAATATCAAAAATATAAGTCTTTGTTTTACTATGGTTGCTAATATCAAAAAATTTCTATATGTGACACGGCACCAGAGTTAAGTTAGGGTTTTTCAAAATGCTGACACACCGAGCTCAAAAGGTTCGCCATCACTGGTCTAGGAGGTGTCGGACAGTAACCAAGGCTTGTCCAGAACTTGACAAAAGAAGGAAGGGAGTCACAGTTTGCCTCTGATTTCAGCCTCCTCCGAGGTCAACCTGCCTCCCGGGTCTTCACAGCAAACTGACCAGGACAGTTGCTACGAGCACCTTTATTTGTCCAACGAGGAAAGAATGATGTCATTCGCCCTGTGGCTGTGGCTTCACCTTCGGTTTGGCACGAAGGGTAAACCAGCTCCCCGGTAACAGAGCCCATGAAACACACGCGTGTTCACACGCAACAGGTGGACTCTGGCAGCCGTTTAACTCTATGTAACCCCTCTCTGTTCCATCTGCAGACTTTTACCAAAGAACCGACGTTTGATTCCATTTCAATTCTGAGAGAGATCAAGTAGCTTTTGCCTCGGGTGAGCGCTTTGATACGTTTTGTCGGAGTGTGGACATGCGTGTGGACACATGTGTGTATGTGTGTAAGAGATTTCCCTGTTAGGGAGCATACAGCCTTTTTGCAGAGACAAGACTACCTCATGCTTGATCGTCGGTAATAATCCTAACTGCCAGTAGCTACCACTTACTGGGTGCTCGCTGTCTACCCGTTTCTCTCCGAGGTTCTGCCGCGTTCCTGCGGAGCCTGGCACACAGGGTTCCATCAGTAAGTGTCGGTGCCCCTTCCACCAGACTTCGAGAGGGAAGCAGCGCCAACACGGGCCTGGCTCAGCGCTCTTGCCTCAGACCTGGGTGACCACTGTGGACATTTACCTCCGCAGAGTGGGAACAGCCCAAGGATGCTCCAAAGCCCACCTCTGTAGCTTAGAGCAGCGGTTCTCAACCTGTGGGTCGCGACCCCTTTGGCCGTCGAACGACCCTTTCACAGGGGTCGCCTAAGACCATCCTGCATATCAGATATTTACATTACGATTCATAACAGTAGCAACATTACAGTTATGAAGTAGCAACGAAAATAATTTTATGGTTGGGTCACAACATGAGGAACTGTATTTAAAGGGCCAGAAGGTTGAGAGCCACTGGCTTAGAGAGAGCTGGCCGCACACGGGGCGGGGCGAGGACCACGCGGATGAAGTGCACGGCAGCGTCCTGAAGGCCAGGCCATGTGAACTTCACCTTGAGCCTTGAGGAGCCATGGCCTCTCTCCTGCACCAAGACCCGGGGGAGACAGGTTCTCCTGCCCAGCTGGTCTCATTATTACTCAGATAGAATTGCCAGTGTCTCCTAACATTAGCAAGGTTTATGCCTTCATGTTCCTTAATTACACACACCAGACAGCAGTGCTGCCAGTTAAAGCTAGAACAATACGAAGTGACTTTTAAATTAACCACAACCCAGTGAGATTTCTCTGTGGCAAGAAATGTCACAGTTTCCTTCACCCCAGGTCCTGAAATGTCTTGTAACTATTTGCTAATTGATTTAACTCATGTGCCTGGGGGACAGCACGTTGGGGAGATGGCACTATGGCAACCACGTCAGCAGCGCTGGGAGGATGTGGAGTGGGAGCTCGGCAGCCCGGTGCCCACGGGACCAGGGCCGTGACCACACAAGGGGGTTGTGGGCCTGCTCACTCACGTCTTTGAAGGGTGGGTCTGAGAGTGAAAGGATCCTTATTGACTGTAGTGAGGTTTCACTACAGTCCATCAAACTGTTGTCATATTTGGGCAAAGTCAGGTATGGAGCCCTGATGAGGGTGAACCTTTTAGGAAAATTAAGCAAATATAGCAATTAAGCAAATCCAATTGCCTATAAAGACAGGGACTCCACAGACCAGACTTGAGCCAGAAAAGCCAGCAGCATTCATGGGGCTGCAAACTCCGAGCCACTTGGCCCCAGCCTTGCACTGACCCTCGGCAACTGGTCCAGGAGGAAGCTGTAACGGTTTCCCATCACTGCTGTAATGAATTACAAGCGTAGAGGCTTAAAACAACACGCATTGATGATCTTGCACTTCTGGAAGCAAGAAGCCTGAAGTGGGTCTCAGGGGACTAAAACCAAGGTGTAGGCAAGGCTGTGCTCCTTCCCGAGGCTCCAGGGAAGAATCTATTTCCTTCATTTTCCAGCTTTGAGAGGCCGCCCGCATTCCTTGGCTCGCGGCCACATCGCATCATCTGACCTCGGCTTCTGTTGTCCCATTTCCATCTGTCTGACTCAGATGGCCCTGCCTCCCTAGGAGAAGGAGCCCTGTGAGGACACTGGACCCACCCAGAAAATCTAGGGTCCCCTCCCCATCACAAAACCCCCAACGCAATCACACCTGCCCAGTTTCTCTTGGCCTGTAGGGGACCATCTCGGGTGCTGGATGCTAGACATCTCAGGCCATCGTTCTGCTTCCCAGGAGCAGTGTTCTAAGTGCAGGGCGCCTCTGGGAGGGGGGGAGGGGACTCCGGGGAAGCGAAGCTGCCTGTAGGGGACCATCTCGGGTGCTGGATGCTAGACATCTCAGGCCATTGTTCTGCTTCCCCAGGAACAGTGTTCTAAGTGCTGGGCGGCGGGCGCCTCTGGGAGGCGGGGAGGGGACTCCGGGGAAGCGAAGCCCTGTGTTAGTCAGAGGCCTGCCCCGGGATTATTGTGGAAAGGGAACAGAGTCATTAAAGGCACGGCCTAGAAAACTCGAGGCAGTACATGTGAGAATGAAAACGAGAACAAACCTAACTCTGATATTGATACCTTTTGAATGTTCTTAATCATCACTACAGCTTATTGGGGCGCACACCATTATCATCCCAATTTACAAAACAGAGAAATTGAGCCTATGAAAGGTTGAGTCACTTGCCCAAGAGCCCACACTGTGTAATTGGCCAGGGTGCTGGTCTGAAGACACACTGAGGCCTGGGTGGTGAGTTTAAGATTCAAGAAAGCAGAGGCCGTAGCTAATGCAACAGGCGAGAAGATGAAATAAAAGGCATCCGAAGCACACTCGCACCCTATGATCCAGCAGACAAACTCCTTGACGTTTACCCAAAGGACTTAAAAACGTAGGTTCACACAAAAACCTGCACACAGATGTTCACAGCAGCTTTATCCATAATGGCCAAAATTGGGAGTAACCTATGTTCTTCGGTAGGGAGTGGATGAATACACGGGGTCCATACGCACAACGGAGTATTATTCAGTGCTAAAAAGAACTGACCTACCAAGCCATGGAATGACCTGAGGGAAACTCACATGCATGTCACTCAGTGAGAGAAGACGATCTGAAAGGCCCACATACTGTGGGATGCCAACTGACGACATTCTGGAAAAGGCAGAACCGTGGAGACAGTAAAGAATCGGGGCTTGAGGCGGGTGTGAAGGATGAACAGGCAGAGCAGAGAGGACTCTCAGGCAGTGACACTACTCTGTGTGACACCACAATGATGGACATATGTCATCATGCATTTGTCAAAACCCATCGGATGTACAACACCAAGAGGGACCCTGGTGTCAACTCTGGCCTCTGGGTGCCGATGTGGCCACGCTGGCTCACCGATGGTAACACCTACAACCAAAGCAGGATGTTGATAATGGGGGAGGCTGTGCGCGTGTGCGGCGGGGGTAACGGGAGATCTCTGTACCTTCCCCTCAATTCTGCTGCGAACCTAAACTGCTCTAAAAAAGAAAAGTCTTAAAAACAAAAGAATCGCGGAAAGGGGCGTCTTTCTTGAGCACTGGAAGGAGCCACTGGGTGAGGGGCCCCCGACGCTGGAACGGAGCACTCGCCTGTGATGGGAAGATCTTCGGCCCGTGATTCATGATGCCAGGGATTCCCTGTGGACCCTCGAGTCTAAATCAATCTGACAACGTGTGTTCTCCGTGGCATGTGCGCTTCAGATCCAGTGTCTTCATGGGGCCGTGCTTCATGATGTAAGCGAGAGACAATGCATGTCTGTAAAGTGTGATTAATGCGCCATGTGTCAGCGGGAAGATCAAAGGTTGTGCATGTGCCTGTGCGTGCTCCAACATGCTGGGCTGGCCTTCCAACGCTCGGGGCTCCCTGCCCTATGGGAACAGGCCGGGGGAACACAGCTCCCCGGAACAAGAGGAGAAAGAGTCACGGGGAAATTTACACAGTATGAAACACGTTCATGATCCAAGAAGATAAGATCGGTTGGGCTGTAAGAAGAAAGGAGCCAAAGGACCAGCAAGAGCTGCCAAATGGCCAGCACTGGCCACTCCTCTCTGTTCGTCTGGAAAGAAGCGGAGGCATCCGTGTCCCCGGAGTCTTCACAGAGCCCCACCTCAGCGGTGCCTTCGGCATCTGACCTCGAACAGTACGGACTCAGGATAAACCCACAGCTGCAGCTCTTAACGCAGACCCTGGCTGTGAGCGTGCTGCTCTCTGGGCTCTGGGTTCTCTGTGCTGTGCTAAACCAGCCCAGACCTGGGTCCGGAAGAGGCCCCGGCCATGAACCAGTGCCAGGGAGGGACCTGGGGGCTGGTAAGATGGTCCCCAGTGATCACACACTGGCCCTGGGGTGATCTAGGGCAGGGGACTGTGTCCCCCCTGCAGGCGTCTGATGGTAGGAGCTGGGTGGCTGTATGGACTTAGGTTTGGTTAGACTGCACATCAAAGGCATGTTCTCAGGCAACTTGTTGGCTCTCTCCAGGGATTAGCTCACTCTGGGAGGGGCAACCCCTCTCTGGGTCTATAGGACCCCAAGATGTCAAAGCATCTTACAATACAGAAAATTAAAAACGTGGTTAATAGACCCCCTTGTCCCAGCCCCCAGCTTTTTGTCTGCTTGCTGTCTCTGTGGGTTTGCCTATTATGGATAGCTCACCTAAATGGAACCATATGACATGAGACTTTTTCCTGTGTTGTTTCATTTGGCATGTTTTCATGGTCCATACATGCTGTAGCATGTATCAGTACTTCATTCCTTTTCATGACTGCATAATATTCCATTGTATGGCCATGCCAAATGTGTTTATCCATCATCCACTGGTGGACATGTGGGTTGTTTCCATATTTTGGCCATTGTGAATAATGCCGCTGTGAACATTTTTGTTTTCAGTTCTTTTGGGAATATTCCTAGGAGTGGAATTGCTGGGTCATGGGGTCATTCTCTATTTAACTTATCGAGGAATCACCAACCTGTCATTCAGAGCAGCTGCACTATTTCACATTCCCCCCACCGTGTGAGAGAGTTCCCATTCCTCCACATCTTTGCCAACACTTGTTACTTTCTGTTTTTGCTTTATCATAGGCATCTGCAGCTGGATATTTTTTAATATACGGTGAGGGGATACAGGTGTGTTTCCATAATAACTGGTTTTAGCCTGTGCTGCCTGCTACCAGTAGCGCATAAGAATTTGGGGTTTGGAGAAAGGCTTTAGATCTTTTCACAAACTTCTTAGGATTGCAGCTGCATTTTTATATATAGTTGGTGGGGATGCAAAAATGGTTCAGGCATTTGGAAGCCTGCTTGGCAGTTTCTTCTAAAGTTAAGCATGCACAGGACTCAGCGATTTCCCTCAAAGGTACTTACCTGAGAGAGAAGAAAACCTGTCTCAGCAATGACCTGAGTGCAGCTTTCTTCACAACCACCCAACTGGACACAACCTGAGTGTCCACCAACTGGTGCCTGGGTGAGCAAATGAAGGTGTCCATGCAATGCACACCCAGCAATGGAAGGGACGAGCTAGAGGTGCATGCGGCAACGTGGTGGAGCCTAACGACATTCGTCTGCATGTAAAAAGCCAGGCTAAGGCTCTGTCCTGTGTGACTCAGTTTGTATGACTTTCTGGAAAAAGCCAAGCAGGCACATAAATGACATCAGTGGTTGCTGGTGGCCGGGAGCGGGGGTGACCGCCTGCAGGGGGCACGGGAAACATTCTGAAGTGACAGACATGCCCCTGATTGTGGAGGGAGTTCGCATTTGTCCAAAGGAATCAAGTTTCAGTCTTCAAATGGGTGCATATCATACCTTTAAAAATGTCGATTAAAAAAGTAAGAACGAGACCCATTCTCATCGCAGCCCCTTTCCCTGAGGAATAGAAAAGTGCTTGCCTGCTGGCTGAGGGTCTGGTGTCTGGAGACGGACCAGGGGGTGGGTGTCGGCGGAGACGTGACCATGTAGGAGGCAGGGCCACTTTCCCACTGACCTCAGCAGCGAGGACTCGCAGACTCTTTTTTGTTTCTTTGATTCTTACTTGGTGCTCTCAGCGCCTTCACCTTCTCTCTGCGCCTTCTCCTTCCTCTTCATCGAGTGGACCATTTTCCTCAAATTTGAGCATAAATATAGTTCTTTGAAGATTCTCGCTACTTGCATTGTTATTGATTATATACCAAACTATCACTCGTGAAATTTTCTTAGGAGAAAAAACAATATTCCATATTTCTTACACAAGCAATTTTTAAAAATTAAAAATGAGTGCAGACATTTTCTTTCCTTTAAATGGCAAACTTCTCTGCCACCTGGAGCTGAGGGACTGAGGTGAGCTGCCCAGGAGCCAGCGGCCATGGACTTGGATGTGGGTAAAGAGTGTGGGCACCAACACCAGGGGGAGAGCCCTCAGGACATAACGCATTTCACACACGGGATTTCACACACGGGGTGTTCCTGGGGCCAGGGAAGTAGGTGACAATCTATCTCATCCTCCCGGGGAAATGTATCAGACAAAAAACAAAATAAAGCCAGGCTGGGTTCACTTTATTTCAGAGTTCAGGCGGCATTTCCTCTGACGAGGAGGAAGGAGAGCCACCAGGGCCAGAG